>NW_008237887.1:104453-107979 GCF_000691975.1 Corvus brachyrhynchos
CCCTCTGTCCCTCTGTCCGTCTGTCCCTGTCCCCTCTGTCCCTCTGTCCCCCTGTCCCTGTCCCCTCTGTCCGTCTGTCCCTGTCCCCTCTGTCCCTCTGTCCCTCTGTCCCTCTTGTCCTGCCCCCTCTGTTCTGTCTGTCTGTCCGTCTGTCCCTCTGACCCTCTGTCTGTCTGTCCCTGTCCCCTCTGTCCCTCTGTCCCTCTGTCCCTCTGTCCGTCTGTCCCTGTCCCCTCTGTCCGTCTGTCCCTCTGACCCTCTGACCCTCTGTCCGTCTGTCCCTGACCCCCTGTCCCCGTCCGTGTCCCCCCAGAAGCTCGAGGGCTCCAAGAGCCGGGGCCAGCTCCTCATTTTCGGGGCCACCAACTGGGACCTGATCGGCCGCAAGGAAGTGCCTAAACAGCAGGGTAGGGCCCGTTAATTACCGCTAATTACCGCCCTTCACCAGTCACCCGTCCACGTGTCCGAGCCGGGGCAGGGCCTCGTTAACGGCTGCTTAATTAATCCGTATTCATTGGGGGTTAATTCGTAATCAATAAATGTTTCGGGGCAGGGTCGGGCCTCGTTAACGGCTGCTTAATTAACCGGTATTAATTGGGGGTTAATTCGTAATCAATAAATGTTTCGGGGCAGGGTAGGGCCCTCATTAACAGCTCTTTGATTAATTATAATTAATTTGGGGTTAATTAGTCATCAATGAATGTTTCGGGGCAAAGTAGGGCTGTTTAATTAATTGGTATTAATTTGGGGTTCATTTGTAAACAATGAACTTTTGGGGCAGGGTAGGACTTCATTAACGGCTGTTTAATTAATTGGTATTAATTTGGGGTTCATTTGTGATCAATGAACTTCTGGGGTCCGGTAGGGCCCTCATTAATGGCCGGGGGGTTAATTGGTATTAATTGGGGGTTAATGAGTAATTAATGGCCGTGGGGGGAGCCGTGACCCCGTGACCCGCCTTCCTTCGGGTGCACGTAGATATTCACTAATTAATTTCTCCTGCTGACTTCTGTGCCTAACTGCTTAATTGCTTTTTAATTTGGAAAGTTAATTAAACAATTAAAAACTAACGAAGCTTTCGGAGGGGTTCCCCCAATCTCTGCAAATCACACCGTGGGCTGGAACTCGGGGTGCCCCGGCCCTCCGAGGCCAGAGCTGTTCTAGCAATTAATTAATTGGTTTGTTTTCAGTGCATCCCTAATGAATCGTTATCTCCGGTTAATTACTGCTGGTCCCTAATTATCGTTCCCATCTCGTTGTTGCTGTTGGCGTTGGGGAAGGGTCGTTACTGCAGCTACAGAGCAGAGGCCGGGCTAAACCGGCCTTGGGATGCATCTCATTAATTGCTCTTAATTAGGCATCCGTGTTTAATTACACCTTCAGTTAATGAGCCTTCCGGGAGGGGGTTCCTCTGGGCTGGCTGGGGATTTGGGGAGCTCCTGCCGGGGGCCCGTTCCTGCTCCGCCGGTCCTCTCCGCGCTTCTGTGCCGTTAATTTGCTTAATTGTGGGCATTTGGCTTTAATTAATTCTTGTTAATCAACTGGGGGAGGAGTTAGAGTTGCACCTCTTAATTGGGGGCCAGGATTTGGGGTGTCCAGCAAAGCCAAATTTGGGCTTTGTTCGTTTTTACAGCTCCTTCATTTTCCTGCTTCTTTGTTTAGGTCATGTTTAATTAATTTAATTCGTTAATTGGGGGAGGAGTCACAGTTTTGGATCGGAATCGGGGCCAGAGCTTGGGGTGCCCCGGCCAAACCAAGACTCTGCTTATTTGCACGCATTTATGGTTCATTAATTCGCCTCCTTTGCGTGAGGTTATATGTAATTAATATTAAAAATTAATTAATTTTTACATTAATTAACGGGGGCAGGGCTCCACGTTCGATACCCGAGCTGGGGCCGGGATCTGGGGTGTCCTGGCTCTCCAGAAGAGCCAAAGTCGGGCTCTGCTCATTTTCGGTGCCTTCACGGCTATGTTGAATTAACGCCATTAATCAATTAATTAATTAATTAACAGGGGGGAGGAGGAGCCCCAGTTTCACACCTTAACCAGGGCCGGAATCTGTGGGGTGCCCCAGCTCTGCTGCAGAGCCAAGCTCAGGCCCTGCCCCGTTCTTGTCGCGTTTATCCTTCGTTAATTTTCCTGATGGGGTTGTAATTAATTCATTTCGTTAATTAGCTGGGGGAGGAGCCCCAGCTTCCCACCTTAATCCGGGCAGGCTTTAGGGGGCCCCAGCTCTGCTGCAGAGCCAAGCTCAGGCCCTGCCCCCTTTTGGGTGCATTTAAACTTCATTAATTTCCCTCCTTCTCATGCTAACTTGTTAATTAAATTAATTAATTGGTTAATTGGGGGAGGAGACGCAGCTGCACCTCCTCATCGGAGCCGGGGCTTGGGGTGCCCCAGCTCTGCTGCAGAGCCAAGCTCAGGCGCTGCTCCCTTCTTGTCGCGTTAACCCTTCGTTAATTTTCCTGTTCCTTTGATGTAGTTGTAATTAATTCATTTCGTTAATTAACTGGGAGCGTTCCCATTTATTTATTTCTTGGGGTAAAACCTGGAATGAGGGGAACATTCCCATTTATTTATTTCTCAGGAAAAACCCGGAATGAGGGGGCATTCCCATTTATTTATTTCTTGGGAGAAACGTGGAGTGAGGGCGACATTCCCATTTATTTCTCGGGAAAAATTTGGGATAACCGGGCTGCCCCCGTTTTCCCCGGATACCCCGGCCATTCCCGTTTTTCCCTGGATAACTGGGCCATTCCCGTTTCCCTGGATCCCAGGGCCATTCCCGTTTTTCCCTGGATCCCGGGGCCATTCCTGTTTTTCCCTGGATCCCGGGGCCATTCCCATTTTTCTCTGGATAGTGGGGCCATTCCCACTTTACCCTGGATAACTGGGCCATTCCCGTTTTCCTCAGATAACGGCGCCATTCCCATTTCCCTGGATACCAGGGCCAGTCCCATTTTCCCCGGATACCCCAGTCATTCTCGCTTTTCCCTGGATCCTGGGGCCATTCCTGTTTCCCTGGATCCCAGGGCCATTCCCGTTTTTCCTGGATACTGGGGCCATTCCCACTTTACCCTGGATAACTGGGCCATTCCCGTTTTCCTCAGATAACGGCGCCATTCCCATTTCCCTGGATACCAGGGCCAGTCCCATTTTCCCCGGATACCCCAGTCATTCTCGCTTTTCCCTGGATCCTGGGGCCATTCCTGTTTCCCTGGATCCCAGGGCCATTCCCGTTTTTCCTGGATACTGGGGCCATTCCCACTTTACCCTGGATAACTGGGCCATTCCCGTTTTCCTCAGATAACGGCGCCATTCCCATTTCCCTGGATACCAGGGCCAGTCCCATTTTCCCCGGATACCCCAGTCATTCTCGCTTTTCCCTGGATCCTGGGGCCATTCCTGTTTCCCTGGATCCCAGGGCCATTCCCGTTTTTCCCTGGATAACAGTGCCATTCCCGTTTTTCCTGGATACCAGGACCATTCCCACTTTTCCCCGGATACCCCAGTCATTCTCGCTT
>NW_008237887.1:108647-111607 GCF_000691975.1 Corvus brachyrhynchos
TGGCCGTGGGGGGAGCCGTGACCCCGTGACCCGCCTTCCTTCGGGTGCACGTAGATATTCACTAATTAATTTCTCCTGCTGACTTCTGTGCCTAACTGCTTAATTGCTTTTTAATTTGGAAAGTTAATTAAACAATTAAAAACTAACGAAGCTTTCGGAGGGGTTCCCCCAATCTCTGCAAATCACACCGTGGGCTGGAACTCGGGGTGCCCCGGCCCTCCGAGGCCAGAGCTGTTCTAGCAATTAATTAATTGGTTTGTTTTCAGTGCATCCCTAATGAATCGTTATCTCCGGTTAATTACTGCTGGTCCCTAATTATCGTTCCCATCTCGTTGTTGCTGTTGGCGTTGGGGAAGGGTCGTTACTGCAGCTACAGAGCAGAGGCCGGGCTAAACCGGCCTTGGGATGCATCTCATTAATTGCTCTTAATTAGGCATCCGTGTTTAATTACACCTTCAGTTAATGAGCCTTCCGGGAGGGGGTTCCTCTGGGCTGGCTGGGGATTTGGGGAGCTCCTGCCGGGGGCCCGTTCCTGCTCCGCCGGTCCTCTCCGCGCTTCTGTGCCGTTAATTTGCTTAATTGTGGGCATTTGGCTTTAATTAATTCTTGTTAATCAACTGGGGGAGGAGTTAGAGTTGCACCTCTTAATTGGGGGCCAGGATTTGGGGTGTCCAGCAAAGCCAAATTTGGGCTTTGTTCGTTTTTACAGCTCCTTCATTTTCCTGCTTCTTTGTTTAGGTCATGTTTAATTAATTTAATTCGTTAATTGGGGGAGGAGTCACAGTTTTGGATCGGAATCGGGGCCAGAGCTTGGGGTGTCCCGGGCAAACCAAGACTCTGCTTATTTGCATGCATTTATGGTTCATTAATTCGCCTCCTTTGCGTGAGGTTATATGTAATTAATATTAAAAATTAATTAATTTTTACATTAATTAACGGGGGCAGGGCTCCACGTTCGATACCCGAGCTGGGGCCGGGATCTGGGGTGTCCTGGCTCTCCAGAAGAGCCAAAGTCGGGCTCTGCTCATTTTCGGTGCCTTCACGGCTATGTTGAATTAACGCCATTAATCAATTAATTAATTAATTAACAGGGGGGAGGAGGAGCCCCAGTTTCACACCTTAACCAGGGCCGGAATCTGTGGGGTGCCCCAGCTCTGCTGCAGAGCCAAGCTCAGGCCCTGCCCCGTTCTTGTCGCGTTTATCCTTCGTTAATTTTCCTGATGGGGTTGTAATTAATTCATTTCGTTAATTAGCTGGGGGAGGAGCCCCAGCTTCCCACCTTAATCCGGGCAGGCTTTAGGGGGCCCCAGCTCTGCTGCAGAGCCAAGCTCAGGCCCTGCCCCCTTTTGGGTGCATTTAAACTTCATTAATTTCCCTCCTTCTCATGCTAACTTGTTAATTAAATTAATTAATTGGTTAATTGGGGGAGGAGACGCAGCTGCACCTCCTCATCGGAGCCGGGGCTTGGGGTGCCCCAGCTCTGCTGCAGAGCCAAGCTCAGGCGCTGCTCCCTTCTTGTCGCGTTAACCCTTCGTTAATTTTCCTGTTCCTTTGATGTAGTTGTAATTAATTCATTTCGTTAATTAACTGGGAGCGTTCCCATTTATTTATTTCTTGGGGTAAAACCTGGAATGAGGGGAACATTCCCATTTATTTATTTCTCAGGAAAAACCCGGAATGAGGGGGCATTCCCATTTATTTATTTCTTGGGAGAAACGTGGAGTGAGGGCGACATTCCCATTTATTTCTCGGGAAAAATTTGGGATAACCGGGCTGCCCCCGTTTTCCCCGGATACCCCGGCCATTCCCGTTTTTCCCTGGATAACTGGGCCATTCCCGTTTCCCTGGATCCCAGGGCCATTCCCGTTTTTCCCTGGATCCCGGGGCCATTCCTGTTTTTCCCTGGATCCCGGGGCCATTCCCATTTTTCTCTGGATAGTGGGGCCATTCCCACTTTACCCTGGATAACTGGGCCATTCCCGTTTTCCTCAGATAACGGCGCCATTCCCATTTCCCTGGATACCAGGGCCAGTCCCATTTTCCCCGGATACCCCAGTCATTCTCGCTTTTCCCTGGATCCTGGGGCCTTTTCCCTGGATAATGGTGCCATTCCTGTTTCCCTGGATCCCAGGGCCATTCCCGTTTTTCCCTGGATCTCAGGGCCATTCCTGTTTTTCCCCAGATACTCCAGTCATTCCCTTTTTTCCCTGGATCCCGGGGCCATTCCCATTTTTCCCTGGATCCCAGGGCCATTCCCGTTTTTCCTGGATACTGGGGCCATTCCCACTTTACCCTGGATAACTGGGCCATTCCCGTTTTCCTCAGATAACGGCGCCATTCCCATTTCCCTGGATACCAGGGCCAGTCCCATTTTCCCCGGATACCCCAGTCATTCTCGCTTTTCCCTGGATCCTGGGGCCATTCCTGTTTCCCTGGATCCCAGGGCCATTCCCGTTTTTCCCTGGATAACAGTGCCATTCCCGTTTTTCCTGGATACCAGGACCATTCCCACTTTTCCCCGGATACCCCAGTCATTCCCATTTTTCCCTGGATCCCGGGGCCATTCCCGTCTTTCCCTGGACACCAGGGCCATTCCCACTTTTCCCCGGATACCCCAGTCATTCCCACTTTTCCCTGCATCCTGGGGCCATTCCCGTTTTCCCCGGATAACGGCGCCGTTCCCGTTGTTCCCGTTCCAGCCGCCTACCGGAACCTGGGCCAGAACCTGTGGGGGCCGCACCGCTACGGGGGCCTGGCGGGGCTGCGCGTGCGCTCCGTGGTGTCGGGGCCCTGCGCCGCGCACAGCCTGCTGATCAGCGCCGAGGGACGCCTCTGGAGCTGGGGTGAGCCGGGAATGGGAACGGGAATGGGAATGGGAATGGGCACAGCCTGCTGATCAGCGCCGAGGGACGCCTCTGGAGCTGGGGTGAGCCGGGAATGGGAATGGGAATGGGAATGGG
>NW_008237887.1:112987-114281 GCF_000691975.1 Corvus brachyrhynchos
GGAATGGGAATGGGAATGGGAATGGGCACAGCCTGCTGATCAGCGCCGAGGGACGCCTCGAGCCGGGAATGGGAACGGGAATGGGAATGGGAATGGGAATGGGGATGGGGATGGGGATGGGCTGGGAATGGGGTGAGTGCCAGGAATAACCTGGGAATGGGGATGAGTGAGTGTGGGCTGGGATGGGATGGGAATGGCCTGGAAATGGCGTGAGTGAGGGCTGGGAATGGGCTGGGAATGGGGATGGGGCCATGGAATCACCCTGGGAATGGGGTGAGTGCCGGGAATCGCCTGGGAACGGGGGTGAGTGAGGGATCAGGCCAGGAATCACCCTGGGAATGGGGTGAGTGCCGGGAATCGCCCTGGGAACGGGCCACAAGTGCCAGGAATCACCTCTGGGAATGGGGGAAGGGTCCCTGGAGCCACCTCTGGGAACCTGGGGATGTGTCTCTGAAATCCCTCCCGGGAATCTGGGATTCATCCCTGGAATCTCCTGTGGGAGTATGGGATGAGTCCCTGGAGCCACCTCTGGGGATCTGGGATTTGTCTCTGAAATCCCTCCTGGGAATCTGGGATTTGTCCCTAAAATCCACCTGGAAAATGGGGACACATCCCTGAAATCCCTCCTGGGAATGGGGATTTGCCCCTAAAGCCCCCCCTGGGAATCTGGGATTCATCCCAGAGGACTCCTTTAGAGGGGAGGTTTCTGGGATGATTCCCGGATTCCCAGGGGGGGTTTCTGGGATGATTCCCGGATTCCCAGGGGAGGTGTCTGGGATGATTCCCGGATTCCCGGGGATCTGCCGGAGGGCAGGAAGGCCCCGAGGAGCTGGGCCGGATCTGTGGGATGAATCCAAGGATTTGGGGTTGAACAAGGCCCAGGGCCGGCTCCTGCTGGGGACACGAAGGGATCCGGGGCCGGGATGAGCCTGGATTGGGAACGGAGCTGGGAAGGGGCCGGAGGATTCCTGAGGGAGCTGGGAGAGGGCTTGGCCTGCAGAAAAGTGGGATGGGGGCGACATTCCAGCCCTCTGGAATTCCCCGGGGGGCCGGGATGTGCATCCCAGGGTGAGAGGGAACGGCCTCAGGCTGGGCCAGGGAAAATCCGGGAAAACAGCACCAAAACACGTCCCTTTCACCCCAAAATCTGGGAAAATGGCGCCAAAATCCACCCCTTTCACCCAAAATCTGGGAAAATGGCACCAAAATCCGCCCCTTTCACCCCAAAATCTGGGAAAATGGCGCCAAAATCTGCCCCTTTCACCCAAAATCTGCCCCTTCACCCAAAATCTGC
>NW_008237887.1:114349-115153 GCF_000691975.1 Corvus brachyrhynchos
AAAATGGCACCAAAATCCCCCCCTTTCACCCCAAAATCTGGGAAAATGGCACCAAAATCTGCCCCTTTGACCCAAAATCTGGGAAAACTGCCCCAAATCCGCTCCTTTTTCCCCAAAATCTGGGAAAACCACCCCAAATCTGCCCCTTTTGCCCAAAATCTGGGAAAACGGTGCCAAAATCCGGGAAAACTGTGCCAAAATCCGCCCCTTTCACCCAAAATCTGGGAAAATGGCGCCAAAATCCGCCCCTTTCACCCCAAAATCTGGGAAAACTGTGCCAAAATCCGCCCCTTTCACCCAAAATGTGGGAAAACAGCCCTAAATCCGTTCCTTTTCCCGCAAAACCTGGGAAACCAGCCCTAAATCCGCCCCTTTTTCCCCTCTGGAATTCCCTGGCAGGAGCGGGGTCGGGATTTCCGTGTGGGATGAGCGGGAGCCGCCTCAGGCTGGGCCAGGGGAAGTTTGGGAAAGATTTCCCAGCAAAGCTGGTTGGGAATGATCCGGGGCTGCCGGGATGGGGGGATCGGAGCCGGGATCCCGAGGAAAAGCTGGATGTGGGGCGGGCCCTGGCACGGCCTCCCGGGCCGTTCCCAGGCCGGCTGATGCCGGCGCTTCCCGGCATTCCCCGGATTTGCCGGGATTTGCCACCGCAGGGCGCAACGAGAAGGGGCAGCTGGGCCACGGGGACACGAAGCGCGTGGAGGCTCCCAAGCTCATCGAGGTGCTGGCCAGCGAGGCCATCGTGGCCGCAGCGTGCGGCCGCAACCACACCCTGGCGCTGACCCGGACGGCCCCGCCGGGGGG
>NW_008237887.1:115222-116532 GCF_000691975.1 Corvus brachyrhynchos
CGCCCCCAAAATGGGGGAGAACGGCCCCAAAATGGGGGAAAACTGCCCCAAATCTGCCCCTTCTGGGTCAGAATGTGGGAAAACAGCCCCAAATCTGGGAAAACGGCCCCAAATGCGCCCCTTGGGGTCACAATGGGGGAGAAAGGCCCCAAAATGTGGAAAAACGGCCCCAAAATGTGGGAAAACAGCCCCAAATCTGCCCCTTCTGGGTCACAATGGGGGAGAACGGCCCCAAAATGGGGGAGAGCGGCCCCAAAATGGGGGAAAACTGCCCCAAATCTGCCCCTTCTGGGTCAGAATGTGGGAAAACAGCCCCAAATCTGCCCCTTCTGGGTCACAATGGGGGAGAACGGCCCCAAAATGGGGGAGAGCGGCCCCAAAATGGGGGAAAACGGCCCCAAATCTGCCCCTTCTGGGTCAGAATGTGGGAAAACAGCCCCAAATCTGGGAAAACGGCCCCAAATGCGCCCCTTGGGGTCACAATGGGGGAGAAAGGCCCCAAAATGGGGGAGAACGGCCCCAAAATGGGGGAGAACGGCCCCAAATCTGGGAGAACGGCCCCAAATGCGCCCCTTTGGGTCAGAATGTGGGAAAACGGCCCCAAAATCTGGGAAAATGGCCCCAAAATCTGGGGAAATGGCCCCAAATGCACCCCTTCAGGTCAGAATGGGGAGAACGGCCCCGAAATGTGGGAAAACAGCCCCAAAATCTGGGAAAACAGCCCCAAATGCGCCCCTTTGGGTCAGAATGTGGGAGAATGGCCCCAAAATGTGGGAAAACGGCCCCAACCCTGCCCCTTCTGGGTCACAATGGGGGAGAACGGCCCCAAAATGGGGGAGAACGGCCCCAAAACTGGGAGAACGGCCCCAAATGCGCCCCTTTGGGTCAGAATGTGGGAGAACGGCCCCAAAATGTGGGAAAACGGCCCCAACCCTGCCCCTTCTGGGTCACAATGGGGGAGAACGGCCCCAAAATGGGGGAGAATGGCCCCAAAATGGGGGAAAGGGGCCCCAAATCTGGGAAAACAGCCCCAAATCTGGGAAAACTGCCCCAAATGCGCCCCTTGGGGTCACAATGGGGGAGAAAGGCCCCAAAATGTGGAAAAACGGCCCCAAAATGGGGGAGAACGGCCCCAAATCTGGGAGAACAGCCCCAAATGCGCCCCTTTGGGTCAGAATGTGGGAAAACGGCCCCAAAATCTGGGAAAATGGCCCCAAAATCTGGGGAAATGGCCCCAAATGCACCCCTTCAGGTCAGAATGGGGAGAACGGCCCCGAAATGTGGGAAAACAGCCCCAAAATCTGGGAAAA
>NW_008237887.1:117439-118602 GCF_000691975.1 Corvus brachyrhynchos
GGATCAGGGATCCCGTTCCTGCCTCCCGCTGGGCTTTGGGTGGAAAACCCGCAGATTTGGGGCTTTTTAAGGGAAACCATTCCCTAAAAATCCCTCGGGATGCGGAAAATCCCCCTCAGCCAGGGATCCATTCTCCAGGAAAAGGGAGAGCGGAGTTGAATTCTTGAGGATTTGGGGGATTTCCCATGGAAATTCCCCTTTCTCCCCTTTTCCTGTGGTTTCTGATCCCACTTTTCCTGCTTTTCCCATGGAAATTCACTGGGTTTTCCCTTTTTCCCGTGTTTTTTGATCCCGTTGTTCCCATTTTCCCATGTTTCTGATCCCATTGTTCCCTTTTCCTGCTGTTCCCGCTGTTCCCAATCCCGCTGTTCCCATTGTTCCCATTGTGTTCCTGTTGTTCCCAATCCCGTTGTGTTCCCACTGTTCCCGTTGTTCCTTTTGTTCCCGCTGTTCCCGATCCCATTGTTCCCGCTGTTCCCGATCCCATTGTTCCCACTGTTCCTGATCCCACTGTTCCCATTGTTCCCATTGTGTTCCCACTGTTCCCATTATGATCCCGCTGTGTTCCCACTGTTCCCGACCCCGCTGTTCCCGATCCCGCTGTGTTCCCGCTCTGTTCCCATTCTGTTCCCGCTGTTCCCAATCCCGCTGTTCCCGCTGTTCCCAATCCCGCTGTTCCCGATCCCGCTGTTCCCGCTGTTCCCGCTCTGTTCCCATTCTGTTCCCGCTGTTCCCAATCCCGCTGTTCCCAATCCCGCTGTTCCCGATCCCTCTGTTCCCGCTGTTCCCGCTGTGTTCCCATTCTGTTCCCACTGTTCCCATTGTTCCCGCTCTGTTCCCATTCCGTTCCCACTGTTCCCGACCCCACTGTTCCCGATCCCGCTGTGTTCCCACTGTGTTCCTGCTGTGTTCCTGCTGTGTTCCCGCTGTTCCCGATCCCGCTGTTCCCGCTGTTCCCGATCCCGCTGTTCCCATTGTTCCCGCTGTGTTCCCGCTGTTCCCACTGTGTTCCCATTGTTCCCGCTGTGTTCCTGCTGTGTTCCCGCTGTTCCCGCTCTGTTCCCACTGTTCCTGATCCCGCTGTTCCCATCGTTCCCGCTGTGTTCCCGCTGTGTTCCCGCTGTGTTCCCGCTGTGTTCCCGCTGTTCCCGATCCCGCTGTTC
>NW_008237887.1:118624-119022 GCF_000691975.1 Corvus brachyrhynchos
TCCCCTGTGTGTTCCCGCTGTTCCCCCTGTGTTCCCACTGTGTTCCCGCTGTGTTCCCGCTGTTCCCGCTGTTCCCAATCCCGCTGTGTTCCCGCTGTGTTCCCGCTGTTCCCGATCCCGCTGTTCCCGCTGTTCCCGGGATCTGTTCCCAGATCATGTACAACGGGCAGCCCATCACCAAGCTGGGCTGCGGGGCCGAGTTCAGCATGGTCCTGGACTGCAAGGGGAACCTGTACTCCTTCGGGTGCCCGGAGTACGGCCAGCTGGGTACGGGAATTTGGGAATTCGGGATCATCCCGGGGGACTGGGGCTGGTCTGGGATCATCCCGAGGGATTGGGGCTGGTTTGGGATCATCCCGAGGGATTGGGGGTGGGTTGGGGGTACCCCCGGGGGGTGG
>NW_008237887.1:119096-120059 GCF_000691975.1 Corvus brachyrhynchos
CCCGAGGGATTGGCGCTGGTTTGGGATCATCCCGTAGGATTTGGGGCTGGTCTGGGATCATCCCAAGGGGTCGGGGCTGGTTTGGGGTCCTGCACTGCACGGGGAACCTGTACTCCTTCGGGTGCCCGGAGTACGGCCAGCTGGGTACGGCAGTTCGGGAATTTGGGAATTTGGGATCATCCTGAGGGATTGGAGGTTCACAGTGGGAATTTGGGGATGAATCCTCACAGCCGGCATTTTGGGGTGCAGATTTCTGTCAGGAATTTCAGGCAGGAGCATAGGAAGCAGAAACAGGGGGAGCTGGGGATGAATCCCACTGGGAATGGGGATAAATCCCACTGGGAACTGGGGATGAATCCCCCAGGGAATGGGGATGAAAGCCCACAAGGAATGAGGATAAATCCCACAGGGAATGAGGATGAATCCCACTGGGAATGGGGATAAATCCCACAGGGAGCTGGGGATGAATCCCACAAGGAATGAGGATAAATCCCACAGGGAATGAGGATGAATCCCACTGGGAATGGGGATAAATCCCACAGGGAGCTGGGGATGAATCCCACTGGGAATGGGGATGAAACCCCCAGGGAATGGGGATCAATCCCACAGGGAATGGGGATGAATCCCACTGGGAATGAGGATAAATCCCAAGAGGAGCTGGGGATGAATCCCCCAGGGAATGGGGATGAACCCCCCAGGGATTGCGGCTCGATCCCACACGGAACAGGGGATCAATCCCACTGGGAGCTGGGGATGAACCCCCAGGGAATGGGGATAAATCCCATAGGGAATGGGGATGAACCCGCCAGGGAATGGGGATCAATCCCACTGGGAATGGGGATGAACGCGCAGGGAATGGGGATAAATCCCACAGGGAATGGGGATGAACGCGCAGGGAATGGGGATGAATCCCACAGGGAATGGGGATCAATCCCACAGGGAATGGGGATGAACGCGCAGGGA
>NW_008237887.1:122073-122385 GCF_000691975.1 Corvus brachyrhynchos
CCGAGGGCACAGTTCCGACGGGAAGTTCATCGCGCGGGCGCAGCGCATCGAGTACGACTGCGAGCTGGTGCCGCGGCGCGTGGGCATCTTCGTGGAGAGGACCAAGGACGGGCAGGTCCTGCCCGTGCCCAACGTGGTGGTTCGGGACGTGGCCTGCGGGGCCAACCACACCGTACGGAGCCGAGCGGGAATGGGAATGGGATCGGGAATGGGAACGGGAATGGGAATGGTGCTGCGGGGCCAACCACACCGTACGGAGCCGAGCGGGAATGGGAATGGGATCGGGAATGGGAATGGGAATGGGAAGGGTGC
>NW_008237887.1:124125-125055 GCF_000691975.1 Corvus brachyrhynchos
CAGGAATTTATGGGATAAATCCTCACAGTCCGCATTCGGGGATGAGGGTTTGCAGTGGGAATTCGGGGATGAGGGTTTGCAGTGGGATTGGGGATGAGGGTTTGCAGTGGGAATTCGGGGATGAGGGTTTGCAGTGGGATTTCAGGGATGAGGGTTTGCAGTGGGAATTCAGGGATGAGGGTTTGCAGTGGGATTGGGGATGAGGGTTTGCAGTGGGAATTCGGGGATGAGGGTTTGCAGTGGGATTGGGGATGAGGGTTTGCAGTGGGAATTCGGGGATGAGGGTTTGCAGTGGGATTGGGGATGAGGGTTTGCAGTGGGATTGGGGATGAGGGTTTGCAGTGGGATTGGGGATGAGGGTTTGCAGTGGGATTGGGGATGAGGGTTTGCAGTGGGATTGGGGATGAATCCTTGCAGCGGGATTTGAGGATTCCTGGGGCTTTGGGGATCTGGGGTTTGGGGGATGCGGCTCTGATCCCGATCCCATTCCCTGGATCCCAGCTGGTGCTGGATTCCCAGAAGCGGGTGTTCTCCTGGGGCTTCGGGGGCTACGGGCGCCTGGGCCATGCGGAGCAGAAGGACGAGCTGGTGCCGCGCCTGGTGAAGCTCTTCGACTTCCCGGGACGCGGCGCTTCCCAGATCTACGCCGGATACACCTGCTCCTTTGCCGTCAGCGAGACAGGTGGGGATATCCCGGGAATCCCGGGATTTGGGGTTGGGAATGCTGGGAACGGCTCCTTCGCCGTCAGCGAGACAGGTGGGGATATCCCGGGAATCCCGGGATTTGGGGTTGGGAACGCTGGGAACGGCTCCTTCGCCGTCAGCGAGACAGGTGGGGATATCCCGGGAATCCCGGGATTTGGGGTTGGGAATGCTGGGAACGGCTCCTTCGCCATCAGCGAGACAGGGGGGGGTATCCCCGGCAGCCAC
>NW_008237887.1:125189-125682 GCF_000691975.1 Corvus brachyrhynchos
GGACAGGCGGGGATCCAGGATCTGGGATTTGGGAATTCCGGGGCAGCTGACAGGCAGGATCTGGGATTTGGGAATTGGGAATTCTGGGGGATCTGACAGGTGGGGATCTGGGATTTGGGAATTGGGAATTCTGGGGGATCTGACAGGCAGGATCTGGGATTTGGGATTTGGGAACTCTGGGGCAGCTGACAGGCAGGATCTGGGATTTGGGATTTGGGAATTCTGGGGGATCTGACAGGCAGGGATCTGGGATTTGGGAATTGGGGATTCCGGGGCAGCTGACAGCCAGGGATCCGGGCTTTGGGAATTCCGGGAGCGGCGCCCCGCGCCTGACGGGCTCTCTGCAGGCGGGCTGTTCTTTTGGGGCGCCACCAACACCTCCCGGGAATCCACGATGTATCCCAAAGCCGTGCAGGACCTGTGCGGGTGGAGGATCCGCAGCCTGGCCTGCGGGTGAGTGCGGCGCCGCTCCCGGCCCCGCTCCCCGCCCCAT
>NW_008237887.1:127818-128139 GCF_000691975.1 Corvus brachyrhynchos
CCGGCTCGGGATCGCCCTGGGGATCTGATCCCGCCTTGGGATCCCTGTAGGGATTCGGGATCCCTAAAGAGCAGCTGCGAACGCCTCTTTCCCCGCCCCAATATTCCCGGTTTTTTGCTGGTTTTCCCCACTTCGGGTGCTATCGTTTTCGGGATTTCCCCCCTCCTGGGGATCCAGGACCCGGATTCCATCCCAGCAGCATTCCCGGGCTCCCCTCCCCGCTGTGGCAGCCCTCGCCCACCCCGGGGACATCTCAGGGATCACGAGGGGAGTCCCAAAGGAGCTTTTTGTTGGTTTGTTTTTTTGGTTTTTCCCGGGAAT
>NW_008237887.1:129371-131582 GCF_000691975.1 Corvus brachyrhynchos
CGGGGCCGTGCCCGGGGGGCCCCCGGCCGTTCCCGAGGGATTCCCGGGCCATTCCCGAGGGATTCCCGGCCGTTCCCGGGCCGTTCCCGGGGCATTCCCGGCGCGGAGGGGCCGGGCCGGGGGAGGATCCGGGGGTTTTTGTATTTCTTGGAGTAAAAAGCGATGGAACGAGGTCCTTGTGTCCCCCCCGCGCCGCCCCCGGCCCTTCCCGTGCGGTTCGGGTTTAAATCCCCGGGTTTTGGTGTTTCTCCCTCCTCGCCTCTTTATTATTCAATTTTTTACTTTTCTTTCTTTTTTTCCTCCTTCCCGGGTTTTATTTTCCCCCCGTTCTCAATCCCGTTTTTCTCTTTTGCTTCCTTTTAATCTCTTCATTTGAATTTCTGCTTCTTGAGCTGGTAAATTCCACTCGGAACTGCATTTTTTCCTTTTCATTTCTCCTTTTCCGTTTCTTTATTTTAATTCATCTTCCCGCTTTTAGTCCTAATTTTTAATTGTTTGTCTCGTTTTTCAATTCTGCTTTTAATTTCATTTTAATTTCTTTCCACTTGGACCTTTATTTGATATTTTTGACTCTACTTTTTTATTTCAATCCAGCTTTAAGGTTTCTTTTACTTTTTTCCCCTCTGATTTTTGATTTTATTTCATTTCTGAATTCTCCTTTTCGTTTCTGAATTCCGCTTTTCAGTTTTTATTTTGAAATTCAAGATTTTATCCTATTTTACCCTCATTTTTTAATCTTTTTTTCAATTTTTAAATTTGAATTTGAATTTTTATTTTTCTTTTTTTCCCTTCAGTTTCACTTTTTTCACTCCCTATTTTTCAATGCTCAATATTTATTTTACCTCGTTCCTTTTTGTTTTGCTGCTTTTTATTTTCACCTCTCGCTCCACACCTTTCCCAATCATTTTTTTGGCCTGGAATTTTCGCTTTTAAAACCCTTCTGTTCCGTTTTTTACGCTCCCGTTTTGTTCCTTCCGTTCCCCGAGGGCCCCGCAGCCGACGCTGCTCTTTCCCAAATCCGCCGGCGCCATCCTGAACATCCCCAACAATTCCCGCTCCCGCTTTTCCCTCTGTGGGGAATTCCATCCCTGCGGAATTCCGGCAGGGCTCGGACACGGCCCCGTCCCGCTGCCCCGGGGATGGGCTGGGATCCCTGGGATGGGGGCGTGGATTCCCAATGGGAATGGGAATGGGAATGGATGGGAGATGGATGGGAATGGGCAGGGAATGGATGGGAGTGGGAATGGGAATGAATGGGAATGGGCAGGGGATGGATGGGAATGGGAATGGGAATGGGAATGAGCAGGGAATGGGAATGAATGGGAATGGGCGGGGGACGGATGGGAATTGGGAGTGGATGGGAATGGGCAGGGAATGGGGATGGGAATGGGAATGAGCAGGAGATGGATGGGAATTGGGAGGGAATGGGAATTGAGAGGGGATGAGAACGAGGAGGGAATGGGAATGGGCAGGAGATGGATGGGAGTGGGCAGGGAAATGAGGGAATGGGAATGGGAATGAGGAGGGAATGGATGGGAATGGGCAGGGATGGAAGTGATGGAATGAGAATGAGCAGGCCATGGGAATTGGGAGGGGATGGGAATGGGCAGGGAATGGGAATGAATGGGAATGGGCAGGGAATGGGAATGGATGGGGATGGGCAGGGAATGGGAATGAATGGGAATGGGCAGGGGATGGATGGGAATTGGGAGGGGATGGGAATGGGCAGGGAATGGGGATGGGAATGAAAGTGGGAGGGGATGGGATTGGGCAGGGAATGGGGATGGGAATGAGCAGGAGATGGATGGGAATGGGCAGGGAATGGATGGGAGTGGGAATGGGCAGGGAATGGGAATGGGAATGAATGGGAATGGGCAGGGGATGGATGGGAATGGGCAGGGAATGGGAATGAGGGGATAGCAATGAGCACGGGATGGATGGGAATATGGAAGGGATGGGAATTGGGAGGGGATGGGAATGGGCAGTGGGACCCTCCCAGTATCCCTCGGGAAGCCCCAGCTCCGGGATCCAGCACGGGGAGGGCCTGGAGCTGCTGGAGGAGGCTCCGGGATGGGCTCAGAGGGACGGAGCAGCTCCGCTGGGAGAGCTGGGGGTGCTCCCCTGGAGAGGAGAAGCTCCAGGGAGAGCTCCGAGCTCCTGGCAGGGCCCGAAGGGGCTCCAGGAGAGCTGCGGAGGGGCTGGGGACAAGGC
>NW_008237887.1:132427-132796 GCF_000691975.1 Corvus brachyrhynchos
GGGAAAAAGGCCTCGGCCCCGGAGGCGACGTCGCCCTGGAAGAGCTGCGGGATGTCCAGGATGTCCGGCTCGGCCAGGCCCAGCGCGCGCTTCAGGATGTCCCGGTTCCAGCTGATGCAGCTCTGGGGGGACGGGGAGGGTGAGAGGGGAGGGGAGGGACAGGGACGTGGACAATGGGTGGGACACGGAGAGGGACAGTGGGGTGGAGAAGGGGGAAGTGCAGGGACAAAGGGAGGGAAGGAGGGACAGGGGGACAAAGGCATGGACATCAGGAGGGGCAGGAGGATGGAGGGAGGGATGGACAGAAGGGTGGAGGGAGGGAGGGAGGGATGGACAGAAGGATGGACGGAGGGAGGGCCGGAGCGACGG
>NW_008237887.1:133034-133373 GCF_000691975.1 Corvus brachyrhynchos
CGGGAGCCAAACCCTGCAGCTTTTCATTAACTCCGCTCCGCCCCCGCTCCCCAGCCGCGTCCCGGGCTCCGTCCGCCTCCCCCACCGGATTTTGCAGGAAAAAGGGAAAATTAAGCCCCGGAGCCCCGTTTTCCATCCTGCCCTACCCTGGAACATCGCGGCCTCGCCGAACCCCTCCTCCTGCTTCTCCCTGAGGAGCTGGTAGCAGGCGCTGGGGCTGGCCAGGAGCAGCCGGAATCCCTGCGGGGCGAGGGTGGGGAGGCCTTTAGGGTCTCGTCCCGCTTTTTGCCCCACCCCGGGATCCGGGATTCGGGATCTGGGATCCGTTACCTTCCGATC
>NW_008237887.1:133488-133892 GCF_000691975.1 Corvus brachyrhynchos
CAGCCGGGGGCCGCCGAGCCTGGGGGGCACCGCGGGTCGGTGGGCACGGGGGGAGCCCACCCCGAACTCGGAACTTACTCCCAGCTCGGAACCGACCCCAAAATGGGAACTGACCCCAAACTGGGAACCGACCCCGAACTGGGAACTGACCCCGAAATGGGAACCGACCCTGAACTCGGAACCGACCCCAAGCTGGGAACTGACCCCAAACTCGAACTCGGAACTGGCCCCGAACTCGGAACCGGCCCCGAACTCGGAACTGACCCCAAACTCGGAACTGACCCCGAACTCGGAACCGGCCCCGAACTGGGAACTGACCCCGAACTCGGAACTGATCCCAAACTGGGAACTGACCCCAAACTGGGAACTGACCCCGAACTCAGAACCGACCCCGAACTCAGAAC
>NW_008237887.1:134067-134491 GCF_000691975.1 Corvus brachyrhynchos
GCCGCTCAGGATGCGCCCCGGCGGGTGCTCCTGGCCCCGCACCGTCACGGGCGGGCTCACCTCCAGATTCCCGAAGGAGTCCAGGCTGGAAGCGCCCTCCGGAGCCTGCCGGGCCACGTAGCCGAAATCCGGGCCCTGGGTGGGGGGAAATGGGAGGAAACGGTTAAAGAAGCGCTGGTGTGAGGAACGAAGGGCTGCATCGAAGGGATCCATCGAAGGGATCCATCGGGGTTTTGGGCGTGGCCAGGCCGGGGCTCAGCAGCGGGAAGGGGCTGGGTACCAGGATGCTCCTGACGGGAAAATCCTTCAGGCCGCGGTCGCGGGGCGAGTCGAAGACCACGGGGAAGGTCTTGTGGGGGGCCTGGACGTAGCCGAACTCCAGCTCATCCTGGGAAGGGACGGAGCGGTTTTGGGAGCGCGCCCG
>NW_008237887.1:134553-135389 GCF_000691975.1 Corvus brachyrhynchos
GGGGAGAAGAAATGGGATTGGGGGGGGAAATGCAGGATTTGGGGGAAAAAGGGGATTTGGGGAAAAAAGGGGGATTTGGGGAAAATTAAAACAAGATTTGGGGGGGAAAATTGATTTGGGAAAAAAACAGGATTTGAGAAAAAAACTCAGATCTGGGGGAAGAAAAACCAGGATTTCGGGGGGAAAAAAGGGATTTGGGGAAAAAATGGGATTTGGGGAAAAAGAAGGGGATTGGGGGAAAAAAGAACAGGGTTTGAGGAGAAAGAAAATGGGATTTGGGGGGAAAAAAGGCGGGATTTGGGGAAAAAAAACAAACAGGGTTTGAGGAGAAAGAAAATGGGATTTGGGGAACAAAAACCAGGATTTGAGGGAAAAAAAATAGGATTTGGGGAACAAAACCCAAGAGATTGGGGGTAAGAAAAAAACAGGATCTGGGGAAAAAAAAGAACGGGATTTGGGGAACAAAACCCATGAGATTGGGGGTAAAAAAAAAAACCAGGATCTGGGGAAAAAAAACGGGATTTGGGGAACAAAACCCATGAGATTGGGGGTAAAAAACCAGGATCTGGGGGTAAAAAACCAGGATTTGGGGAACAAAAATGGGATTCAGGCACAAGAAAGGGGATCTGGGAGCAGCCAGCACCCACCCGCACACGAAGACCTCCAGCGGCGCCGCCGTGTTGGGCGTCATGATCCAGGGCGCCACGCGGAGCACCACGGTGTCCGTGAAGATCGGCGTCTCCGGGAGGCCCTGGCGCGGTGGCACAAACGCGGTTGGGGCCCTGGCCCGGCCCCGCCTTGCCCCCCGCCCGCCCCGGGGCCGGCACCTTGTCGGG
>NW_008237887.1:135980-136932 GCF_000691975.1 Corvus brachyrhynchos
GCGGGCCGCGGCGAAGATGGGGTGGGGCCCGCGGGTCCGCAGCAGCAGCTGCGACATGTCCTTCAGGTCTGCGGGCACAGCGGGAAACGTGAGCGGGCAAACGGGGCGGGAACGGGGCCTGCCGGGCTGGGAAATCGGGGGGAAGAGGGAGAATCGACGGGAAAGGGGGGAATGGGCGTTTCTGGCTGCGGTGGAAAGGGGAAGTTGAGGGGGAAGTGGGGAAGTTCGAGGAGAAGTGGGAGAACGGGGGGTTCTGGGCTGTGGAAGCAAGGGGAAAGTGGGGAAATGGAGGGGAAGGTAAAGAATTGAGGGGAAAGTGGGAAAATGGAGGGGAAAGTGGGAAAATTGGGGGGAAAGTGGGAAAATTGAGGGGAAAGGGGGAAAATTGAGGGGAAATGTGGGAAAATTGAGGGGAAAGTGGGAAAATTGGGGGAAAGTAAAAACATTGAGGGGAAAGTGGGAAAATTGGGGGTTCTGGGCTGTGGAAGAAAGGGAAAAGTGGGAAAGTTGAGGGAAAAGTGGGAAAATTGGGGGAAAAGTGAGAATATTGAGGGAAAAGTGGGAAAATTGGGGAGAAAGTGGGAAAACTGGGGGTTCTGGGCTGTGGAAGAAAGGGGAAAGTGGGAAAATTGAGGGAAAAGCAAAAACATTGAGGGGAAAGTGGGAAAACTGGGGGAAAGTGGGAAAATTGGGGGAAAGGTGGGAAAATTGGGGGTTCTGGGCTGTGGAAGAAAGGGAAAATTGAGGGGAAAGTGGGAAAACTGGGGGGAAAGTGGGAAAATTGGGTTTCTGGGCTGTGGAAGAAAGGGGAAAGTGGGCAAATGGAGGGCCAAGCAGGAGAGCGGGGTTCTGGCGGTGCCAGCACCGTCGTAGGAGCGCACGGCGCTGTCCTGGCTGTCCAGGCCCTCGGCGCCGGGGTCGTCGCGGTCGCAGTTGACCAGCAGGACGGCCC
>NW_008237887.1:137972-138989 GCF_000691975.1 Corvus brachyrhynchos
CGCCAGGGCCCGGCGACTGACGCTCGAGGGCAACTTCACGCTCTGGGAGTCGTGAACCACCCAGAGCCGCACCCCCGGCGTGCCCTGGGCTTGGAAGGACACGGCACCCTTGGGAGCGGAGCTGGAAGGGGGAAAAGCGGTCAGGATCCCGGGAATGGTGAGGGCGGGAATGGGAATTCTGCGAGGAGTCGCTGGGAGGAGCGGTGGGAAACTCAGATATTCCCAGAAAATGCAATTTCAACAAGTCCTGCAATGTGGAATTGGGGTAAAACCTTCAACGGGGAACCAGTGCTGGGGTTCAGAACATCGACGAGTCCTGGCAATGCAACTATTCCTGGAAAATGCAGCTGCAGCAAGGGCTGCGATCTGAAACTGGGAGAAATCCTCCAACGTGCAACAAGTCCTGACATTTCAAATGACCAAAAGTGCTGCAAAATGCAACAAATCCTGGAAAATGCAGCTGCAACAAGTCCAGCCATATTCAATTACGGTAACTCCTTCAATATGAAACACATCCTGCAATTTCGAATATCAGCAACTCCTGGAAAATGCGAATAATCCTGGAAAATGCAGCTGCTGCAAGCCCTGAGCTGTGGAATTGTTATAAAATCTCCAGTATTATCAAATCCCCAAATTCAGAGTAGCAAGAGCTCCTGGGAAATGGAAATAATCCCCAAAAATGCAACCGCGGGGAGCCCTGAGATGTGAAACCCTGGCAAATCCTCCAGCGTGGAACCAATCCTGAAATGCGGAACAGCAGCAGGTGCTGGGAAACGCAACTGGACCTGGAAAACGCAGCTGCAGGAGGTGCTGCGAGGGAAATGGGGATAAATCCTCCCGCGTGGAACAAATCCTGCCACAGCCACCCAAACCGCGGCAAATCCCGCGGCCTGGAATTGCATCAATTCCCTGGACACGCGGCGAATCCCACAAAACGTGAGGAGAGCCGCTCCCGGAAAAGGCAATTCCGACAAATCCCGCCAAAGGCGATTAAAAGCAAATCCCGCGCCAGCCTAC
>NW_008237887.1:140626-141485 GCF_000691975.1 Corvus brachyrhynchos
AGTCGGAACCGGAGGTGCAGCTACGCCGCAGAAATCCTGCGGGGAAAGCAGAGCGCCCAGAACAGCAGCGGGGCTGCGCGGGCCGAGCCGTGCCCGGGGCACCGCGCGGGTGTCGGCTCCCGGGGCGCTGCCAGGCGGGTGCCAGGCGGGCACGGGGAAGAACGCGGAGACAAAAGAGCGGAGGGAGACGGAAGTTCCCTCCTGGAGAAGGTGCGGAAAGGTAACGAGGAGGGCAGGGCGGGTTCCTGCAGCCCGGGACGGGGGCAGAGCCAGGTTCCC
The DNA here is from genome assembly GCF_000691975.1 of Corvus brachyrhynchos. Classification (NCBI taxonomy): domain Eukaryota; kingdom Metazoa; phylum Chordata; class Aves; order Passeriformes; family Corvidae; genus Corvus; species Corvus brachyrhynchos. The sequence continues at coordinate 140,906 of NW_008237887.1, forward strand.
CAGCAGGAAGCGTGTTTTGGCCGAAACAGGGAATTTTGGGGGGTGTTATCAGCTGCAAACCCACAGCCAGGGACTCCGTGACCCCGCAGCAGTGGGATGGGGTCTGCGCCCCTCGGAGCAGCCCCCTCACCCCGCAGTGCCACCCACCAATCCCAAACCAACCCCCGTGCTCCAAACCAGGCTCCAAAGGACATTTCGGCACCGGGAGAGGAGGGAGGGAGGAAGGACGGGAGACGGGGAAGCGCTGCCCCCTCGGTGCCCGTGAAGCTTTATTGGCCAAACCCGTGCTTCGGGTGCTTTTCCGGCGCAGGAAATGCGCCTTCCCCGTGGTGCAGGAAATGCAGGACCCGCCCGGGGCCACCTCAGGGCACCACGTGCCACCACTTGAAGGCGAAGGGCTTGCGGCGCACGTTGGTGCCGCAGTGAACGTCCCCCGCCAGCACGTGGTAGGAGAAGAAGTCGTCGATGAAGGTGCAGGAGAGGCCCAGGGGCTCCAGCAGCTCCCGCACGCGCTGCTCCAGGCAGCACCGCCCGCCCACCGCCGGCCCGAAGGGCTTGGGGATGCCCACGGGGCGGCCCA
>NW_008237887.1:142350-142910 GCF_000691975.1 Corvus brachyrhynchos
TCGATGCAGCGCTGGGGAAAGGGCCTGGAGCTGCCATCCCAGCCCTCCCGATGCCACCCGCTGGATCCCGGCTGGATCCTCATCCGCTCCCAGTCCCACCCCATCCCTGAGAGCAGCCGCCCCCTGCATCCCCTCTCTCCCTTCAGCTGCCACCTCTGCGTCACTCGGGGCGTGGATCCCTCTCCTCGCCCACTCCGGGCACTCCGGCCATTCCCAGGAACCCCCAATCCCCTCCCTGCGCCCAGGAATCCCCCCTGGAACCGAGGAGAGGGAATCCCCCGCAGTCCAGGGATCCCAGACCCACCTGCACGTGCCGGTTGTCGCTCCGCAGGGACTCATCCGCCAGGATCTCGTCGATGCTCTTCTTCTCGGTGCCCTTCAACCCTGCGGGCGTGGGGGCATGAGGGACAGCGGGAAGGGACGGCGGGAATGGGCACTGGGAAGGGACACTGGGAAGGGATGGCGGGAATGGGCACTGGGAAGGGACAGAGGGAAGGGACACTGGGAATGGACAGTGGGGAGGGGCACCCGGAATGGGCACTGGGAAGGGACAGTGGGAA
>NW_008237887.1:143000-143346 GCF_000691975.1 Corvus brachyrhynchos
GCAGCGGGAAGGGGCAGGGGGAAGGGACAGCGGGAATGGGCACTGGGAAGGGATGGCGGGAATGGGCACTGGGAAGGGACAGCGGGAATGGACACTGGGAAGGGACCCGGGAATGCCGTCCCACAGGGCCGTCCCTCAGCCAGCCCTCACCGATGAACTGCGTGGCTTCCCCGTGGCCCTGGCGCTGCTTCTCCCTGAAGAGTTGGTAGCAGGCGCTGGGGCTGGCCAGGAGCAGCCGGAATCCCTGCGGGACAGAGCCCGGCGGTCAGCCCTGGCTGGGGGGGTGCGAGCCCCAGTGCCCGGCTGGGAGGCACCGCGGCTACCCCAGCCCCGGCCCCCGGATCCC
>NW_008237887.1:147886-148100 GCF_000691975.1 Corvus brachyrhynchos
GAACTGCCCAGAGCTGCCCCAGAATTGCCCCAGAACTGCCCAGAACTGCCCAGAACTGCCCCAGAATTGCCCCAGAACTGCCCAGAACTGCTCTCCCCAGAGCTCCCCTTCCCAGAGCTCCCCTGCCCAGAGCTCCCCTGCCCAGAACTGCCCTGCCCAGAACTGCCCAGAACTCCCCCTCTCCAGAGCTCCCTTTCCCAGAGCTCCCATTGCC
>NW_008237887.1:148362-149927 GCF_000691975.1 Corvus brachyrhynchos
GCTCCCATTCCCAGAGCTGCCATTCCCAGAGCTCCCATTCGCAGAGCTGCCATTCCCAGCGCTCCCATTCCCAGAGCTCCCCGCCGGCCCTCACGAGGAGCCCCACTGTTATCCCGTTTTCCTGGGAGGAGGCTGGAAAAGGCCCCGGCTGTGCTACGGACATTCACGGGTTGAAGTGCACAGAATAATCGAAATTATAGGTGGTTTATGCTAATACGGATTTATCTGCCTGATGCCTCAATTATGTGTTATTATGTCTGTTATGTATGGATATATCCCTATATTATATATAAAGTCTGTTTATAGAGACAAGTTATATAAATATATATGGCTAGATCCCTACATTATAGAAATATATCAATATATCTCCTGTGTTTCAGATAAATAAATCCATATATCCCTACATTTTCCATAAATACATCGATATATCCCTATATTTTCCCTGAATACATTGATATATCCCGATATTTTCCATAAATGCATTGATATAGCCTAATATTTTCCCTGAATGCATCGATTTATCCCAGTATTTTCCCTGAATGCATCGATATATCCCAATATTTTCCAGGAATACATCCATTTATCCCAATTTTTTCCCTGAATTCATTGATTTATCCCAATATTTTCCAGGAATACATCGATATATCCCGATATTTTCCTGGAATGCACGGATGTATCCCAGTATTTTCCCTGAATGCATTGATTTATCCCAATATTTTCCAGGAATACATCCATTTATCCCATTTTTTTCCCTGAATGCATCGATTTATCCCAATATTTTCCAGGAATACATCGATATATCCCAATATTTTCCTGGAATGCATCAATGTATCCTAATTTTTTCCAGGAATACATCGATATATCCCGGTATTTCCCGGAATGCACGGATGTATCCCAGTATTTCCCAGGAATACATCGATATATCCCGATATTTCCCGGAATGCACGGATGTATCCCAGTATTTCCCAGGAATACATCGATATATCCCGATATTTCCCGGAATGCACGGATGTATCCCAGTATTTCCCAGGAATACATCGATATATCCCGATATTTCCCGGAATGCACGGATGTATCCCAGTATTTCCCAGGAATACACCTCTAGGCCACGTCCATCCCTCGGGATCGCTGCACTCCGCGCCCCGCTCTGCTCGGGCACCTTCGGGTTTAGGTTTTCCCCACCCCCGACATTCCCAAATCCCTCCTTCCTGGGGTGCGGGGGCGAGCTTTCCTCAGCCAGGCGGCAGCGGGGAAATGGGAGGGCGTTAATTAAACGCCGGGCGCTAATCAGGGCCGGCCGGAGCCCCGGGGCGGTTCGGGCTCGCTGCTGCTTTTCCCGACAATGCCGTCCTTTGTGGCGGCTCCGGACGGAGCTTTGCTCCCCCGGCGCCGCCAAGCGCCGCCCGCCCCGGGCACAACAATAATTCCCAGTCATCCCGGATCCCAGCCTGTCCCGGATCCCCCGCTGCTCGCCTCGAAAGAGCAAATCCGAGAGCCGGGACGTGCGGGATTGGGGCGAAACGGGGCGAAAACGGGAGCGGCGGGGGGGTTTGTGGGGCTGGGGG
>NW_008237887.1:150065-159525 GCF_000691975.1 Corvus brachyrhynchos
CGTATCCGAAATCCGGGCCCTGGAAAAGAGGGAAGCGGTGCCAAGGACCTTCCACGCGGGCGGGTTTTGGGGCGGAATAAGGGGATTTCAACGCAAGGGCGCACCAGGATCTTCTTGAAAGCAAAATCCTTCAGGCCTCTGTTCCGGGGAGAGTCGAAGACCACGGGGAAGGTCTTGTGAGGAGCTTCCACGTAGCCGAACTCCAGCTCATCCTGTTTTGGGAAGGAGAAGAGGAGAAGGAGGAGGAGGAGGAGAAGGAAGGCTTTGGGGGGTGATAGCAATCTCCACGAGGGATGTGGGGAGGGTGGGGCAGGACATGGGACGAGCCTGGCAAAGCCCAGCCTAAACCAGTGGGGAGGCTCCTGCCCGGCTCTCCCGGGGTGACGCCGCAGCCAGGGCGTCCTCCTGGGGTTCCCCTGGCAGTGGGGACCCTCCTGGAAAGCCCCGTGGGGTCCCTCCTGCACTGGGGTCCCCCTTGCCATGGGGTCCCTCTCCCGACGAGGTCCCTTTCCCGGTGCCCCGCTGCGTCCCCGGTGCCAGGCCAGGCTCCCTGGGCACTGTCCCCGTCCGTGCCACCACTCCCTGTGCCTCAGTCCCGGTTCCCCGGTTCGCTCCTGGCATTCCAGGTGCTCCCCAAGCCACAGGGGTGACACCGGGAGCCCGTGAGGGACCCCGAGAGCCCGGCGTGAGGCCGGCGTGGCTGACCTGGATCCAGCGGTCGCTGCGGGTGTCCTGCTCCGAGCACACGGTCAGTTTGCAGTTGGCTTTCCTCAGCAGCGCCCGCAGCCCCTCCATGAAGGCCTCGTTGGAGTCCGAGCCCTGCTTGATGCTGGGGGGACGGGCAGGGACTGGGGCTGCGAGGGGATCACGGGGAGACCCCACAGCCCCGGCCCCGCAGCTCGTTCCTCGTTCCTGAGCACCCCGGGCAACGCTCCTGCCTGGGATTGGAGCTGGAGAGGGAACTGCAGCCTTTCTCCTTGGGATTTAAACGCCCTGGACCTGGAGAGGGAACTGCAGCCTTTCTCCTTGGGACTTAAACACCCTGGGCAACATTCCTGAATGGGATTGGAGCTGGAGAAGGTCCTGCAGCCTTTCTCCTTGGGATTTAAATGTCCCTGACCTGGAGAAGGTCCTCCAGGATTTTTCCTTGGGATTTAAACACTCTGGGCAACATTCCTGAATGGGATTGGAGCTGGAGAAGGTCCTGCAGCGCTCCTCCTTGGGATGGAAATGACTCCCACAGTGCCAGCTGGCTCCCTTCCCAAATATTCCCAGCAGGGAATGCCCAAACCCTGGCTCACCGACGGCTGCCACTCAGCCCGGAAGCGTCGGGAACTCCTCCCTGGGGCATCCCCCAGGGCAGGACATCACGGGGGACACCCCTCCTACCTGCACACAAACACCTCCAGAGGCTGCTGGGTGTTGGGCGTCATGATCCAGGGCGCCACGCGGAAAACCACGGTGTCCGTGAAGATCGGCGTGCCCGGGGAATCCTGCCGGGGCCGGGACAGAGCTCGGGAACTCGGCCACGGGGGGGTTCAGGAGGGCGTGCGTGGGGCCGAGCTCCCGTACCTTGTGGGGCACCTCCAGCAAGCTGGCGCTGAAGGACACGAGGCCGGAGAAGCCCCTGTCGGGGAACGCCAGCCCCTCCACGTAGAAGGTGCTGTCCCCGAGGCCGGCGCGGTCCAGCACGTAGGAGAGCTTGTCCGGCCCCAGCACGGGCTTGTAGTGCGGGTGGGAGTCACCGCCTGCAGAAAGCCCCAGTTCCCAGCCCCGATTCAGCCGCGGGCCCGCAGCGGGGCCACGCCGGCAGCAGGAGGAGGTGGCCGGTGCCAGAGGGCGGCAGAGGAGCGGGCGTGCCCCCTCCTCCTCCTCCTCCTCCTCCCTGGGAACACACTTGGCCTCGCCGGGACGAAGAGGGCTCCGTCCCCTCGGGTCCAGCCCTTTCAAGGTGCGTGGCTCCGGCTGAGCATCTAATGATACCCTTGGCTCCCCTGACCTGATTTTCGGCGCGGAGCTGCCAGGGATCCGACTGTTCAAAGGCGAAGGGCACTGCCCCACGGGATGGGCTGCTTGGCTGCCTGGATCCCTGCCCGAGCCAAAACAGCGCTGGGAGCCGCGTGGGGGTTCCCGCTCCATGGGAACGCTGGAATTCCAGCACCCTCGCTGGGAAAAGCCTCTTTGGAGCCTTCTCCCCCTTGATTTTTCCCCATGCAGCCCCACCTTGTGCAACAGCAGAGGGGCTTTGGGGGTAAAGGAGCGTTTACAGCACATTGGGGTGCCCCAATGAACAAACCCTGTGGGGCCGGCTCACCTGGGGGTCCTGCAGGAGAGGGGGAAGGTACTCACGGGTGGCGTGGAAAACCCGCACTTTGTCCGCGTCGGTCTCGGGGACGTGCAGCACCACCTGGTACTCGGCAAAGACGGCGCTGGGCCCCTGGGTCCGCAGCAGCATCACGGACATGTCCTGCAGGTCTGGGGCACACGGGGGACACGGAGGGAGGGGATGGAAGTGGGAAGCCCCCAGGGAGCCCCTCAGGATCGCAGCCTACCTGCCGGCGTCCGTATGTCCGCCTGGCCGCTGTCCGTGCCCCCCGCGCCGGGGCTGTCCCGGTCACAGTTGACCAACAGCACGGCCCCTTGTCCATCCGGGCCCCACGTCCACTTGGCCTGGAGGAGAAGCACCAAGAGAGGACGGGAGCACCATTTCCCCCATCCCGGGCCGAGGAAAGCCCTGCCGGCTCGGAGGGGGGCCCAGCCACGCAGCGAGGAGACGCCAGCGCCGCTTCCAACCCGCTCCACTTCCCAGCAGCCGCTTCCAGCAGGGCCTGCACCGACTGCTTCCAGATCTTATCTTCCAACGAGGCTGGAGGCGCCTTCCAGCCTCGCCTGGACACGGCTGCAGCGCTTGTGGAAGCTCAGCCCATCTCGATAGCCAATTTGCGCCGCCGATCGGGCTGCGGTTAATTAGCCCGGCTTAAGTGCCTGGGCTCATGCGGATGTGTGGCCAAAGGGGGAAATCTCCTGCTGCTTGCCAAACTCATTTAGCGGCACCTTTGGGGCCCAAAAAGGAAAAGAAAAATAGAAGAGAAGAAGCAGAAGCAGACGAAGATGAACATGAAGATGAAGATGAAGACAAAGAAGAAGGAGGAAAAAAAGAAAAAGAAAAAGAGAAAAAGAAGGAGAAGGAGAAGGAGAAGGAGAAGGAGAAGGAGAAGGCCGAGTGTTTTCTCCTGTGGGATCCTTGGTGCCGGGCTGGAGCCGCGGGAGGTTTTGGCGTGGAATAGGCTGAGGATCTGCCGGGTCGTTTCCCTTACGCAGACACCGCCCAGCTCCCTCTCCCTCCTGGAGATGTTCCAGGAAGAGGCTGCGAACGGATCCGGCCTCCCAGCAAAGCTCTCGTTACCTTGTCCTTGCCTTTGCTCTTCACTCGGCCGCTCCGGCTCACGTCCACGTCCAGGGACACGTCTGGAACAGCAAGAGAGCCACGGGCAGGGGGATGAGCTCTCGGTGCCGCTTTGGGCTCCTCCTCGGCGCTGTCCACGAGCGACCCCACACCAACCCCACCTTCGCGCCCCAAAGCTGCTCCAGACCCAACAATTCCAAGCGTGACAAGAAAATCCAACCCAACGGCTTTCCCACGACTTTCCCTCTTTGATCTCCAGCTGTCTCCTCTCCTTTTGGTTCCCCCAGCAGGGACATTCCCCACTTCTTGGCAGATATTACATTTTCATGGCGGATTTTATGTTTTCATGGAATATTTTACGTTTTCATGGAATATTTTACGTTTTCACCGATTTCCTTTCGACTGTTGTGTTTTCCATGAAGCCAAAACGCGGCAGAGGCACACAAACGTGTTTTTGCCATAGCTGAGTGAGCTCCTAAATAATTCCTAGGGAATCTGAGAAGGGCTTTCCCTCACGGAGCTCTTCTTGCCCCAAGTTCCGTTTCCATGGAATATTTTACGTTTTCATGGAATATTTTACGTTTTCACCGATTTCCTTTCGACTGTTGTGTTTTCCATGAAGCCAAAACGCGGCAGAGGCACACAAACGTGTTTTTGCCATAGCTGAGTGAGCTCCTAAATAATTCCTAGGGAATCTGAGAAGGGCTTTCCCTCACGGAGCTCTTCTTGCCCCAAGTTCCTGCCTCTGCTGCAGGGATCTGCCAGCGCCCTCATCCAAACCCCACCTCAGTCCTAACCCAAGAACTCCTCCGGATGGGACACACGGCGTGTGGAAAACCCAGGGACTGAGGCAGAGCTTGTCCTTTCCTCGGCACAGAGAGGAGGACATGGAAAAGCTGGAAGGGAAACTCTAAACCTAACCAAGAGAAGAACATTGGGAAGGCAAAATCCCTGTGGCCAGTGGTAGCCCCAGACGGCTCCAGTGGGGCCCATCAGCCACGGGACGTGGGAAACCTTCAGCCTGTCCAGGGGCAGCTTTGGGAGGCGTAGGCACGACTCGAGGACACGGGAACGCCTCAGAAAAATCCCAAATTTAGGATAATTAATCCTTCCACGTGGAGGCTTCTGCATCCAGACTGGTTGTCTGGACTCCCTCTGCGGCCAGCAGGGGAAAGCAGGCACTTGGAGGGAATGATTCACCTCATCCCAGGCTCCTGAAACAGAACTCTAAAGCAGGTCAGGCACCGCTGTGGTGCCGATTCCTCTCCCCTCGCTGCCGCGGAGGGCAGAGCTGGGGGAGAAGATCTCCCGTGGATCCTCTTCTCCCAGAGGCACGGCCTTGGCAGGCCGAGGAGGACGCTCCGTGTGCGCCGCGGGCGGGGCCGCGGCCCAGCCTCCGTCTCTTGTGCGCCATATAAGGCAGCGTAATCACGTTTTAATTATTTCCCTCTTCCTCGTCAGCATCGGTGAACACCCAAACCTTTATTGCGTGTGGCCCCCAAGGAATTCCACCCTCGTGGATCCCAAGAGATGAGGATTTCATGGGGCACCTACCGACACAGGTGAGGTACAGCCAAGCCACCGCCAGCTCGTTGCCCTCCCGGTTGTAGTAGGAAATCTTCACCTGCAGAGACATCCCCACGCCGTGACCCACATCCCACCGGGCTGGCGGCATCCCCGCCCTCCCAGGAGCCCGGAATGAGCTGCCTGGGAAGGGCCCCACAAGGATCAGAGTCCAGCCCCTCCTGCCCAGCCAGCCGGGAGGTTCAACCAAGCCATCCTCCATTAACCACGGTTCTCCAAGCCCTCTGTGAAAATCGGGCACGGCAAAAGCCCAGCTTGGGATATCTTTTGTTGCCTGGCACCGACTTTTGCAACCGCCACAATGTCATCGTCACAGCACCGAGTGGGATCTTCTCCTTCTCGGTTTCATTTCTCCTCAGTGCCAGTTACACAATTCTGCTCGAGTTGTTTCCCCCGAAAACCGCCCTGGTGTCAGCTTTACTGAGAAATCCTCGAGCTTTCCCAGGAAGTTTCCCTTATTTCCCCCACTTCTGGCACTCGAAAAGCACCTGACCTGGTTGTCGTCGATGGTCCTGCTGGTGCTGTCGATGGTCACCACCACCTCGATGTCGCGATCCAGGGGCCACCTGGAGTCGGCCGTGGGCTTTGTGGCGGGGCTGTGGATCATGTGCACCGTCCCCCGCCGGCGTGGCGTGCACGTCAAAGGACGCCGCACCCCTGGGGGTGGACCTGGAACACACCGGCCTTGGGTCAGAGACCACGGGAGCCAAATCCCGGAACCCGGAATTAAATCCCAGCCACGACTGGGTGGGAAGGGCTCCGAGACCATCCCTGGCTGATGAAATGTGTCCTCACGGTGTCACACGTGGTACCTCTGCGGTGGCGTTGAGCAAGCACGGCTCCCGCTGCAGCTCCGGCACGTCCGGCCGTGGTCAATCCCACGTCCGACCTCACTCCACAACACAACAAAACCCCCAAAACTCCAGCATCCCGTGACAAAACCCCGACGGGGGCGAGCCAGGATCATTGTAACGCCAGCCATGCGTGGGGATGGCTGTTGTGGGGCCATCCCGTGACGCGGGGGATGCTCGGGCTGGAGCGGAGCCTGGAGCTGGGCACGGAGCGCCGGCGCCCGGCTCCGTGACATCCTCGGGAGCCTTTGAAGTGCTGCTCCCTGCTCATTACAGCCGCTCCATCCCGGCAGCTCCGACCTGCTCCCGGCTCCCCCGGCCGCATCCCAAGGGGAGCGAGGTGGGAAACTTCACCAGCGAGAACATAAAACACAACATCAAAACCCCGCCGCGGCAGATTTCGCCCCGGTGTTGCTCTTGGCACGGCGTCGCCGGTGCCTGCAGCGGCTTGTGAGGAGATGAAAGCATCGCCCGGGCTTGGCTTGGCTCCCCCAGCAGGGACGTCCCCACTGCATGGCAGATTTTACGTTTCCATGGCAGATTTTACGTTTCCATGGCAGATTTTACGTTTCCATGGCAGATTTTACGTCCCCATGGCAGATTTTACGTTTTCACCGATTTCCTTTCGACTGTCGTGTTTTCCACGAAGCCAAAAGGCGTCGGAGGCACAAAAATGTGTTTCCACCTAGGAAATCTGAGAAGGGCTTTCCCTCACGGAGCTCTTCTTGCCCCGAATCCCGCCCCATCACTGGGGGATGAGGGATCCCGCGGGTTTGGGGCCGTTTGCTGAGGGTTTGCGGCCCTCCCACCTCAGGGGGCTGCCGGATCCCCAACAGGCTCCACGTTCTGCCCCAAACAGCCCAAAACTCCGTGCATCCATCACTAAATTCCCCCCAGCTGGTGCTCCCCAGGAATGAAATGATCCCATTTTTTCACTGGAAGAGCCTCCATCAGCTGCTGTTTGGGACCACGGCTCAAATTTGTTACCAAGAAGCCAAATTAGCCCATTTGCGGGCTCTGGCTCCATGTTTAAATAGGGCTGAGAGGGCTTTGAGGACAAAAAATTGCAGATATTAGGTTTTCTATATTCCCATCTGAACGAGGAGGGGAAATGAGGCAGTTTTGGGGCAGCCAAAGCTCTCTGAGGGGGACGGTGGCACATCCTGGGCCGGCCCCAAGACACCATCCCAGTAATTGCGATGCCGACTGGCTGGGGCTGTGCTGTCTGTCATTAGAAATGTGATTTATTAAATAATGACACTGTAACAGCAGCGTAGGCACGGCCTCCTATCTGCCCAATAAACCTCCCCATGTTTCATCCTGGAAAAATCCCTTTTCCCGGCCCTGCCCGTGCACGGCCGCCGCTGGATTTTCCTCTGCCCGAGCCACGCGCTTCATTCTCGCTCCCGTTTTAGCTCCGAGTTGCTCGGCTGGAATTGCTCTTGCCCAATGTTCTCAGAGCCAGAAATAGACCCGGGCTTAGCCAGGGTGTGCTCAGGCTTTGCCTCCGAACCATCCCGGCCTGGCTCTGCCGCGACGCCTCGAGCCAACGTCCCTCCTTTGGATGAGCTCCCTGTGGGGCATCATCCCCAAAAATGAGCTCCCTGTGGGGCATCGTCCCCAAAATGAGCTCCCTCTGGGATTTCATCACCAAAAATGAGCTCCCTGTGGGATTTCATCCCCAAAATGAGCTCCCTGTGGGGCATCATCCCCAAAAATGAGCTCCCTCTGGGATTTCATCCCCAAAAATGAGCTCCCTGTGCGATTTCATCCCAAAAATGAGCTCCCTGTGGGATTTCATCCCCAAAAATGAGCTCCTTGTTGGATTTCATCCGCAAAAATGAGCTCCCTGTAGCATTTCATCCCCAAAAATGAACTCCTTGTAGGATTTCATCTCCAAAATGCCAAAATGAGCTCCCTGGGGGACATCACCCCCTAAAACAGAGCCTTGGGGTGAGCTTCCAGTGGGACATCATCCCCTAAATTGGGTGAGCTCCCTGTGGGACATCATCCCCTAAATTGGGTGAGCTCCCCGTGGGACATCATCCCCTAGAGCACACCCAGCAGGACCGGTCCCTCCAAACCCTCGGATGAACTCCTGACGGGCTCCGGCTCCCTCTCCACCTGCTCCTGCTCGGAACCGAGGGCAAACCCATCCCGTGGGAAGCGCCGGGACGCCCCGGTGCCGAGCCTTACCGGCGCGTGTCCAGGAAGAGCTCGGTGCCCCGCACGCAGACGCCGTGGGTGGCGTGGCTGGTGGACATCTCCACGACGTGTCGCGGGGCCATGGTGCCGCATGGGAAGGAGGCTCTGCCGGGCTTTGTGGGGAAACCAGCAGGACTGGATTAAAAGGCACGGGAAGGTAACTCCTCCTTCCCGGGATGACGGGGTTCGGCCAGGGGACCCTGGTCTCCACCTCCACCACCCCGCTGGGGAGATGGAGGAGATAGGGCAGCCCCCGGGGCACAGGGGTGCGATGGGGGGGTGGCAGCACCTCGGCGGGGGTTTGGGGGTGGTTGCCCTCTTTCTGTTCCTTCCCAGCTCCGTCTCACAGCCCACAGTTGGTGCAGAAGCCTTCCCACTGCCCCGGCAGAGCGGCGTGGCTGTTTGGGGTTTTTCCAGCGCTGTCATTAAAACCGGGCATTTTCTTGAAAACACCCCGAATTTTCCAGGCGGCCGCTCTCCGCGCGGGTGACTCACGGCCCCGGCTGCAGCAGCAGGGCCATGCCCGAGTAAAGCCGAACAAAAGGAAATGTTTGCTCAGGTTGGTCCTTCCCATCCCAACCATCCCGAGGACGGGAGGGACGGGGCAGGGAGAACTGGTTACGGGGCAGGCAGGGGAGGGGAAAACAACCAGCGGCCAGCAACCAGAGGCTTCCCGAGGAAATTAAAAGCTCTCCGTGGTTCACTCGGACCTCGAGGTCCGGGGGAATTGAGGGGTTTTAGGCCGAGATCCCGCAGGAAAATCCTCTCTGCCGGAAGGTGTCGGTGCCGGAGATGCCCGTCTCTCTCCGGGCTGTCCCGGAGGGTTTGCCTGCCTGCAAGGAAGGGAACCAGGCCAGATCCCCCCGGCTGCAGTGGCAGCGAGTCCCTGCCACGCTGAGGACGGAGGGAGCAGCTCCAGGGTGTCCTGCTGCTCCACGCCTCATCCCCCTGGGAATGGGGTGGGACGTGCGCAGGACAGGGAATGGGAAGGAGAGGCTGGGAAGGGAGAAACCCCTTCGGGGAGCAGCGGGAAAGGCGCAGGCGAGCCGGGCAGAGCTCCGAGGAGCCGGCCCCACCTCTGCACCGAGCTGCCCGTGCTCAGCCGGGGGAGCAGCGAATTCCCGGAGGCATCAAACCGCCGGGATGAGCCCAGGAAAGGCTCCGGGAAAGGGCTCCGGGAAAGGGCTCCGGGAAGGGCTCCAGGGAAGGGCTCCAGGGAAGGGCTCCGGGGAAGGGCTCCGGAAAGGGCTCCGGGAAGGGCTCTGGGAAAGGGCTCTGGAAAGGACTCTGGAAAGGGCTCCGGGAAGGGCTCCGGGAAAGGGCTCTGGAAAGGGCTCCGGGATAGGGCTCTGGGAAAGGGCTCTGGAAAGGGCTCCGGGAAGGGCTCCGGGAAGGGCTCCGGGAAGGGGTCCGG
>NW_008237887.1:159541-160267 GCF_000691975.1 Corvus brachyrhynchos
GGAAAGGGCTCCGGGAAGGGCTCCGGGAAAGGGCTCTGGAAAGGACTCTGGGAAGGGCTCTGGAAAGGGCTCCGGGAAGGGCTCCCTCCCCCTTTAACTGCACCAAGCACCCGCAGCTCCGTGTCTCGTACCCAGGAACAGCCTCGGTAACTCGAGGAGCCCGGAGCAGCTGCCAGGATGCTCCAGCGGGGAACTGGTGCTGGTGGCAGTTCCTGGTGGCATTTCCAGGCTCTCCCGGAGCTCCCTCACTGGAGCCTGGGGATCAAGCCCCATTTTCCACAGCCCAGCACCACCCGCACTCCTGATGGGAACTGCGCTGGCTCTCCAGGCCTCCCTGGGGAGCAGAGCCCTCCATGGATCCCTGAACTGGGAGCTGGGATGGTGCTGTGGCCACGGCAGCATCATCCCCAGCAGAGCCGCAGGCCGGGCTCCCCACTGGAGGCTGCTGGTTGCACTGGTTTGCACTGGGCACGGGGCTGGGGCTGTGTCCCGATCCTGCTTGGCTGGTTTGGGCCGAGTGCCGGACAGGAACACACCTAAGGCCCGGGGGGAGCGGGACTGGGGCTCTCTGTGCTCCTCAGGGAGGGGAGCAGATCCCAGCAGGTGGCTGGGATGTGTGTGCTTCCCAAAATCCAGCGGGAGCACATCCCTGAGCACGGGAGGGGACGCGGCCCCAAAACCTTTCGGGGCTGGGTGGGTTTTGCAGCTCGCTCCCAGCCCATCCCG
>NW_008237887.1:160413-161185 GCF_000691975.1 Corvus brachyrhynchos
TCCATCACATCGGGGGAGCTTGGGCAGCCTGTTCTGGGGGGCTGGTTTTGGCTTTCCCCAATTCCAGCCTCTTGCTTTCCCCAATCCCAGCCTGTTCCCAAATTCCAGCCTGTTTCCCAATCCCAGCCTCTTTCCTCCCCCAATCCCAGCTCGTTCCAAGCCACCCTTACACAAGACCCGCCCCCCCCAGCTCCCCCAGGAGCCCCACTGCCACCCCGCTCCCTCCGGGGCGTTCCTCCTCGCCCATCCTGCAGCACCACTCTGTCAAGGAAAGTCTGATAATCTCCCTAAACCGATAATTACAGCTCGTTCATTAATTACTCTGCACGCGTAATTACAGGCAGGAGCCTTGAGAGCCGTGTCAGCCCAATGACCTGCGGCGGGGCGAGACATCCAAGCAGTTACCGAGTCCCGCTGGGCTCAGCAGGAGCTGCTCTTGAGGCTCTGCAGCATCCCAGGCAGGCAGCAAGGGATTGCATCCCCGTCCCGCGGGGAGTCCGGGGGAAAAGGGCACGAGGCCGGTGCGCCAAAGCACCCCAAAAATCCCGCTCCGTCCTTTCCTCTGCGTCTGCCCGCAGGGAGACTCCAGACCTGCTCCTCCCAGAGCACAGCATCCCAGAAAAGCGCTTTTCCCTGCGGCTGGAGCCGGGCACGGCCCCCGCGCTCGCCCTGCCCACGCTCTGCCCCACAGGAAACGCGCTGCCCCACAGATCTCCCCACAGATCTCCCCATAAAGCCACGGCCCTGCCCCACAGATCTCCCCCCAGACCTC
>NW_008237887.1:161575-161885 GCF_000691975.1 Corvus brachyrhynchos
AGAGAAAACCCCCGCGTTCCCAGCGCCCGGAGAAGCCTCGGGGTTGTTCCCGAACCCCAGCGCCGGGATCGCTCCCAGCTCCTGGGAATTAGGGCAGGCGGAGCTGCCCCGGCTCATGCAGAGCAGCTCCCGACCTGATCCGGTTGTTAAAAACCCCAAGGAACTCCTCGGACCCGCCCGGCTCCAGCCGGGAAACCGCGAGGCAGCTCCAGGAACGAACATGGATCCCTCCCCACCCCGCCGGCCCCGGGCACGGCTGCACCCCAAAAACCCCTCTGGTCTGCTGGCAGATCCCCCCTTGCAGCAGGAA
>NW_008237887.1:161959-166740 GCF_000691975.1 Corvus brachyrhynchos
ACCCTAAAAAGCTTTGAAAGACCCCCAAAGGCATGGAAAGACCCCAAAACAACTTTGAAAGACCCCCAAAGGCATGACGATACCCCACAACAGGTTTGAGAGACCCCAAAAGGCTTGCCATGACCCCAAAGAGACTTGAAAGACCCCAAAGAGCTTTGACAGACCCCAAAGAGCTTTGGCAGACCCTGCATGGCTGGCCAGGAACCCCAAAGCGCTGCGAAGTCCCAGGGAAGCTTCAGGAGACCCCAGAGGGGCTGCAAAGACTCCGAGGAGAATCCAAAGAGTCCCAAAGGCTTCCAGGGACTCCAGGAGGCTTTGAGAGATCCCACCGGGCTCCCAAATCCCAAACCTGGCCCTTCCAGCCCCTTCCCCAGCTGGATCCAGCTGCACTCCTTCAATTTTGCCCCAAAATGGGACATTTCCCCCTTTTCCCTTCGCTTTGTTCCATGCTCCCAGGGAAGCCCCAGCCGGCCCAAGCCTTCTCCTTTTCCCGTTTCCTTTTCCCTTTTCCCTTTTCCTTTTCCTTTCTCTCTTTTTAAATTATTTCTCTCTCTGGTTCCTGTTCCACCTGTGTTTCTTACCCCTGGTGGGTTAAATAAAGAGGAGGTAAAGACATAAATTGTGATTTTTTTTTTTCAGAAAACTGAATAATTTCCAGCTGCCAGCAGGGTTGGGGTGTTAAACTGGGGGTCGTTTGACCGAAATCCCCAATTTTTAGGGGGAGCAAAGTGATTTTTATTTTCTTTTATTCCCCAGGGACATTTATCACCCCAAATCTCATTTTTGCACACACAGAAAAGCACCAAAACTTCCCCTTTTTTTGCGCTCAGCAAAGCCCTCGCTCACATCTGCTCAGGCCAGGGTTAAAAATAACCAGCCCACTGGGATTCTTTTCCCCACTTCCCAGCTGGAAAACCGGATTTGGGATGTTTTGGATGACACGGAGGGAAGCCGGGGCTGGGAAAGGGAAGCCCGAGAGGGATACAAACAGGGAGCATCCACCCCGGCTCTGCTGCTGTCACTAATTGCTTGCGGCTGCCAGAAGCCGGGGCAGCAGTTTGGGCTGGAAAATGAATATTTAGTTGGGTGTTAACAAACGATGCAACCCCGGCGTGGGCGGGAATTGCTCCGGAGCGGCCTGGGGTGACAAAATCACCATTCCCTCTGAAAATGAGCAGGGGAAAGAAAAAAAAAGGAGAGTTCTGCTGCTGCCTGAGGGCTGGGAAAGCGGGAGCAGGCGGGGGTTTTCCCTGGAGAGCAGAAAGGGAGGATGCGGCCATCCCAGAACGCTGCAAATCCGCGCTGGGGACGCCAGGTTGGGGTCAGGGCGGTGAGGAGGGACAGGGAGCTGGGGACAGCTGGGGGAGCTCCCTGCCCAGGGCTGGAGCTGCCAGGCCTGGGGCCAGCTGCCCTCCCTCCCTCCCTCTCCATCGCTGCCCTCCCTCGGGATCATCTTCCCGAGCCTTCCGAGGGTCCGGCCCAGCCGCCCCCTCCCTCCCATTGTCACCGCAGCCCCGCGGGCGCCCGGCAGGGGAAAAAAAACAGCCGCATCGAGGCCCTGTGCGTGCTGGGCGGCCACGTCCGCGCCGACGTCTTCGGGTGAGAGGGACCCCCAAAGCCGCCCCTCCTCCTCCTCCTGCACCTCTCCCCTTGCTCTCCCTCTGCTTTTCCTTCTAGGAACCCCTGCTCCTCGTTTTTCCTTCTGGGAGTCCCTGCTCCTCCTTTTTCCTCCCGCTTTCCCAAACCCCACAGCTGCTGGGCAGCCACGTCCATGCCAACATCTTCAGGGCAGTGAGACCCCCAAAACTCCCCTTCCTCCTCCACCTTCACCTTTCCCCTCACCTTTCCCCCCTGTTCATCCATCTGAAAACCCCTGCTCCTCGTTTTTCCTTCTGGGAGTCCCTGCTCCTCGTTTTTCCTTCTGGGAGTCCCTGCTCCTCGTTTTTCCTCCCGCTTTCCCAACCCCCACAGCTGCTGGGCAGCCACGGGCAGTGAGACCCCCAAAACTTCTGTTCCTCCTTCACCTTCACCTTTCCCCTCACCTTTCCCTCCTGTTTTTCCTTCTGGGAGTCCCTGCTCCTCGTTTTCCCTTCTGGGAGTCCCTGCTCCTCGTTTTTCCTTCTGGGAACCCCTGCTCCTCGTTTTTCCTTCTGGGAGTCCCTGCTCCTCGTTTTCCCTTCTGGGAGTCCCTGCTCCTCGTTTTCCCTTCTGGGAGTCCCTGCTCCTCGTTTTCCCTTCTGGGAGTCCCTGCTCCTCGTTTTCCCCCCTGCCTTCCCAAACCCCGCAGCCCTGACACCGTTCTGATGCAGTTAGTGGGCACAGCCCTCGCCGGGCTCTGCACTCCTGCCCAAATCCCCGGAAAGCTTTGAACACCCATCCGTGTGTTTACCCCCAGCCCGCGGCGGGTCTGATCCTCTGGGCTCAGCAGATCCAGGGAAAGCTGCTGGAGAGCAGAGGGACGAGCAGGAACCCCGGGAGAGACTGCAAAGGAAGGGAAGAGCACAAAACCCAGTGACCAAAACCTTGGGAAAGTGGGAAATCCCCAGAGCACCAACCCCGCTTCCCTAAAACAAACCCAACACTGAACTCTGGGATAATTATTCCCCCCGAGGGAAAAAGAAGGTGGAAAGCTCATTCCGGGGTTAATTCTGGTCTGCGCTGCTGCTGCCGCTGCGAATCTCAGCCTCGATGTTCAAGGCAAGCAGCGCGGCTACAGCTCCCCTGGCACCTCTCCAGGTCCAATCTCTTCCCAGTGGGATCCCCGGATCCAAGGAGCCAGGAAACCAAACCAGTTTTTCCGTGTGTAATTAAAAGCAATTTAACGATTTAAGAGACACCCAGGCGGGAGCAGAGGAGCGCTCGGATTTCCTCCCCCCCTTCCCGAGGGCGCAGGTCTGGTGGGACCAGTGGCATCCCGGGAACCTGATCAATGCGAGGTCTCGGGTGTCGGGGCAAACAGCCCAAAACTAATAACCCGGAAAGCCGAGGAAATTCGGGAAAAGGAGCCAGGAGAGGGAAAGGGGTTGCTCGGAGCGGCCGGGGAAGAGCAAGGGCATGTCGGACTGGGAGCAGGGCAGCACTGACAGCTTTGGGGCTGGAGAAAATGCCCCAAAAATTAGAGTTTCCCGTGGAAAAGTCTCTCGGAGGGATGGTCATGGTGTTTGGAGGAGCTGTGAAACAGCGGGTCGGAAAATAAGCAGGGATTTTCCATGGAAGCGTGAACCCCAACACCAGGCTGGAAAATAAGCAGGGATTTCTCCATGGAAGTGTGAACCCCAACACCAGGCTGGAAAATAAGCAGGTATTTCTCCATGGAAGCGCGAATCCCAGCTCGGCACCGAGGGTTTGGGTTGGGTTGGGGTTACTGCAGATCTTTATCCACAGCCGTGGCTGCGAACACTCCTGGGGCTGAACCGGCCCCAAACCCGGGATAATTCCAGTTCCCAGGCGGGGAGCGGGGCAGGAAGGTGCCGGCGGTGAGCGTGGCGACGCCGGCGTGTCCAGTCTTGGCCGTGTGCCGGGCACTGGAATGAATTCCAGTGGGAAACCTCTGAAAATGCGGGTGTTTCTGGCAGGGCGGCCCCCGCCGGGGCCGTGGCCTTTGGCGTGAAGCACACCGAGGGGGTCAGCGTGGACGTGCTGTTCCGGGGCCGCGCCGAGCCCGAGGCCGTGCCCGGCGCTGGCACGCGGTGGCCGCTGGACGAGGGGACGGTGCTGAGGTTCAGCATGAGCCGGGCCAGCTCCGAGGTCAACGACAACAAGGTGAGGAGCGGGATCCTGGGAATGGGGCCTCCGAGAGGGAGAACATCCCTCCGCAATGTGGGATTCGGGGTTTGCAGGTCACTGTCAGCTTCTTCGCAGAGGGAGGGAAGCCCATCAACCAAGCCGGGGTGTTCCTCACCGGCGTCGGTGAGTGCGGAGGCTCCGCAGCCGGGAATCCATCCCGACCCCCTCGGTGCCGGGAGCCGGGGCAGGCACGGGGATGGCAAAGCCAGGTTTGCTGCGTCTGGGGGGTTTGCACCCCCCGCCCTGGCCGTGCCCCGGGGTGAAGGCGGCTCTGTCCCCGCAGGGATCTCCCTGGATGTGGACGCGGATCAGGACGGAGTGGTGGAGAAGAACAGCCCCAACAAGGTACCCCAGCCTCCCCCACCCACGGCAAATCCACGGGCTTGGTGGATCCTGAGCTCGCTGAGCCCCTGGGGTGTTTCAGGCGAGCTGGGCCTGGGGACCGGAGGGCCACGGAGCCATCCTGCTGGTCAGCTGTGACAAGGAGTTCCCCTTCATCCCACCCTCGGACTGCGGCCACGAGCAGGTGTTCAACAGAGAAGGTACCACAGCTCCCCAAAGTCCCCTGTGCCCAGCATTCCCACTGCCCCCTCTCTGCAACCTCTCCCGAGAGGGAACCAGCCCAGGAACCAGCTGCTCCCCACCAGCTGCTGAGCAAGCTTCCCACGTGGGAATTTTCACGGAATTTACGCCGTGGAAACTAACTGGAGGCAGGCAGGGCACGGAGGCAGGGCCGGGGAACAGCTGAGGTTCCAGGGCTGGCACGGCGTGGGCTCCACGCAGGTGAGAGGAGCTCGGGGTGAGGCACGAGGCTGGCGGCCAGGAATACACCCGCCTGTTCCTGGAAAACCCAGCCCACGCCGAGCCGGGCCCGTCGGCGTTGCGAGGTCAAGGAGCGGCCGTGCCAGGGATGGGCAGGCAGGAGAAAAGGCGAAAAGGGCATTTGGGTCACAGCCCACGAGGCGCAAGCTCTGCCAGCAGCACTGGGGCTGGTT
>NW_008237887.1:166771-173002 GCF_000691975.1 Corvus brachyrhynchos
CGGGTTTCTTGGGAAGGAGATCCAAACCCCAGGAGGGGACGTGGAAGAACCCCCCCGGTTTGCTTTGTGTGCCCCCAGATCTGCGGGACATGGCTCAGATGGTGCTGAGGACCGAGGGGCCCCAGCGCCTGCCCCGGGGCTACGAAATCGTCCTCTCCATCTCTGCCAACGACGCCGACAAAGTTGGGGTGTTCCATGTGCAGAGTAAGGCCTTCCTCACCTCCTGCTCTGCCTCTTCCTCCTCTGCCCCTTCCTCCTGTTCCCCTTTCTCCTTTTCCTTTTCTTCCTCTCCCCCTTCTTCTTCTGCCCCCTCCTCCTTTTCCCCTTCTTCCTCTGCCTCTTCCTCTTCTCTTCTCTTTCCTCCTCTTCCTTTTCCTCCTCTTCCCCTTCCTCTTCCTCCTTCTCTTCCCCTTCCTCCTCCCATCATCCCAGGTGTTTCTGAGATCCCTACAAGCCCTTTCCTTCCCATGTCTGCCCTTGTCCTCTCCACACCCCTCAGATCATGCTCCCAACATCCCTTCATCCATTTTTTTCCCCGTGAATATCCCCTCTTTTCAATCACTTGGAAAACTTTCCCCCTCCTCATCCCTCGCCGTGGACACAGGGATTTAGGATTTGTTTTCTGGGAACAAAAGCCCTTGCCCGGCCCAGGAATGTGCCAGGAGGAGCTGGGTCTCAGCCCTCCGTGCAGAGGGAGTGTGGAGCAGGAGGGATGGGGCATTGTCCTCCCGTGGAGGAGCAGAAACTCCATGAGAACACCTTCCCAAGGGCTGCTCCATTCCAGGAAAGGCCGACACGTTTTCCCTCGTCCTTCTTGTCCATGACAAAATTCCCAGTCCCTTAACTCCTGCTTCAAGGTGCTTCTCACAGCTGGATCTCCACAGAGGTGGAGAAACCCCGGCACGGCGGGCGCGTGGGAGCTCCTTGCCCAAGGAAACAGGCGCGAATCCCAAAGAAAGCTCGGGATATTCCCGCTTTCCCCTTTCCCTCCCGGCAGATCCCTTCTTTGGGCAGCGCTACGTGCAGGTGCTGGGCCGCAGGAAGCTGTTCCACGCCGTGCCCTACCCCGGCGGGGCCGCCGAGCTCGACTTCTTCGTGGAGGGGCTCCGCTTTCCCGACGAAACCTTCTCGGGGCTGGTGTCCATCCACGTCAGCCTCCTGGAGCCGCTGGCTGAGGTCTGGCAACTCCCAGCAACGGGAGCGGATGGGAGGCTGCCACAGGGAGAGTGGGACGGAGAGCTGATCCCGTTAGCTGGCCCCAAAGTGACCTCGGGGGAGGGTGTTGGGGGGAACGGCGTGGGGAACGCTCCCGATTTCTCCCTCAGGGCATCCCGCACTCCCCGATCTTCACGGACACCGTGGTGTTCCGGGTGGCACCGTGGATCATGACCCCCAGCACGCTGGCCCCGGTGAACCTCTTCGTGTGCAGGTAAAGGCGGTGCCGTCCCAGCCGCGCCGGTCCTGGCGCCGGGCAGGGGAGGAGCTGGCAACAGGGAATTCCCATCCTTTCCGTCCTTTCCTCCAGCATGAAGGACAACTACCTGTTCACCAAGGAGATCCAGATGCTGGCGGCCAAGGCCGGCTGCAAGCTGAAGGTTTGCTTCGGCTACATCAACCGTGGGGACCGCTGGATGCAGGTATGGGGGCTCCAAAAACCGGGAAAACCCTTCCCTCCCGGTGCCCCACGCGGGATCTCCTCCCTTCTGCAGGACGAGATCGAGCTTGGCTACACCCACGCTCCCCACAAGAGCTTCCCAGTGGTGCTGGATTCCCCTCGGGAGAGAGGGATGGAGCAACTCCCCATCAAGGAGCTGCTGGTGAGAGAAGGGTTCCCTGCATTCCCGGGGGAGCAGCTTCCAGGGTTTATGCCCAGCCCAGATTCCCGTTCCTAAAAGCCTCCTTGCCCTTGGCTCCCTGCATGGAATTGCCTGGAAAAGGAGAGTTGAACAGCTCTGCATGGAGATTGCCTCCCTCCGCTTCCAGCCTCACCCCCTCAACGCCTCATCCACATCCCAGCCATCTGGAAAACCTCTGATCCAGAGGGTGCTGGAGGAGAGGGCAAGGAGGAGCTGACGCCTCTGGGAATGAAAGGCTCCTGCCAAGCTCTGGGATGGCATTTCTTCCCCCTGAGCATCCCAGGGACAAGCTGGTTTTTCCTTTCCTCCTCTGTGCCTGGGAATGTCCAGCAGCTTCCGAGCGGGAGAGGGAAGGAAAGCGGGAGAGGGTCAGTTTACTTCCTCGGAAGAGAACGGGATGCAGCAGCACCAGGAACATCCCTGTGGGCTCCTTGGCCAAGGAAAAGGGCTGGCCATGGGCAGGGCAAGCCTGGTATGGGGCATTTTGGGAGAGCCCAGCATGGAAAAAAGCTGGATTGGGCGATCCCTGTGAGATTCCCCCACGTGGAAAGGGCAGGACACCCCCAGGCAGCCACAGAATCGCTGTCCCCAACCCCAGCTGGGCGCTGGAGCAGCCTCAGCCCTGGCAGTAATGGGAGACGAGCACAAATCCCAGCTTTGATCACTTTGGGGATGGTTGGGGGCTTTCGGGAGCACTGAAATCCATCTTTTCTCATGCCTGGCATGAGAACATCCAGTCCTGGATTCATCCGGCGGGGCGGGAATAGCGAATCCGACCGCTTGGATCTGCCCTCTTTAGGAATTGCTCTGCTTCATATTTAGAGCCGCAATTTCAGCCTTGGGAGCTGCTAACACATTATCCTCCAATTTCTGCTTGGAAGCCTCCCCTAATCCCCACCCCGATCTTTCCAATCTAATTTTCCAGCTAGGAATACTTCGCCCGACGCAAGGGGCACGGGTCAAGCCCTGAGCCCCTGGAAGCCCATTGCCAGGGAAAAAGGAGACGGGAGGGAATTATCCCATCAAAATCAGTGTGGAACTGATAGCACTTGGATGTGACCTGCAAACCTGGGATGAACCAGAGCCCTGACAGATGAAACCGGGCAGGCTCCGTGGTTTTATTAAACTGAAATGGGTTGGGAGCAGGTGCTTCGTGCTCAGGCCCTCCCTCAGCGCCCGGACAAAAAGGGATCTGATCCCGGCCATCCCCCAGAAATGCACCCCAAAAATGCACGGGGAAAGCGGTGCTCTCTCCACCCCAGCGTCTCCAAACCCCCTCGGTTTCAAAAGGGAGTTTCTGGGTGGAAGCTGTGCACCCTCAGGTCTCCCTGCTCACTCCTCCTGACCTGTGTGTTTGGTTGATACCTATGGAAACCCAACCCTGACAAGTGGCTGGGATTTAACTCAAACCTAGCGGACACCCGATCTCATCCCAGGGGCTGCCGGGAGCTCCGAGCATCGACTCAAAGGGAGAGCAGGGAAAGCAGGATTTTGATCCCATCCCTGCCATTTTTGCCCTGTTTTTGACACTCCCTCGGGCTCTGGCACACAGAGCCAGGAGCTAATTACCCCTGCACACACGGCACCTCCAATCCCAGATATATTAAGTCCTGGAAATCAGGGCTTAAGCAGGATTTAAGTGCCGTGCAGCCCTTGGGGTGGCTCTGCGCCCGGGGCAGCGTCACCCTCAGGGGCTGGAGCTCACCTCCCTCGCAGAGCCGGCCGGGAGCTGCGCTCGGGGCTGCCCAATTACCTTAATGTGGCCGCTTGAACCTTGGCTGCGGGGTGACACAGGAGATCAGGCCCCGGCTGCAGGCCCGGGCTCTGCTCCTGCGCTGTGCCGGTTATCCCTGCGCCTCCAGACCCTTCTCCTCCCGCCTTCCCTTCCCCTCGGGACAGGCCCCGTTGTTGCCGCACTCACCCACCCCGCAGCAGGATAAAGCCACGGGAGCAGCAGGGATCCAGGGCGATTCCTCTTCCGCCAGGGCCCCGACTTCGGCTACGTGCACAAGGAGCCCCTCTTTGAAGCCACGGCCAGCCTGGACTCCTTCGGGAACGTGGAGGTCAGTCCGCCCGTGTCCGTGGCCGGGAAGGAGTATCCCTTGGGAAGGATCCTCATCGGCAGCAGCTTCCCTGCGTAAGCCAAGGGGGAAACGCACATTTGGGATCAAAGGCCCTGGAATATCATCAAACCCGGGTTAATTGTGTGCCTGAGCAGGGTGGGGGCCCCCAGAGCTTGGTCCCGATTTCCATCCAAGTGTCCAGGCAGGTGTTGATGGGAATATCCCCCCAGGTCCGCCGGCCGGAGGATGACCGGGCTGGTGCGGGATTTCCTCTACGCCCAGCGCGTCCAGGCTCCCGTGGAGCTCTACTCCGACTGGCTGGCCGTGGGCAACGTCAACGAATTCGTCACCTTTGTCCCCACCTCCGACAAAAAGGTACCCCCTGGCCCCCCGTGCTCCTCTCCCGGACACCAATCCCACCGGGAAAACCCCACAGCTCACTCCTGTGACACCCCCAGCCTGTGCTTGCTCGGCTTTCACTCCCGACCCCAAAATGAGGGATCTGAGCACAGCACGGGGACCTGCTGGGCTGTTAATGGACGCAAATACAAGGGAAAAGGTGCCTGCCAAGGTATCCAAGAAATTCCAGCCTCAGGATTCCCGGGGCTTTGCAGCAGCTCAGCATCTCCCGGGGGTTTTCAGAACATTTCTCTTCCCTCTATCACGGTTTTCCTGCTTCTGACACGGATTTTTTCCCTCAGGAAAACCTAGCCTTGGCCTGGATGGCTCAAAAAAAGGAACATTTATGGCCACATGTTTTCAGAACATTTCTCTTCCCTCTGTCACAGCTTTGGCTGCTTCTCACACAAATTTTTCCCTCAGGGAAACCAAGCCTTGGCCTGGATGGCTCAAATCTGGAATATTTATGCCCACAAACCCTCCATGGGTTAAAAAAGGCACTAGAGAACAGCAAAAAAGGCCTGATTTTAAGAGTTTAAGCTCAGGTTCTTGGCACAAGCGAGTCCCTGAGGTCCTCCAGCTGATCCGGGCCGTATTCCCGCAGCGATTCCGGATGCTAAAAAAACGCGTGTCCTTCAGCGGGATGCCTGCCCGCCGCCCCCGGCCTCCTCCGGCCCTATTTCGGGAAAGCGAGTGGGACGGGAGGGATAAAGGCCTCTGCGTGGAGGGGATGTTTGCTCCCCAGCATGGAGCCTCTGGAAATGCCAGCGGAGCTCCAGCACGGAGCGGGACAACTGGCGGCTCTCCTGTCCAGATTAGCACTGGGGGTTTTTTTCCCTTGAATTGTGATTTTGAGCACAATCTGTGGCAGGGCTGGGAGAAGTCTCCGTATCTCTGAGGGTTCCTCTAGGTCGCCGAGGGGACCCGGCCGTCCCCAGACCCGGGGTGACCTCATGGAGGGGGTTGCTGTGGAGAAATTCAGCGGATTCCCGTGGGCAGGAGGAGGGATGACAGGACTTCTCCAAAGCTCTTTCCAACAGGCAGAGGTTTTCTTCCCTCAGTTTCCCAAGCTTTGGCCCTCTGTCTCAGGAAATTGGGATTTTTGAGGACTTTTTCCATCTCTATACCCCACCTTAAGCCAGCGCTGCTTCGTTTTGAGGGCATTTTGCACATTTAGGGTACTCGGGGACAGACACGAAACGCGTCACCATCAACAAGGTCCTTTCCAACGACGTCCTGACGCAGCAGAACCAGTACGTGCAGGTAATCCCCGACATTCCGGGCAACCATCCGCATTCCTGGCCGTGACCACCGCAGCGTGGCACAGACCCTGCAGGGACGTGGTGCATTTTGGGCCCTTCTCCGCCCTGCTCCATCCCCTCCAGCGCTGCATCGACTGGAACAGGGATATCCTCAAGAAGGAGCTGGGGCTGCTGGAGGAGGACATCATCGACCTGCCGGCCCTCTTCAAGCTGGACAAGCAGGGGAAAGCTGTGCCCTACTTCCCCAACACGGTGAGGGGGATGAGTCCCCAGAGTTTTCCTAAAAAAAAAAATCAGCTGTCTAGGAAGAAAGGGAACTATCTCCAGGATAAACACTGGTCTAACACAGCTTGGCGGCTTCGGGGTTTTGAGGCAAAACCCTTGCAAAGGGGTGAAATTGCAAGGTGAGAGGCATGTTTTCCCCACAGTTTGCCCCCAAAAAAACCCCCAGCTGTCTAGAGAAAGGAAATATTTCCAGCAGGGCATGGATAAACACAGGTCTATCACAGCGTGGTGGCTTTGTGGTGCTTGCAGTGGGGTTTGGAGGCAAAAAAGTGCTGAAATTGCAAGGGGTGAGGCACGTTTTAATGATAAAAAAAGGGGGAATTCTGCTGGATTTGGAATCCTGAGGGAGGGCAGCCAAAAAAAGTG
>NW_008237887.1:173382-174709 GCF_000691975.1 Corvus brachyrhynchos
TGGCGCCCCCACCGCCCAGCCCCGACCCTTCGCCTTCAAGTGGTGGCACTGCACGCCATAGGCAGCCCTCCTCCTCCTCCTCTGCCTCCTCCTCGTCGTCCTCCTCTCCCTCCTCCTTCTCCTCCCTCCGTCTTTGCCCCCAGCGGCTTTTCCAGCGTGTGTTGCTTGCGATTTGCTTCATAAATGAATTTGCTGTGAGGAAAAAGCTGGGAAGTTCAATAATTGCGGGGAATAACTGGGGGAGAAAGGGAGGGAAGCCCTCAGAGGGGTGAGGAGGGGCAGGGGTTTTACCGAAATCCTCCAAAATTGTCTCTAACACTGGTTTTTTTTGTGTTGGCGAGTCAGGCATCGCTTATTCTCGGCCAGGGTTTGTGTGTGGCTGACAGAGCTCCAGCCTCCACATCAATACAAAATATCTTCACTTATTTACATATTTTTTAACAAAGAAATTACTGTCCATTGGTTCTAATAATTCTCTTCCCAGATTAGCATTCTGTCCACTATTGGTTATTGATTTCTTGGTCTTCATGCTAAGCTAGGCCACATTCTTTGGGTTTTTTATCATCTTTTTCTCAACTTTTTCTGTTGGGAATCTCCATTTTTCCAGGCCTCAGTCTCCTCTGTATCTTCCATTTACTCCGTAAAGGGCCATAAATTTAAGGTCCCAGATGTCCAATCTTCGAATCCCTTTGGCTCTGTTGAAGCTTGTCAGGGTTAGTTTTAACAAACTCAAAGTTTTGGTGACTTAATGATCAAAACAGGAGTAAGAGTCTGTGAAGAAGTTTAACTTGTGCTGGCTAGAAGTAGGCACTGCTTATGAGGAATTAAAACAAATAATTAAAAATTAGTTAGGGAAGTTACATTATTTCCAACAGGGGGGCACTTTTTTGCACGGGGCTGCCCAGGGAGGTTTGGAGTCCCCATCCCTGGAGGTGTCCAAGGAAGGCCTGGACGTGGCACTCAGTGACAAGGTGGGGATCGGGCACAGCTTGGACTCGATGGTCCTGGAGGGACCTTGGAGGGCTTTTCCCACTTTAACGTCTCCGGGATTCTTTGCCCCCCAGCACCCACCATTTGCCCTGTTGGTGTTGGGGCAGGTCCCCTTTGGGGGGGGGGTGGCGGTGCAGGCACCTCCGTACAAAAACAATGAGGGTGGGGATTAATGGAGAAAACACAAGGGGAATTCATACGCAGGAAAAAAGGGGGAATTAGGCGTCCGGCCCCCGCCATCCCGCCGTGCCCCACAGGGCGCGCCACACTCAACATGGCGCCTTTCCTGAGGGCGTCGCCGCGCTCAAAATGGCGGCCATCCCCCCCCCGCACGCGC
>NW_008237887.1:175250-180129 GCF_000691975.1 Corvus brachyrhynchos
GCAGGGAGGGAGTGGGATCGGCGCCAGAGGGGCTGTGGGGACGGCGTCTGTGGGGTGTGGGAGCGGGGGGTCCGGGGTGAGGTGAAACACGGGAAGAATGGCTGGGAAAAGGGGGTGCTGAGGAGGGCCTGGGGGCAGAAAGCGGCTGGAAGGGGCGGGGAATGGCTTAGGGGCAGATAAAG
Source organism: Corvus brachyrhynchos (assembly GCF_000691975.1). Classification (NCBI taxonomy): domain Eukaryota; kingdom Metazoa; phylum Chordata; class Aves; order Passeriformes; family Corvidae; genus Corvus; species Corvus brachyrhynchos. The sequence goes on from NW_008237887.1 coordinate 175,433, forward strand.
GGCGGCAGGAAATCGGGGTGTGGGGAACGCTCCGGGAAAAGGTCGGGAAGAGCAGCGGGAGCGGGGTGATCCCAGGAGAAAGCGGGGAGCAGCTCCCGGGAAAAGCAGCGGCAGCCGCAGGGATGCGCTCAGGAATTCCGGGATAACGGGGACAGGGAGAGCCGGGGGCATCTGGTGGATCTGGATTTCGGGAATCTCGGCCTTGCTCTGGGCGGGGGGAGCCTCGGGACACGGGGGCTCCAGAGCCTGCCCAGAGCCCCAGTTCATATTTCTATTTATTCGGCTTTTTAATCTGTATTTATATTTTTAATGTATTTTTGTGTATGTATAAGGTGTGTATGTACAAATATCTGCAGACTATATATACGCGTATAAATGATACGTGTAAAATGCACACATAAAGAAACACAGACTAAGTTCTAATCCCATGATTGTAATTACACACACATCATAATTTATAAATGCCTCCACAAATGCGTGCACACAATATATAGACACAAACCATATACAGTGCAAGGTATGCTTATACATACATAGATACGGGTATATCTATAAATACATACAAATATAATGGGTCGTGTAATTGCAATATATATATATATACATAAAAAATACATATAAATGCATAAAACATATAAAACAGGCTGCAATATTAAACACAATATGTAAATAAAGTACATTATAATATATACATACAGATATAATGTGTCATAATTGCAATATATATATATATACATAAAAAATACATATAAATGCATAAAACATATAAAACAGGCTGCAATATTAAACACAATATGTAAATAAAGTACATTATAATATATACATACAGATATAATGTGTCATAATTGCAATATATATATATATACATAAAAAATACATATAAATGCATAAAACATATAAAACAGGCTGCAATATTAAACACAATATGTAAATAAAGTACATTATAATATATACATACAGATATAATGTGTCATAATTGCAATATATATATATACATAAAATACATATATAAAAATACATAAAATATATAAAACAGGCTACAATATTAAACACAATATATAAATAAAGTACACACGTAATTAAAGCATTATAACGACACGTGTAATGGAATATACAGATACATATAATTTATAAACACGTACATTTAATTTATAAACACGTAAAATATACAACACACAATGTGTGCATTTATAGCCATACCTTGTTCTATATGTGTGTATAAAGATACATTTATTTATTACATTTATATCTATAGCCACACATATATATCTATATATTTAATGTATTTTTTAATGCATACACACATATACATCTCTGTATCTCCTCCTGGATCCCTCCAAGCCCTCCTGGTGGGATCTGAGGGGGTTTTCCCTGGATCCAGGGCTGGGATCTAAGGTGTGTTTTCCCTGGATCCAGGGGGGGGATCTGAGGTGTGTTTTCCCTGGATCCAGGGGGGGGATCTGAGGTGTGTTTTCCCTGGATCCAGGGGGGGGATCTGAGGTGTGTTTTCCCTGGATCCAGGGGGGGGATCTGAGGTGTGTTTTCCCTGGATCCAGGGGGGGGATCTGAGGTGTGTTTTCCCTGGATCCAGGGGGGGGATCTGAGGTGTGTTTTCCCTGGATCCAGGGGGGGGATCTGAGGTGTGTTTTCCCTGGATCCAGGGGGGGGATCTGAGGTGTGTTTTCCCTGGATCCAGGGGGGGGATCTGAGGTGTGTTTTCCCTGGATCCAGGGGGGGGATCTGAGGTGTGTTTTCCCTGGATCCAGGGGGGGGATCTGAGGTGTGTTTTCCCTGGATCCAGGGGGGGGATCTGAGGTGTGTTTTCCCTGGATCCAGGGGGGGGATCTGAGGTGTGTTTTCCCTGGATCCAGGGGGGGGATCTGAGGTGTGTTTTCCCTGGATCCAGGGGGGGGATCTGAGGTGTGTTTTCCCTGGATCCAGGGGGGGGATCTGAGGTGTGTTTTCCCTGGATCCAGGGGGGGGATCTGAGGTGTGTTTTCCCTGGATCCAGGGGGGGGATCTGAGGTGTGTTTTCCCTGGATCCAGGGGGGGGATCTGAGGTGTGTTTTCCCTGGATCCAGGGGGGGGATCTGAGGTGTGTTTTCCCTGGATCCAGGGGGGGGATCTGAGGTGTGTTTTCCCTGGATCCAGGGGGGGGATCTGAGGTGTGTTTTCCCTGGATCCAGGGGGGGGATCTGAGGTGTGTTTTCCCTGGATCCAGGGGGGGGATCTGAGGTGTGTTTTCCCTGGATCCAGGGGGGGGATCTGAGGTGTGTTTTCCCTGGATCCAGGGGGGGGATCTGAGGTGTGTTTTCCCTGGATCCAGGGGGGGGATCTGAGGTGTGTTTTCCCTGGATCCAGGGGGGGGATCTGAGGTGTGTTTTCCCTGGATCCAGGGGGGGGATCTGAGGTGTGTTTTCCCTGGATCCAGGGGGGGGATCTGAGGTGTGTTTTCCCTGGATCCAGGTGCTCCGGGGAGCGCAGACGGCAGCGGCAGCTCCGCGGCTGAAGAAATTCGCCATCTACAGATGGGACCCCGACAAGCCCGGGGACAAGCCCCGCATGCAGACCTACGAGGTGGATCTCAACAAGTGGGTATCCGCTGGGAATGGGGCACGGGAGCAATCCCAGCTCCAGGCAGTGGCTGGGAAGGGGATGCTCAGCTCTGTCACAGAGCAGCTTGCTGTGGGCACGGCCACCGTGGAGGTTATCCCGGGAAAACCAGATTTTCCTGAGCTCCTGTGGGGCTGCTTTCCCCTCCCTGACCTTCTGTGCTGAGGGGGACAAAAGGTGGCCCCAGTGGCACTGTCACAGTGCTGTGACATCCCTGGGGTCTGTCCACGTCCCTGGGAGGGGTTAAAGAGGTGCTGGTGGCTTCAATAATCCTGACTTGTATGGGAAGTTTGGGGGCTGCCAAAAAAGAGGGAGAGCAGCTTTTTCCATGGAACAGGGATGGGGGACGTGGGTTTAAACTGAAGGAGGAGAGGTTTGGATGGGATATTGGGATGAATCCTTCCTGTGAGGCCCTGGCACAGAATTCCCAGAGAAGCTGTGGCTGCCCCGTCCCTGGAAGTGTCCAAGGCCACATTGGAGCCACCTGGACTAGTGGAAGGTGTCCCTGCCCATGGGAATGGGATGACCTTGAAGGTCCCTCCATCCCAAACCATTCTGGGATTGTGTATTCCAGAAGGAAGCCCCACGTGCAGCTCACAGTTCCCGGGGCGGGGGGAAGGTGGGAGCTTGGGTGTGGTATCCCAAGGCAGCTCCTGCTTCCCTGGGATTCTGGGAAGGGACTCGGGCCTCCCTGTGGTGCAGGAATCTTCCCGTGGACACCGTGCCTGGATCTCCCTGAGCTCCTCCAGAGGAATCCACCCCGAACCCTTCCCAAGAGCTCCCACTCCAAGCCACCCAGCCCCTCCTTAAAACCCACAGGAGCAACAGCTCCGGTTTTGGGGCGGCTTTGCCCCAGTGAATAATCCCCGGGCGGTGCCCTGTGTATAAAATTACAGAAACTGTCCACGAGTGTTTGTCCTGGGTCCCTTGTGACTCATGGGGACAGGCTGGGCTGTCACAGCCTGACCCCAAACAGGGGGAAAAGGGAACCAGCTCAGGTCACCGGGGTTTGAGTTGTCTGAACCTCCGGTGCATCAGCAGAAGAGAGGGCTTGGCCCCACCCTGCCCCTGGGCTGGGCTGCTGATCCAGAGATCCCTGGTTTGTCCCCGGGTTTGACAGAGAATTGTCATCAATGGGATTGATGAAAACCCTTTGAGGCGCTGCTGAGGTCAAACCCCGGGTTTGGGGGTGCAGAGGTCAAACCCCCGATTTGGGGGGCTCTGCAGGTTCGGTGACCCGCGATTTCTGCTCCAGGTGTGGGCCCATGGTGCTCGATGCCCTGATCAAGATCAAGAACGAGATGGACTCCACGCTGACCTTCCGCAGGTCCTGCAGGGAGGGTAAGGACATTCCCGCCCGGAATGCTGCGTGCGCTGGGTGCGTAACCCCCAGCAGAGTCCAGAACCACCCTGCCCTCCCACCCGTGGGGATAAAACACCGGAATGAATCCAGCGGTAAAGCTGGGGTTGGTGCTCACGGGGTGTAATGACACAGCCCTGAGCCGCCCGCCCCAGTAATTCCTTCCACAGCTCCCAGTTGTTCCAGTTTCTCTCCCAGTCTGGTTCGTCCTGCTGTGGGGAAATCCGAGGAGAGATTCCAGCGGTGGGATTGAGAGGGCAGAGGTGGAATGGGAGCGAGTGCTGCTGTGGAAATCAGACAGGGTGGAACTGGGACAGTGCTCAGGACTTCGAGGAACAGCTCCAGGAATCTTTTCCTCGGCCCTTCGGCTGAGGCCAGGGATGGATCGAGGAAAAGGGCACTCAGTGGTGGTTTGGGGTTGTGGCTGCTCCCAAATCCGGTCTGGGGCTGCTCTCAGACTTCCCTGTCCCTGACTTTCCCTGGGAAAAAACTCCTGATTCACGGGTCACGCTGGGCTGCTGAGCTGTGGGAACGCATTCCTGGGTGGAATGAGTCTGATTTAATGAGGTGGGTTTGCAGGCAGGGGGAATTTCAGGGCAGCTGGTGCCCGGAGATGTTTTGGCGGGGATGGAAATGGGAAGCAGCACTCCCGAGGCAGCCGTTCCCTCTGGAATCTGCACAGCAGGGGCAGGAATTCCCCCCAGAGCGCCGCTCCCACCCCCTG
>NW_008237887.1:180347-185363 GCF_000691975.1 Corvus brachyrhynchos
AGCTGGCTGGAAAATACTTGGGAGCCTTTCTGCAGTGGGAGGAATAACCTTGTGGCAGTGCCAGGGAGCCGGGACATCATCAGAGGTGTCACTTAATCCGTTTGTTGGGCTATTTTTGTGCTCCTGGTGTCTCTCCTCTCACCTTTGGCAGTGCGGTTTGTGCCCTGGGAAGGGGCACGAGGGAAAGGAGCTCCTGCCTCGGGGATCTGGGGCTGCATTCCTGGCTTTCATGGGCGATTTGGGGCATTTTGTTCCCCTTCTGTGAGGAGAGACTGTGGGAGCTGGGCCTGTTTGTTCCAGAGATGAGGAGGCTGAGAGGAGATCCCATCAATCCTTATCGATATCTCCAGGGGGTGTCCGAGGATGGTCCCAGACTCTTTCCAGTGGTGCCCAGAGACAGGACAAGGAGCAATAGCCACAAACTAAAACTCAAAAATTCCAGCTCAAGGTTTGGAAGAAGTTCTCTCCGTGGAGTGGAACTCCAGCTCTGGCTTTTAGGGGGATAAAATGGTTGAGTAGCAGCAGATTTGTGAGTTTGCTGTCACTTGGATCCATCCTGTGACCTCCCAGCTTTTAAAAGGAAGGACGGCATCAGCTCAGCTCCAGGTTTCAGGGCCAAAAAGGGGTGCTGAGCACCTCCTCTGACAATTTCTATGAGTAGCAACATATTTGTGGGTTTACTACAGCTTGGATCCATCCTGTGACCTCCCAGCACAAAAAGGAAGAACAATACCGGGCTGAATTCCAGCTTGTAGTGGGGGGAAGAAAGGTTGGACAGGTGCCCAGGGAGGTCACAGAGTCTCCCTCTCTGGAGATTCCCAAAGCCCCCGGACACATTCCAGCGTCACCTGCTCCAGGGTGAATCTGGATGATTCCCAGAGGTCCCTTCCATCCCTGCCAACCCCGGGACTCTCTGACTGAGGAAGATGCAGCAGTTTTCCTCGTTAGAATGTTATTTTTTTGGTTGTATTTGTGCCTCCCTCGGCTCCCACCTCGCGCCCCAAACCCGTGAGCGAAGCCGGATGTTCTCCCCTCCCTAAATCACACAAAAACTGATGAGGTGCCCAAACCACTTCATTTTCTGCTGGGGAAGGAGCTTCCCTGTGGAAAATGTGATTTGGCTGTGATGAAAGCAGCTCCTGTGTTTGATCTTCATTGAAGTTAAAAATGCTTGGCCCCAGTGGCAAATTCCAGCGTTTTTCTTGTCACGTAGAGTTTCCCCAGTACAGCCAGGGCTGTCTGTGGGGCCAGGAGGGTGAATCCCACACTTTGCTCAGCTTTTCTCCCTCAGGAGGGTGAATCCAGCCCTTTGCTCTGCTTTTCCCCATCAGAAGGGTGAATCCCACCCTTTGCTCTGCTTTTCCCCCTCAGGAGGGTGAATCCCACACTTTGCTCTGCTTTTCTCCCTCAGGAGGGTGAATCCCACATTTTGCTCAGCTTTTCCCCCTCAGGAAGGTGAATCCCACATTTTGCTCAGCTTTTCCCCCTCAGGAGGGTGAATCCAACCCTTTGTTCTGCTTTTCCCCCTCAGGAAGGTGAATCCAACCCTTTGCTCTGCTTTTCCCCCTCCGGAGGGTGAATCCAGCCCTTTGCTCAGCTTTTCCCCATCAGAAGGGTGAATCCCACCCTTTCCTCTGCTTTTCCCCCTCAGGAAGGTGAATCCCACATTTTTCTCAGCTTTTCCCCCTCAGAAGGGTGAATCCCACACTTTGCTCTGCTTTTCTCCCTCAGAAGGGTGAATCCCACATTTTGCTCAGCTTTTCCCCATCAGAAGTGTAAATCCAACCCTTTGCTCTGCTTTTCCCCCTCCGGAGGGTGAATCCCACCCTTTGCTCTGCTTTTCCCCTTCAGAAGGGTGAATCCCACATTTTTCTCAGCTTTTCCCCCTCAGGAAGGTGAATCCCACATTTTGCTCTGCTTTTCTCCCTCAGGAGGGTGAATCCAGGCTTTGCTCTGCTTTTCCCCTTCAGAAGGGTGAATCCCACATTTTTCTCAGCTTTTCCCCCTCAGGAAAGTGAATCCCACATTTTGCTCTGCTTTTCTCCCTCAGGAGGGTGAATCCAGGCTTTGCTCTGCTTTTCCCCATCAGAAGTGTAAATCCAACCCTTTGCTCTGCTTTTCCCCCTCCGGAGGGTGAATCCAGCCCTTTGCTCTGCTTTTCCCCTTCAGAAGGGTGAATCCCACACTTTGCTCAGCTTTTCCCCCTCAGGAGGGTAAATCCAACCCTTTGCTCAGCTTTTCCGCCTCAGAAGTGTAAGTCCAACCCTTTGCTCTGCTTTTTCCCCTCAGGAATTTGCGGCTCCTGTGCCATGAACATCGCTGGGGGCAACACCCTGGCCTGCATCAAAAAAATCGACAGTGACCTCAACAAAGTCACCAAAATCTACCCTCTGCCCCACATGTACGTGGTGAAGGACCTGGTTCCGGTGAGTGCAGCCCCTGCCCAGGCGTGGCAGCGTCCAGGGGACACCCTGGGGTGGGGACGAGGGCGCTGGGAGGTGCCACCAAGGTCAGGGCTCGTGTCCCTCCTGCTGGCTTTGGGTGGGTCCCCATGACTAAATCTGTCCCGGCCTGGAATGTGGCAGGTTGGGGGGAGGGAATGCCGCCTCCTGGTCAGGCTTTCAGGCGTCAATTTGGGATGGAACTGTGCCAGGAGTGGGGATTTAGGTGGGATTTTGGGAAAAGGCTCAGCCTGCAGAGGGTGGGACTGAAGGGGATGGTGGGGCTTGGACAGCAAGAGTGGGATTTTGGGGTGTTTGTGCAGGGCTGGGTCCTGGTGGGCCCCTTCCAGCCATGATTCTCCTCACCTCCATAACCACGATCCCTGTGTTTTCCTCCCCCAGGACCTGAGTAACTTCTACGCCCAGTACAAATCCATCGAGCCCTACCTGAAGAAGAAGGACGAGTCCAAGGAGGGCAAGGAGCAGTACCTGCAGTCCATAGAGGACCGTCAGAAACTGGTCACTGCTGCTTTTTTACTGCTGAAACCCCTCCCAGCCCAGCCCAGGGTTAAACCTGAGTGCTCAGCACCGTCCCGTTCCCCAAACCCCACAATGTGGGACACGGCTCAGGGCAGGGAGCTGGGCTGGCCAGGGGCGCTCTGATCTCATTCCCACTGTCTGCCCTGCGCAATTCCCCACTGGAATTCCGTGCTGGAATTCCTCTGCAGGCTCCAGACTTGGAGGGAGATGGGGAGAGGCCCAGCAGGCTGTGTGGGGCTGTCTGGCTGCGCTCTCAGCTCGCTGGGGTTTCACAGCCCAGAATACTCCTGGGAGAAGCCAAAGTGCAAGTTTTGGGGTGTCTGTCATGAGCAGGGGGGATTTTGAGGGGTTTTCCGGAGGTGAAGCTGGAGAATCCACCCCAAGGAACAGCTTTTTAAAAGGCTGATAGCATGGCCAAGTTTTGGGGTGGATTTCCATGGCTGCCGCAGGGATTAGCAGCAGATCAGGAGGGGTTTTGCCTCTGAGCTGCCCGGATGGATCCATCATTCCATGATTCCAGGCTCAGCCTGTCGCTGCTCCGCTGCGGGGGCACCAAATCTCGATTTTGGCGCAGGAGAGGTGAACGTGGGCAGCAGAAAGGGGGGCTGAGTGAAGGGGATTCAGGGAAACGCTGGGAGTGTCCCCTTGGTGTCTGCATCCCAGGACAGCCCCAGGCGTGACGCAGCTGCGGCACCGGAGCAGCACCGGGGCTGGACAGGCTGCGGGAATCGCTGCCCACGGGCAGCAGTTTGTTCTCCCCAGCACATCCCAGCTTCTCTGAGCCGTGTGCAAGCGCCGAAGGGGCTTTCCCTGCCCTCCGAGTCCCGTTCCCAGCCACGTGGGAACGAGGAGACCCAAAAGGCGCGTTGGAAAACGCGCTGTCTGGAATTCCTCTCCCTTTGGGATCAGCCTGCGTGCAGGAGAAGCTTGGATGTGGCTGGAAAATCCCCACCTTTTCCTTTAAATGCTCAAGCATTTGGAATGGTGCAGTTAAAAATGAGATTTGGAGTGAGGAGAGGGAACTCTGCCCTCAGGGTTGGCAGCTCTTCCCAAAGGCTTGTCAGGAGCTGCTGGAAGTTCTGGCATCAGGAATCTTCCTGAGCTCAGTTTAGGGGGATTTTTATCCCGAACTAACTTCCAGGGATGTAAATGAAGCCGGGTTGGGCTCTGTCTGTGCCTGGGAGAAGTTGGATGGGCCACACGGAGGCTCGGGAGACCCTGAGCTCCTCAGTTTCCTGTCCAGGATGAGGAATTGCTGTTCCCGGCAGGAATGAGCAGAGCGGTAAGAGCTGCCTGAACCTTCACTGTAGGATTAAACTTCTCTTCTTCTGTGCCTGGAAACAAAAACCTCCTGCCCACAAGAACGGGGAAGCGATTCAGGACTGGCCCCGTTGCCATGCCAGGGGTGCCCTCAGGGACAGGCTGCACCCTGAGCTGTCCCCGAGGCTGCTGGAATTGTTAATTGGTGACAAATCCATGCCTGTCCTCACGGGACGGGCTGGGAGCAAGGTGGGAGTGCAGGAGAACCGAGGTGGGAGTGGAGAACCGAGCTGGAAGAGAGGTGGGAATGGAGAATTGAGCTGGGAGAGAGGTGGGAATGGAGAATTAAACTGAGAGCAAGGAGGGAATGGAGGAGAACCGAGCTGGGAGAGGTGGGAGTGCAGGAGAACCGAGCAGCTTCCCCTTCCTCTCCAGTCCTGCTCTTCCCCTGCTGTCCCAAACTCTGGTTCGTTGTGTGGGTCCTGGAATCGTGGAATATCCTGAGCTGGAAGGCAGCCACAGGGACCGTGTGGGGCCAGCTCCTGGCCCCAGTTTGGGAAAATGGGGATCGATTCCCTCAGGAATCGCTGCCCTGCAGCAGCACTGAATTTATTTATCAGCGCAGGGGGTTTGGAGCCACTCTGCAGTGGCAGCTCTGGGCGGGGCTGAATCCTGGGTGTCACAGCCCTGGGTGACAGCCTGGTGTGTCCCCTCCTGCGGTGACAGCCTGGTGTGTCCCCTCCCTGCAGGACGGGCTGGGGGGGGTGGCAGCTGT
>NW_008237887.1:185658-190718 GCF_000691975.1 Corvus brachyrhynchos
GTGCCACCCCTGCCGTGGGCACTGGGGCGGGGTCTGAGCCCCGTCCAGCCTGGCCCTGGGCGCTGCCAGGGATGGGGAAGCCAGGGCTGCTCTGGGGAATCCATTCCGGGGCCTCCCCACCCTCACCGGGAGGGATTTGCCCCGATGTCCCACCTAAACCAGCGCATGGGGTCGTGGAGTGGTTTGGATTGGAAGGGGCTTTAGAGATCATCTGGACCCCAGGCAGGGACTCCTCCCGTCACCCCAGGGTGCTCCAGCCTGGCCTGGGACACTGCCAGGGCTGGGGCAGCCACAGCTTCTGTGGGAAATCCATTCCAGGGCCTCCCCACCCTCACAGGGAGGGATTTATCCCAGTATCCCACCCACACCTCCCCTCTGCCCGTTTAAACCATGTCCCCTTACCCTGTCACTGCCTCTCCTCCGTGCCCCTTCAGCTGCAGGAAGGCCACAGCGAGGTCTCCCCATCCCTTTTCCGTGTCTTTTCTGGAATTCCTGGCTGGTTCCATGGCCCCTGTTTGATAGGAAAAGATCCTTTTAAGCCTCCCTTTTCCCCAGACTTGGCCTGGCCTGCTGAGCCTTGTGGCTGCCGGAGCTCCGGTGTCAGGAGCAGCTCTTCCTCCTGAGCCATGGCCCCGGGAACCCCTCTGATCCCAGGATTTGGGAGCAGGGCCCTGCCGGGAGCGCTCCAGGGAATTTCTCTGCTGTTCCTGTAGGGAACTGAGCAAATTTTCCAAATGGGGCTGTGCCTCTTCCCAGCCTCGCTGTTGGGAGTTGAGGGAGCTTTGCTTCCCTCCCGGGCTCTTTTCCACAGCCCTGACGGGCTCCCGGAGCCGCGGGATAACGGGAAGGGACATTGGGAGTGGGCCCCAGGTGTGGGGAGCGCTGCAGGCTGGCGTTTGTGGGTGTTTCTGCAGAGGGATTCCCTGGAAGCACGCAGTTCCAAAGGGATTCCCTGGAAACACAATTCCTGCTCTTTTGTGGGTGTTTTTCCAAAGGGATTCTATGGAAGCACACAATTCCACAGGGATTCCATGGAAACACACAATTCCTGCTTTTCTCTGTGTGTTTCTCCGAAGTAACTCCCTGGAAGCACACAATTCCGAAGAGATTCCCTGGAAACACAATTCCTGCTCTTTTGTGGGTGTTTTTCCAAAGGGATTCTATGGAAGCACACAATTCCACAGGGATTCCATGGAAACACACAATTCCTGCTTTCCTGTGGGTGTTTGTCCAAAGGGATTCCCTGGAAACACACACTTCCAGAGGGATTCTATGGAAGCACACAATTCCACAGGGATTCCATGGAAGCACACAATTCCCGCTTTCCTGTGGGTGTTTGTCCAAAGGAATTCACTGGAAGCACACAATTCCAAGGAGATTCCCTGGAAGCACATAATTCCAGAGGGATTCCATGGAAACACACAATCCCCTGTTCGGATTCAACCTTGTTCCTCCCCCCCCAGTGCCGGGCTGTTCCCTGGCCTCCAGAAATCCCACAAAAACGTGGAATTCCATCCTGCCGGAGCTTTATCTCCCTTTGATCCCGATCAAAGCCCAGCTCCCAAAGGAGTTTTGCTCCAGGGGTGGGAGGGGAGCCTCCTGCTCCGGCGTCCTGCTCCGGGCCAGGCTGCTCTTCCCGGGGAAACTGAGGCTGGAATGGGGCAAACCTGAACTTCCCCCTGGAATTCCCAGCCTGCCCCAAGCTGAGGCTGGAATGGGCAAACCTGAACTTCCCCCTGGAATTCCCAGCCTGCCCCAAGCTGAGGCTGGAATGGGCAAACCTGAACTTCCCCCTGGAATTCCCAGCCTGCCTGGAGTCAGAGCTGGCCCAGGTCTCCAGGGCTGGAAAGGAGGATTCCTGTCAGGCTAAACTCTTGATTTTTAGGGAAAAAAGGGGGGGTTGAGCAGCTCCTGTGCCGGGTATTTTTATGGGGAGCAGCACGTTTGTGAGTCTGGATCCAGCCTGTGACCTCCCAGCTTTTAAAAGGAAGCACAAGATCAGCTCAGTTCCAGGTTTCAGGGGGAAAAAGGGATGTTGGGCACCTGTTCTGACAACCCAGCGCAGAGAGGAAGCACGGTATCAGGAGAATTCCAGGTTTTAGAGGGAGAAAAGTTGGAGAAGCAGCACCTTTGTGAGTTTATTACAGCTTGGATCCAGCCTGTGATCCCCCCAGCTTTTAAAAGGAAGCACAAGATCAGGTGAATTCCAGGTTTTTAGGGGAAGAAACGGAATAGCAGCAGATTTGGGAGTTTGCTGTCCCGTGTCCCAGGGTTTGGAAGGAAGGACAAAATCAGCTCAACTCCAGGTTTTAGAGGGAGAAAAGTTGGAGAAGCAGCACTTTTGTGAGTTTATTACAGCTTGGATCCATCCTGTAACCTCCTGGTGTTTGGAAGGAAGGAGAAAATCAGCTCAGCTCCAGGTTTTAGAGGGAAAAAAGTTGGAGAAGCAGCACCTTTGTGAGTTTGTTACAGCTTGGATCCAGCCTGTAACCTCCTGGTGTTTGGAAGGAAGGAGAAAATCAGCTCAGCTCCAGGTTTTAGAGGGAAAAAAGTTGGAGAAGCAGCACCTTTGTGAGTTTATTACAGTTTGGATCCAGCCTGTAACCTCCCAGTGTTTGGAAGGAAGGAGAAAATCAGCTCAATTCCCGCTTTTAGAGGGAAAAAAGTTGGAGAAGCAGCACTTTTGTGGGTTTATTACAACTTTAATCCATCCTGTAACCTCCTGGTGTTTGGAAGGAAGGAGAATATCAGCTCAACTCCAGCTTTTAGGGGGGAAAAGGTGGAACAGGGAGTCTGTCACACCTTGAGGGAGGGAGGGGAAGGGAGGGAGCACAGGAAGGTGCTGCAGCCTCCCCGGCGGCGCTGAGCGACCTTTCCCGCAGGGTTTGAACCCCGGCAAAGCCATCGCCGAGATCAAGAAGATGATGGCCACCTACAAGCAGAAGGCAGCGGCTGTGTAAGGGCCGGGGGAGCCCCGGGGGAGCGCGGCACCGCTGCCCGTGTCACCCGCCCGCGGCCGCGCTCAATAAACGCTGCAAAGAACAGCTCGGCCTCGCATCCTTTAGTGGCCCCTCCGGTGGCCCACGAGCCCAAACGTGCCGGGGCTGCGGCTGGGAGGAGCTGCGGGGCTCCGGGAGTGGCTGGGAACGGCTGGGAGCAGGGAATGGTGCCGGGGGCTCCGGCCTGAAAGCCCCAAAGGGAGCAGCGGCAGCTCCCGGGGTGCGGGATGGGGCAGGGACGGATCCACCAGGATCGAGGTGTTCTGTCCCACCCCATTGGGATCCTGGTTTATAGTCCTGGTTTTAGTCCAAATCCTAACAAAATGGGATTTTTTAGGGTTAAATATCCCTCTTTTCTCGTATTTTTTACCTCCAGTTCCACCAGGAGTGAAGAGTTCTGGTCCCACCCCATTGGGATCCTGGTTTATAGTCCTGGTTTTAGTCCAAATCCTAACAAAATGGGATTTTTTAGGGTTAAATATCCCTCTTTTCTCGTATTTTTTACCTCCAGGTCCATCAGGGGTGAGGTGTCCTGTCCCACCCCATTGGGATCCTGGTTTGTCGTCCTGGGTTTTACTCCAAATCCTAACAAAATGGGATTTTTTAGGGTTAAATATCCCTCTTTTCTCCATTATTTTTACCTCCAGATCCCAGTTCTGCCAGGAGTGAAGAGTTCTGTCCCACCCTATTGGGATCCTGGTTTGTATTCCTGGGTTTCAGGCCAAATCCTAACAAAATGGGATTTTTTAGGGTTAAATATCCCTCTTTTCTCCATTATTTTTACCTCCAGATCCCAGTTCTGCCAGGAGTGAAGAGTTCTGTCCCACCCTATTGGGATCCTGGTTTGTATTCCTGGGTTTCAGGCCAAATCCTAACAAAATGGGATTTTTTAGGGTTAAATATCCCTCTTTTCTCCATTATTTTTACCTCCAGATCCCAGTTCTGCCAGGAGTGAAGAGTTCTGTCCCACCCTATTGGGATCCTGGTTTGTATTCCTGGGTTTCAGGCCAAATCCTAACAAAATGGGATTTTTTAGGGTTAAATATCCCTCTTTTCTCCATTATTTTTACCTCCAGATCCCAGTTCTGCCAGGAGTGAAGAGTTCTGTTCCCATCCCATTGGGATCCTGGTTTGTATTCCTGGGTTTCAGGCCAAATCCTAACAAAATGGGATTTTTTAGAGTAGAATCTTTCTCTTTTGTCCCATATTTTTACCTCCAGATCCACCAGGATCGAGGTGTTCTGGTCCCACCCCACTGGGATCCTGGTTTATATTCCTGGGTTTTAGTCCAAATCCTAACAAAATGGGATTTTTTAGGGTTAAATATTCCTCTTTTCTCCATTATTTTTACCTCCAGATCCCAGTTCTGCCAGGAGTGAAGAGTTCTGTTCCCACCCTACTGGGATCCTGGTTTATATTCCTGGGTTTTAGTCCAAATCCTAACAAAATGGGATTTTTTAGGGGTAAATCTTCTTTTCTCTCAAATTTTTCCTTCCAGGTCTCAATTCCACCAGGAACAAGGTGTCCTGTCCCACCCCATTGGGATCCTGGTTTGTATTCCTGGTTTTACTCCAAATCCTAACAAAATGGGATTTTTTAGGGTTAAATATTCCTCTTTTCTCCATTATTTTTACCTCCAGATCCCAGTTCCACCAGGAGTGAGGTGTCCTGTCCCACCCCCTGTGGGATCCTGGTTTGTATTCCTGGTTTTTACTCCAAACCTTAAGAAAATGGGATTTCCTTTGCCAGCTTTGGGGTGCAAACCCCCTTTTTGGGGAGGCAGAGCCCGATGAGTTTCCCTGAGAGATTTGGGGCTCAAACCCTCATTTTTGGGGGCAGACTCCTGTCCGTTCGCGGGGTGTCTGTGTGAGACACCCCCGTTCTGGGGCTCTCGGGGGGTGCCCGCTTCTGTGGGGAGGCTGCGGACTCCAATTCCCGGCATTCCCGGTTTTGGGCTGCGGACTCCAATTCCCGGCATTCCCGGTTTTGGGCTGCGGACTCCAATTCCCATCATTCCCTCCCCAATTCCCCAGTTTTTGGGGTCTCTGGTGGCGCTCGCTT
>NW_008237887.1:190744-191212 GCF_000691975.1 Corvus brachyrhynchos
TCTCGGGGGGCGCTCGCTTCTGTGGGGGGCTGTGGGCTCCGATTCCCGGCGTTCCCGGGGTGTCACACCCCCGGGTTTGGGGGTGCGGACTCCCAATTCCCGCCGTTCCCCACCATTCCCCTTTTTTGGAGGAGCCCCGTGCCTTGAGGGGGGTGCGGACTCCAACTCCCGGCATTCCCACTCCCAATTCCCCGGTTTTGGGGGTGCCCGGTTCTGTGGGGAGGGGGTGCGGACTCCAATTCCCGGCATTCCCGGTTTTGGGGTGCGGACTCCAATTCCCACCATTCCCGGGGTGCCACACTCGGTTTTGGGGTGCGGACTCCAATTCCCGGCATTCCCATTCCCAATTCCCCGGTTTTAGGGGTGCCCGGCTCTGTGGGGAAGCGCTGCGGACTCCAACTCCCGGCATTCCCAATTCCCAATTCCCCGGTTTTAGGGGTGCCCGGCTCTGTGTGGTCGGGAGAGGGC
>NW_008237887.1:192560-197001 GCF_000691975.1 Corvus brachyrhynchos
GCTCCAGTGCCATTTATTCCCATTTATTCCCATTTATTCCCATTTATTCCCACTTATTCCCATTTATTCCCACTTATTCCCACTTATTCCCATTTATTCCCACTTATTTCCATTTATTCCCGTTTATTCCCATTTATTCCCGTTTATTCCCACTTATTCCCGTTTATTCCCATTTATTCCCAATTATTCCCAATTATTCCCATTTACTCCCATTTATTCCCATTTATTCCCATTTATTCCCAATTATTCCCATTTACTCCCATTTATTCCCGTTTATTCCCATTTATTCCCGTTTATTCCCACTTATTCCCGTTTATTCCCATTTATTCCCAATTATTCCCAATTATTCCCATTTACTCCCATTTATTCCCATTTATTCCCATTTATTCCCAATTATTCCCATTTACTCCCATTTATTCCCGTTTATTCCCATTTATTCCCGTTTATTCCCACTTATTCCCGTTTATTCCCATTTATTCCCAATTATTCCCAATTATTCCCATTTACTCCCATTTATTCCCATTTATTCCCATTTATTCCCAATTATTCCCATTTACTCCCATTTATTCCCGTTTATTCCCATTTATTCCCGTTTATTCCCACTTATTCCCGTTTATTCCCATTTATTCCCAATTATTCCCAATTATTCCCATTTACTCCCATTTATTCCCATTTATTCCCATTTATTCCCAATTATTCCCATTTACTCCCATTTATTCCCGTTTATTCCCATTTATTCCCGTTTATTCCCACTTATTCCCGTTTATTCCCATTTATTCCCAATTATTCCCAATTATTCCCATTTACTCCCATTTATTCCCATTTATTCCCATTTATTCCCAATTATTCCCATTTACTCCCATTTATTCCCGTTTATTCCCATTTATTCCCGTTTATTCCCACTTATTCCCGTTTATTCCCATTTATTCCCAATTATTCCCAATTATTCCCATTTACTCCCATTTATTCCCATTTATTCCCATTTATTCCCAATTATTCCCATTTACTCCCATTTATTCCCGTTTATTCCCATTTATTCCCGTTTATTCCCACTTATTCCCGTTTATTCCCATTTATTCCCAATTATTCCCAATTATTCCCATTTACTCCCATTTATTCCCATTTATTCCCATTTATTCCCAATTATTCCCATTTACTCCCATTTATTCCCGTTTATTCCCATTTATTCCCGTTTATTCCCACTTATTCCCGTTTATTCCCATTTATTCCCAATTATTCCCAATTATTCCCATTTACTCCCATTTATTCCCATTTATTCCCATTTATTCCCAATTATTCCCATTTACTCCCATTTATTCCCGTTTATTCCCATTTATTCCCGTTTATTCCCACTTATTCCCGTTTATTCCCATTTATTCCCAATTATTCCCAATTATTCCCATTTACTCCCATTTATTCCCATTTATTCCCATTTATTCCCAATTATTCCCATTTACTCCCATTTATTCCCGTTTATTCCCATTTATTCCCGTTTATTCCCACTTATTCCCGTTTATTCCCATTTATTCCCAATTATTCCCAATTATTCCCATTTACTCCCATTTATTCCCATTTATTCCCATTTATTCCCAATTATTCCCATTTACTCCCATTTATTCCCGTTTATTCCCATTTATTCCCGTTTATTCCCACTTATTCCCGTTTATTCCCATTTATTCCCAATTATTCCCAATTATTCCCATTTACTCCCATTTATTCCCATTTATTCCCATTTATTCCCAATTATTCCCATTTACTCCCATTTATTCCCGTTTATTCCCATTTATTCCCGTTTATTCCCACTTATTCCCGTTTATTCCCATTTATTCCCAATTATTCCCAATTATTCCCATTTACTCCCATTTATTCCCATTTATTCCCATTTATTCCCAATTATTCCCATTTACTCCCATTTATTCCCGTTTATTCCCATTTATTCCCGTTTATTCCCACTTATTCCCGTTTATTCCCATTTATTCCCAATTATTCCCAATTATTCCCATTTACTCCCATTTATTCCCATTTATTCCCATTTATTCCCAATTATTCCCATTTACTCCCATTTATTCCCGTTTATTCCCATTTATTCCCGTTTATTCCCACTTATTCCCGTTTATTCCCATTTATTCCCAATTATTCCCAATTATTCCCATTTACTCCCATTTATTCCCATTTATTCCCATTTATTCCCAATTATTCCCATTTACTCCCATTTATTCCCGTTTATTCCCATTTATTCCCGTTTATTCCCACTTATTCCCGTTTATTCCCATTTATTCCCAATTATTCCCAATTATTCCCATTTACTCCCATTTATTCCCATTTATTCCCATTTATTCCCAATTATTCCCATTTACTCCCATTTATTCCCGTTTATTCCCATTTATTCCCGTTTATTCCCACTTATTCCCGTTTATTCCCATTTATTCCCAATTATTCCCAATTATTCCCATTTACTCCCATTTATTCCCATTTATTCCCATTTATTCCCAATTATTCCCATTTACTCCCATTTATTCCCGTTTATTCCCATTTATTCCCGTTTATTCCCACTTATTTTATTTCCTTCCGTTTCTCCTTTATTTCCCTTCATTTCGCTCCACTTCCCCTCTTTTATTTCGCCCATTTCCCGGTTTTTATCCCACTTTCCCTTTTCTCCTGTGCCCCGCTCCCACCCCGGGATGCAGAAAAGCCTCCGGGGCTCCGGTGCCATCCGCGGGGCTCCAGTGCCATCCGCGGGGCTCCAGTGCCATCCGCGGGGCTCCAGTGCCATCCGCGGGGCTCCAGTGCCATCCGCGGGGCTCCAGTGCCATCCGCGGGGCTCCAGTGCCATCCGCGGGGCTCCAGTGCCATCCGCGGGGCTCCAGTGCCATCCGCGGGGCTCCAGTGCCATCCGCGGGGCTCCAGTGCCATCCGCGGGGCTCCAGTGCCATCCGCGGGGCTCCAGTGCCATCCGCGGGGCTCCAGTGCCATCCGCGGGGCTCCAGTGCCATCCGCGGGGCTCCAGTGCCATCCGCGGGGCTCCAGTGCCATCCGCGGGGCTCCAGTGCCATCCGCGGGGCTCCAGTGCCATCCGCGGGGCTCCAGTGCCATCCGCGGGGCTCCAGTGCCATCCGCGGGGCTCCAGTGCCATCCGCGGGGCTCCAGTGCCATCCGCGGGGCTCCAGTGCCATCCGCGGGGCTCCAGTGCCATCCGCGGGGCTCCAGTGCCATCCGCGGGGCTCCAGTGCCATCCGCGGGGCTCCAGTGCCATCCGCGGGGCTCCAGTGCCATCCGCGGGGCTCCAGTGCCATCCGCGGGGCTCCAGTGCCATCCGCGGGGCTCCAGTGCCATCCGCGGGGCTCCAGTGCCATCCGCGGGGCTCCAGTGCCATCCGCGGGGCTCCAGTGCCATCCGCGGGGCTCCAGTGCCATCCGCGGGGCTCCAGTGCCATCCGCGGGGCTCCAGTGCCATCCGCGGGGCTCCAGTGCCATCCACAGGGCTCCGGTGCCATCCGCGGGGTTCCGTCCCTGCAGTGACCCCGCTCAGATCCCATCGCATCCCCCGGATCCCGATCCTGGTCCGCAGCCGAGCAGCGCTCGGGGCTCAAACCTCCCCCCCTTTTCCCCTGAGCCCCGTCCTTTGAGGGTTGAACCCCGCTCCGGAGGCCGCAGCTGCTCCCAGTCCTGGTTCCTCCCTTCCCAGCGGGAATGCCGGGAGCGCAGCCCCTCGGAGGGCGGGAGGGAGGAGCCCTCCTTTGATGGAACTGGGGAGATGTTGGCTTGGGACGTGAGCCCGCTGCTTCCCCCCTCGCTGGGACGTTCCCCGGAGCCTCCGGGCACTTCCCTCGGGGTTTGGGTGCCGGGAAGGCCGGGACAGGGAGAATCCCGCTGTGCCGAAGGGTTGGAACGCTGGGATCTCAGCACGGAGGAGCATTCCCGGCAGCCCGAACCACAACCCGGGGGCGGCTGCTGGGAGTTCCGCGGAATTTACCCCTCACCCTTCCCAAGGTGCCCGAGCGTGGATTCCCGGCACTGGGGAGTCCAAATCCCAATTTTCCACATCCCCACCTTGGATCGGGCCTGTCTCATCCTTTGCTTTTCCAGCCTTGGGCCGTTTTTCCGGGAAGACCCAACTGCCTGGTCAGACGTGTTTGCTCCGGCGGCCGTGTCCGGCTGTTTGGGGTCAGTGGGGCTGGCTCCATGGGAAGGGCAGTGTGGAGGGATGGATGAGGGATGGATGGATGGAGGGATGGATGGAGGGATGGATGGAGGGATGGATGGACACAGGGATGGATGGATGGATGGAGGGAGGGATGGAGGGATGGATGGATGGATGGATGGATGGATGGATGGATGGATGGATGGATGGATGGATGGATGGATGGATGGATGGATGGATGGATGGATGGACACAGGGATGGATGGATGGATGGATGGATGGATGGAGGGATGGATGGACT
>NW_008237887.1:197566-197925 GCF_000691975.1 Corvus brachyrhynchos
GGAGGGATGGATGGAGGGATGGATGGAGGGGTGGATGGATGGATGGATGGTGGATGGATGGAGGGGTGGATGGATGGATGGATGGTGGATGGACAGACGGACGGACAGATGGTGCTGCCCAGGGAGCCCTGACCATCCAGCGGGAGCCACAGGAGTGAAAGGACATCTCTGCGCCCCTTGGGGTTGGTTTCCTTCCGAAAGGGGCTTGGGAAGGGCTGTGGGAGCTGGCGGAGAAGTCCCTGGGAGCAGCATCCATCCGTTTTCCATGTGCACGTCCACTGGGGATGGGGGCTGCTCCTCGGAGCCAAATCCTGGGAGAGGATCTGGCATTCCCGGCCGATCCCCAGCCACGCCTTGGA
>NW_008237887.1:198426-201053 GCF_000691975.1 Corvus brachyrhynchos
TTATTCCCGTTTATTCCCATTTATTCCCGTTTATTCCCACTTATTCCCGTTTATTCCCATTTATTCCCAATTATTCCCAATTATTCCCATTTACTCCCATTTATTCCCATTTATTCCCAATTATTCCCATTTACTCCCATTTATTCCCATTTATTCCCAATTATTCCCATTTACTCCCATTTATTCCCATTTATTCCCAATTATTCCCATTTACTCCCATTTATTCCCATTTATTCCCACTTATTCCTATTTATTCCCATTTATTCCCACTTATTCCCATTTATCCCCACTTATTTCCACTTATTCCCATTTATTCCCACTTATTCCCACTTATTTCGCTTTTTTATTTTGCCTTTCTTCTAAAATTTTGCTCTTTTGTTTTGCCGTCCTTCGCTTTGCTTTTTTTCATTTAATTTTGCTTTATCCTCTTCCCTTTTTTAAAAAATTTGCATTTTTATTTTGGGTTTTTTGGGGTTTTTTAAATTTTGCTTTATTCTGTTGCCTTTTTCTTTACCTTTGCCCTTCTATTTTGCTTTATTGTTTTTCCTGGTTTCAACTTTGCCTTATTATTTTGCTTTATTTTGCTTTAATAATTTGCCCGGGTGTTTTTAAGTTCGCTTTTTCTTCCGGCGTTATTCTGCTGGATCACGTTGCCCTTTTTGATTCTGGTTTATTATTTGGCCTTTTTTAAATTCTCCATCATTATTTTGCCGCTTTTTTTAAAACTTTGCTTTTTGATGTTGCTTCGCTCCCCGTTGTTATTTGGCTTCCTTTTTTTATTTTCCCTTCTTGCTTTCCTTTCCTCTTAATTCTGCTTTATTTTAGCTTTTATTTCGCCTTTTTGCTCTTTTTGTTTGGCTTGATTTCGCTTCATTTTGCTTTATTTTGCTCTTTGCTTTCTCATGTTGCTGAATTTGGGGGGTTCTTCGCTGTTTTATTTCATTTCACATCTTGCCTTTTCGAGGAGTTGTTCTTATTTCGCTTTAATTCTCTTTATTTTTGCCTCCATCTCGCTTTGCTTTGTTCCTTCCCTCTTTTGCCTTTTGTGCTTTTACTTTCTCTTTTTTATTTCGCCCTTGCCGCCGTGGCTCTGCTGCCTTTCTGTTCCCTGATTTTCCTTTCATTTCTGCTTTATTTTGCTTCCTTGCGGGGGCTTTGCTTTGCTTTCTGCCTTCTCCATTTCCCTTTCTTTCGCTTCATTCTTTTGCTTTTTCGCTTTCAGCTTTTCCTTTATTTTGCTTTATTTTTGCCTTTCAGTTTGGGGCTTTTTTGCTCTTTTATTTTGCTTGATTTCCCTTCGTTCCTTTGCTTTTTACTGCTTTGTTTCACGTTCTCCGGGGGGATGGCACCGCATCCCTGGCATTGCCACACCCCCGGCTCCGGGCGCTGCTTCTCCGGCCGCTTGGGTTTCCCTGCCCGGTGCTGTTGGGTCACGCCGGGAGGCTCCGGGATTTGGGGAGTTTAGGGTTTAATGGGCGATGACCAATTCCAGTTGGTTTCATGACGGAGCAGCCGCGTGCGGGTGACTCCCAGTGGCTCCCAGTGATTCCCTTTCCTCCAGGAGGTCACGGGCTACCAGACCAGGACGTGGCGGGTGCTGCTGTGCCACGCGGGCTCCGTGCTGAGCGCGGGGCTGCTCCTGCTGCTCTTCCACTGGAAGCTTAGGGTTTAATGGGCGATGACCAATTCCAGTTGGTTTCATGACGGAGCAGCCGCGTGCGGGTGACTCCCAGTGGCTCCCAGTGATTCCCTTTCCTCCAGGAGGTCACGGGCTACCAGACCAGGACGTGGCGGGTGCTGCTGTGCCACGCGGGCTCCGTGCTGAGCGCGGGGCTGCTCCTGCTGCTCTTCCACTGGAAGCCGAGCCTGGAAGTGCAGGCCAAGTGCAAACCCTGCACCCTGGGCCAGGCGGACTGGCTCCTCATCAGGGTGAGTCCCGACGGGATCCCTCCAGGCTGGGGTTCTGGGGCTCTGGGCTTGGGTTCTGGGGGTCTGGGATTTCATTGTCTGGGTCTGGGGTCGGATTCTGTGGATCTGGGGTCGGGCTCTGCTTCCCAACAGGACCCTGGGAATGTTCCTTCTGCTTGTCCTCCTCCCCGTGTCTGGCATCTCCTTTCATCAAGCACCAGATTATCCCAGGAATTTATTATCATTATTATCATTATTATTTCATTACTATTCCTAGAATTGTCCTGTTCCAGGAATCATCATTATTCCTGAAATAACTCCTCGCTTCCCCCTCCCATCCCAGCCACCCCAGCTTGGAATTTCTCTTCGTTGTCCCCAAAGCTCAGCCATCCCCTGGGGTGGGTGGCCAGGGCCTTCCTGCCTTCTCAAGGCTCCTGGGAGCACGCAGGGATGCCAGTTCCACCATCCAGGATGGGTGCCAGGGCCTTCCCGGGGCTCCTGGGAGCACGCAGGGATGCCAGTTCCACCATCCAGGATGGGTGCCAGGGCCTTCCCGGGGCTCCTGGGAGCACGCAGGGATGCCAGTTCCACCATCCAGGATGGGTGCCAGGGCCTTCCCGGGGCTCCTGGGAGCACGCAGGGATGCTGGTGTCCCTGTGCCAGCCCATCCCTGTGTTCCAGGACCGCTTCGGGCAGTGCTTCACCGCCAAGGTGCTGCC
>NW_008237887.1:201378-204590 GCF_000691975.1 Corvus brachyrhynchos
CCCGCCGGCGGGCCCCGGCCGGAGCGGTTTGGCACAGCCGGACGCTGCCGGCTCTCCGCACTGTGCCCCCTTTTGTGCCTTCCCTTGGCACCCTCAGGCCGCGGAGAGGCCAAGGCACGAGGCGCTCTCCCTGTCCCAGAGGGGTGGGCTTTGTCCCCAGGGCTTGGACGCGGCGTTCTTGCGCCGTTCCCGCCGGTTTTGACGCGGTTTCCCGGTTTTCCTTTGCCCCGGCGCTCCGCAGCGTGCTGGACGAGGGCCGGAGCTGCGCGGAGCTGCACCTCTGCCGGGCCGGGCTGGAGCTGCAGGAGCACAGCACCAGGTACGGAGCCGGCAGCGCTCCGGGAAGCGCGGCCGAGGCTTTTCCAGGGAGCAGGGAACCCTGGAGCCTCGGCTTTCCTTGCGTCCAGACCCTGAACCGCCGGCTGGGACAGAATTCCTGGGATTGGCCTCTCCGCACAGCCGGGCTCCTCACGGAGGGCTGGGCAGCAGGAGGGGCCCCGAGTTGGAAACGCGGCTCTTCCCAAGGATAAAACCCCTTCCCTCTCCTTTCCCAAGGATAAAACCCCTTCCCTCTCCTTTCCCAAGGATAAAACCCCTTCCCTCTCCTTTCCCAAGGATAAAATCCCTTCCCTCTCCTTTCCCAAGGATAAAATCCCTTCATTCTCCTTCCCTAAGCATAAAATTTCTTCCTTTCCCTTTCCCATGGATAAAATCCCTTCCTTCTCCTTTCCCAAGGATTAAATCCCTTCCCTTTCCTTCCCTAAGCATAAAATTCCTTCCTTTCCCTTTCCCATGGATAAAATCCCTTCCTTCTCCTTTCCCAAGGAAAAAATCCCTTCCCTCTCCTTTCCCATGGATAAAATCCCTTCCTTTTCCTTTCCCATGGATAAAACTCCTTCTCTCTCCTTTCCCAAGGATTAAATCCCTTCCCTCTCCTTCCTTAAGCATAAAATTCCTTCCTTTCCCTTTCCCAAGGATAAAACTCCTTCCCTTTCCTTTCCCATGGATAAAATCCCTTCCCTCTCCTTTCCCAAGGATAAAATCCCTTCCCTCTCCTTTCCCATGGATAAAATTCCTTCCTTTCCCTTTCCCATGGATAAAACCCCTTCCTTCTCCTTTCCCATGGATGAAATCCCTTCCTTCTCCTTTCCCAAGGATAAAATCCCTTCCCTCTCCTTTCCCTCTCCCCGCCCCCCTGCAGAAGGAGGATCTACGGCCCCAACCTCATCGAGGTGCCCGTCAAGTCCTACGCCCGGCTCCTGGTGGAGGAGGTGGGTTCTGGGCCGCGCTTCCCAAGTGCATTTTCCCAGGACAGATCCGTCCCCTGCTCGCTGTCCCTCGCTGGAAGCGCTTCCCGGGCCCTTGGGAAGGGAGGGGAGGGCGCTGGGGAAGGCAGAGCCCTGGAGGGGGCCCGTCCTGGCCCTCTTGGCTCGGGCAGGGGCAGCCCCCGGTGGGTGCGGAGGTGGCTGAGCACCCTCGGGAGCAGCATCCGTAGGGAAATCCGGGCAGGATGGAGGCTTTGGGGATGTCAGGGAAGGGCCACGTTCTCCTCTGCATCCAGGAGCCCACAGGCCTCACGGTGGGCTGGAGGAAGCTTTACCTCCTCCAAGGAGCCTGGGGGTCCTGTGCTGGGATGGGGGAAGTTGTCCCACCTCCAGGAGCCTGGAAATCCCACACTGGGCTGGGGGAAGCTCTCCCCACTTCCAGGAGCCTGGAAATCCCACACTGGGCTGGGGGAAGCTCTCCCCACTTCCAGGAGCCTGGAAATCCCACACTGGGCTGGGGGAGGTTCTCCCACCCCGAGGAGCCCGGAGCTGTCCCAGTGAGCTCTCAGAAGCTCTCCCCGCTCCCAAACCCGGATTTTCCCCTCGTTCCAGGTGCTCAATCCCTTCTACATCTTCCAAGTGCTCAGCATGGTGCTCTGGGTGTGCGATGCCTACTACTACTACGCCGCCTGCATCTTCCTCATCTCCACCTTCTCCCTGGGGCTGTCCCTCTACGAGACGCGCAAGGTCAGTGCTGGTGGCTCCCGTGGGATCACATCCCATGGAACACGTGGAACAGCCCCGTTCCAGGTGCTGGAGGCTCCTGTGGGATCACATCCCATGGAACAGCCGGTGCTGGCAGCTCCTGTGGGATCACATCCCACGGAACACATGGAACAGCCCCGTTCCAGGTGCTGGCAGCTCCTGTGGGATCACATCCCATGGAACAGCCCCGTGGGATCACATCCCATGGAACAGCCCCATTCTGGGTGCTGGCAGCTCCTGTGGGATCACATCCCATGGAACAGCCCCATTCCAGGTGCTGGCAGCTCCCGTGGGATCACATCCCATGGAACAGCCCCGGGGGATCACATCCCATGGAACAGCCCCATTCCGGGTGCTCTGTGACTCCTGAGCCCTCACCCATCTCTCCTTGCCCTCCATCCCCGCTTCCGAGCCCTCGGGACCGTTTTTGGGGATGCTTTCCCGGGTTTTGGGGTGGGTTTTCACTGCTCCCTCCCTCCCAGCAAAGCACCACCCTGCGGAACATGGCCAGGATGTCGGTGGGGGTCCGGGTCCGGCGGCCCAGCGGAGGTGAGAGGGAAGCGTTTGGGGATGGGTGTGGGGCTAACGCGTCCTTTGGGATCCCAGTTCTGCACCAAAATAATGCTGGGATAGGTGGGAATGATGTTATGAGATACCAGGATGTTGGGATACGTGGGAATAACGTTGGGATACATGGGAACGATGCTGTGAGACTCCGGAATGGTGTTGGGGTCCCGTTAGCCTCTGCCGGGATGGAGCTGCAGACGAGGCCGTTTCCAAAGCCAATATGGATTTGTTTTAACAGGAAATTTGAGGGAAAAAAGAGAAAAAAAACCTGATTCTAGGGATAATCCCCCCCACGGATCCCTGCCCTATCCCACCAGCCCTGCTCCTTTTCCTCCTCCTCCTCCTCCTCCTGCTCTTCCCTATGCTGGGAATCCCGGGGTTCCTCCGGAGGCTCCGCTTCCACACGCCCCGATCCCGGCTGTCCGCAGCCGTCAGTGCCGTCCCCACCGCCGGGGCTGGCACCTGCGGGAGGCCCTGGGAATTCCCGGCGGGATCAGTTATCCCCAGGCCTGGGATCAGTTCTCCCTCAGGCCCGGCGTTAACCCCTCCCTGTGCGCCGCGGCGCCCGGTCCCGCCCGCGGGGATCCCTTTCCCAGGGCCGGGGCGGAGGGGGCC
>NW_008237887.1:205302-206049 GCF_000691975.1 Corvus brachyrhynchos
GAGCTTCCCCCAGCCCAGTGTGGGATTTCCAGGCTCCTGGAGGTGGGGAGAGCTTCCCCCAGCCCAGTGTGGGATCTCCAGGCTCCTGGAGGTGGGGAGAGCTTCCCCCAGCCCAGTGTGGGATTTCCAGGCTCCTGGAAGCAGGGAGAGCTTCCCCCAGCCCAGTGTGGGATTTCCAGGCTCCTGGAAGCAGGGAGAGCTCCCTTGGGAGTGGTGCCACGTGGTGACCTGGCCCTGTTCCGCAGGGTTCTGCACGGCCAAGGGGGACCTCATCAGCTCCATCCTCTACCCCAAACCCGTGAGCTTCAAGTTCTACAAGGACGCTGTGAAGTTCGTGATGTTCCTGGCTGTCCTGGGTAGGTCCGGGCCTGGAGCCGCATCCCAGAGCCCCCAGATCCCATGGAATGGTGGGACCCCCCCATGCTGCGCCGCACTTTGTAACCGCGCCCGTTGTCCCCGGCACAGCGCTCATCGGCACCGTGTACAGCATCCTCATCCTGGTTAGGAACCAGGTAGGGCCCTGGGAGCGGGAGAATCCCCCGGGATCCATCGGGCGTGCGGGATTCCCACCCCTCTCCCTCCTCCTCCCCTTCCAGGTCCCCGTGGGACAAATCATCATCCGCGCCCTGGACCTGGTCACCGTCATCGTGCCGCCGGCGCTGCCGGCCGCCATGACCGTGGGCACCATCTACGCCCAGAACCGGCTGAAGAAGCAGGGCATCTTCTGCATCAGCCCGCCCCGCATCA
>NW_008237887.1:206624-206928 GCF_000691975.1 Corvus brachyrhynchos
GTCGCCGCTGCGGGGACAGCTGGTCGGGGACCCTGTGGCCCTCAAGATGCTGGAATCCACTGGCTGGGTGAGGAGGGGGCTGTGGGTCCGGAACCCTGCCGGGACGGGGGGTGTAGGATCCTCTGCGGGGTGCGTGAGCTCGGCAGCGCTTTGGGGTCTCGGTTTCAGCGCCTGGAGATGACGGAGGAGGAGGAAGGGGAGCTCCCGGCGTCCCAGCAGTTCGGGATGAAGGTCTTGGCTGTGGTGAGACCTCCGCCGGAGGGGGAGCAGCCGCGGGCCAGGGGAAACCCCCCGGGGGGCGTCC
>NW_008237887.1:207063-208285 GCF_000691975.1 Corvus brachyrhynchos
CCTCCTGGAGAAACCCCGCCCGGGCCTGACGCCCGCCCGCTTCCCACAGAAGCACCAGGCCCCCGTGGGGATCCTGCGGCGTTTCCCGTTCTCCTCCTCCTTCCAGAGGATGAGCGTCCTGGTGAAGCTGCCCGGGGAAGCCTCGGCCCACGCCTATGTCAAGGGCGCCCCGGAGATGGTGGCCAGTCTGTGCAGGAAGGAAACTGGTTCGTACTGGGAGACGGGGCTCAGCGTCCCTGCAGCTCATCCCCCTGGGAATGATCCTCAGGAGCACCGTGGGGCAGCTCCCAAAGGCTTTGGAGTGGCTGCAGCCACGTGGAGGGGAGGAAAACGGGAGCTCCGGGCTCCTCGGGGTGGGAGAGCTTCCCCCAGCCCAGTGTGGGATTTCCAGGCTCCTGGAAGTGGCGGGAGCTTCCCCCAGCCCAGTGTGGGATTTCCAGGCTCCTGGTGGAAGTGGGAGCTTCCCCCAGCCCAGTGTGGGATTTCCAGGCTCCTGGAAGTGGGGAGAGCTTCCCCCAGCCCCGTGTGGGATCTCCAGGCTCCTCGAGGAGCAGCTGCTCACAAGCACCCCAAGCCCTGGAGCTCCGTGTCCCCTCTCCGGAGCCGGGCTTCCCTCAGGAGCTGTTCTGGCCTCGCTTTTCCAGTGCCCCCGGATTTCTCCCGGATGCTCCGGCACTACACCACCGACGGGTTCCGGGTGCTGGCCCTGGCCTGCAAAGCCCTGGGCACAGTGGCCACCTTCGAGGAGGCCCTGCAGCTCCCCAGGTTGGTGCCAGCGCTGCCTCTCTCCACCTCCTCGCTGGCTCCCAGCGTTTCCCGGGATGCCCCGCAGGGATTGGAACCCTAATCCATCCCGGAGGAATTCCCGGCTGCCTCCCAGATGGGTTTTTCCCTGTTCACACCCCTGGATGCTCCCTGCTGGCGTTGAGGAGGCGATGAAAGGCTCCTTGTGTCCCTCCAGGGACTCCGTGGAGAGCGGCCTGAGCTTCCTGGGCTTCCTGGTGATGAAGAACGTCCTGAAGCCGGAGTCGGCTCCGGTGATCCACCTGCTGAGGAGCGCCAACATCCGCCCCGTCATGGTGACAGGTGGCCCTGGGGGCAGCGGGGTCCGGGGCACACGGACAGTGCTGGGTGGGGTGCGAGGGGGAAGGAGCTTCCCACCCAGAATCCCACCCAGAATCCCTCCAGGGACCCCAGCAGGGGTCCCAGCAGGACTCCGTGG
>NW_008237887.1:208299-209367 GCF_000691975.1 Corvus brachyrhynchos
ATCCGTGGCCCGGAGCAGCTGTGGGGCCTCCTGGATCCCGGCTTTGTGCATCCCTGCCCTCGGCACACAGGATTTGCTGTGGGCTCGGGGTGTGGAGGTTTTTCGGGTGGGAGAACTCGTCGTGCTGCTGCCCATCCCCTAAGTACCGGCGTGTTCTAAATCCCGAATTTCGTGGCCAATGGGGGGGGGGGTACAGAGTCACCTCCAGGTGTTTTCCAGGCAGGAAAACGGGATTTGAACCCACTTTCCTTTGGGGCAGGGCAGACAGGAGGTTCTGGGGGAAAGAAGGGGGAAGCGAAGCCCCCACGTGGCTGAGGTGGCCGGGGGGGGGGCAACGGCCGCTTCGGGCTGCTCCTCTTGGCCTGGAAATTCCAAACGCTCATTCCTGGTCCCCCCACGTGTCCCTGGCAGGGGACAACATGCTGACAGCCATGAACGTGGCACGCGGGTGCCGCATGGTGGAGCCCAGGGAGGGCGTGATCTTCGTCACGGCCTCGCCGCCCGGCCACGGCAAACCCGCCGCCCTCAAGTTCGTCCTGGCCGAGCATTCCCAGGGCGAGGAGCAGCCCGAGGTGAGAGCCCGGGACACCTTGTGGGAGCCCAGACTGCCCGGTCACCCTGCAGGGTTTTCGTGGGATCCCGGAATTCCAGGGTGGTTTGGGTTGGGAGGGAGCTTAAAGCTCATCCTGTCCCATGGTCCAGGGGTGCTCCAGCCTGGCCTTGGGCACTGCCAGGGCTCCAGGGGCAGCCACAGCTGCTCTGGGCACCCTGTGCCAGGGCCTCCCTGCCCTCCCAGCCAGGAATCCCTTCCCAATATCTAAGAAATGGAGTCCCTCGAGTCTGGCTTTCTCCGCAGTCCGGGAATTGCGGAATCCCAGAACGGTTTGGGTTGGCGAGGACCTCAGAGCTCGTCCCATTCCATGGGCAGGGGCACCTTCCACCCCCGGGAGCTGCAGCCCGGCCTGGGGCGCTGCCAGGCTGGGAGCACAGCAGCAGTGCTCTGTGCTGCTGCTGCCCCTCACGCATCCCTGCTCCGGGAGAGCTCAGCCGCTCCTCCCTTTCCTGGGA
>NW_008237887.1:209623-209889 GCF_000691975.1 Corvus brachyrhynchos
CAGGGCCTGCAGCAGCAGCAGCAGCGCGATGGCTCCTCCCTCCCGCCCCGGCACTGCCACTTCGCCCTCAACGGGAAATCCTTCCAGGTGGTCTGTGAGCACTTCGCCGACCTCCTGCCCAGGGTGAGTCCGGCCGGGAGCCCTCCGGAGGGGCTGGGAATCCTCTGGAGGGGCTGGGAATCCTCTGGTGGGGCTGGGAATGCTCCAGTGGGGCTGGGAACCCTCCGGAGGGGCTGGGAACCCTCCGGAGCAGCTGGGAACCCTCC
>NW_008237887.1:210273-213181 GCF_000691975.1 Corvus brachyrhynchos
CTGGGAATCCTCTGGTGGGGCTGGGAACGCTCTGGTGGGGTTGGGAATCCTCTGGTGGGGCTGGAAATCCTCTGGTGGGGCTGGGAATCCTCCAGTGGAGTTGGGAATCCTCTGGTGGCGTTGGGAACCCTCCGGAGGGGTTGGGAATTCTCTGGAGGGGTTGGAATCCTCTGGTGGGGTTGGGAACTCTCCATCAATTTGACCTCTCCATGGTTTCCCACTGCGGCCTCACAGCCCCAAACCAGAGCTCCCTGCGGGTGTTCCTTTGGCCGGTGTGGCATTCCCAGTGCCCTGCTGGCCATTCCCAGTGCCCTGCTGGCCATTCCCAGTGCCCAGCCATTCCCAGTGCCTTATTTTCCATTCCCAGTGCCCTGCTGTCCATTCCCATCTCCCTGCTGGCCATTTCCATCACCCTACTGGACACTTCCAGTTCCCTGCTGGCCATTCCTGGTGCCCCGCTGGCCCCCAGCCCCTCGGTGCCGGCCGTGCCGCGGCGCTGACGGCCCTGCCCGCTTCCAGATCCTGCTGCGGGCCACGGTGTTGGCGCGCATGCTGCCCGAGCAGAAGGCGCAGCTGGTGAGCCGCCTGCAGGAGCTCGAGTAAGGCCCAGGCCGGGATCGGGGGCTCCTCCTGGGGATCCGGAATGGTTTCCGCCGGGACACGCCTCAGACCTGCCCCGGCTGCGCCCGCGCCGCGGGAGGGGACATTTGCACCAGGGAGCTCCAGCCTGGAGCGGGGCATCCGCGGGAGCGTGGGTCCCTCAGGGGCGTGGGGTCCCTTTCCTGCATTCCCTGAGGAACGTGGGTCCCTTTCCCCCAATCCCTGAGGAACGTGGGATCCCTTTCCCCCATTCCCTGAGGAACGTGGGATCCCTTTCCCCCCTTCCCTGAGGAACGTGGATCCCTTTCCCCCAATCCCTGAAGAGTGTGGGATCCCTTTCCTGCACTCCCTGAGGAACGTGGATCCCTTTCCCCCAATCCCTGAGGAACGTGGGTCCCTTTCCCGCAGCTACTGCGTGGGGATGTGCGGGGATGGTGCCAACGACTGCGGGGCGCTGCGGGCGGCCGACGTGGGCATCTCCCTGTCCGAGGCCGAGGCGTCCGTGGCCTCGCCCTTCACCTCCCGCGTGGCCACCATCGAGTGCGTGCCCAGGGTCATCCGGTGAGCGCGGGGCAACCCCGGGAACGCCGCTGACCCCCTCGGGAGAGCTCCCGGGGAGGGGGCGGCCGGTGGGTGACCCCGTGTCCCCGGCAGGGAGGGCCGGTGCTCCTTGGTCACCTCCTTCGGGGTCTTCAAGTACATGGCCCTGTACAGCCTGGTGCAGTTCGTGTCCGTGCTGCTGCTCTACACCGTGAGTGCCGCCCCAAATCCCCGCTTTTCCCCGGGAATTCCCCGGCATCGCCTCACCCCGCCTGCCCCTCTCCTCCTCCCCAGATCAACACCAACCTGAGCGATTTCCAGTTCCTCTTCTTCGACCTGGTCATCACCACCACGGTGGCCGTGCTGATGGGGCGCACGGGGCCGGCGCCGGCGCTGGGCGTGCGGCGCCCGCAGGGGGCCCTGATCAGCGGCCTGGTGCTGGGCAGCCTCGTGCTGCAGACGGCGCTGCTCGTCGCCGTGCAGGTCCTTTGCTACTTCATCACAGTCTCGCAGAGCTGGTGAGGCGCCCGAAATCGGGGAACCGGGAATTCCGAGCTTGGAAAAGGCCAAGCGCCGGCCCCAGTTCGCCGCTGAAGCCCAAGTGCCGCGTGCAGGGGTGTTCCGGGCACTTGCTGGCGATTCCAGCGAGGCTGTTCCAGTGCTTTGCAGCCCTTCCCGTGCTGGAATTCTTCCCAGGATCCCATCTAAACCTCCCCTGCTCCCCGTGGGTTTGGGGATGGGAGCGGCGCCGCGGTTGTGGCAGAGCCCAGCGTTTGTCCAGGGCTTTGGGGTCTGGCAGCAGACGGGGAACCATGGAGTGTCCTCAGCTGGGGGATCATCCGGGAGTCCAGCCCCTGGCCCTGCACACCCCAACAACCCCACCCTGGGCACTCCTGGAGCTCTGGCAGCCTCGGGGCCGTGCCCATTCCCTGGGGAGCCTGGGCAGTGCCCAGCACCCTCTGGGGGAAGAACCTTTCCTGAGATCCAACCTAAACCCTCCCCTGGCACAGCTCCCATTCCCAAGGGATCCATGCCTGGTCCCAGAGCAGAGACTGGAGCTGCTCCTGGCCCCTCCACTCACGAGGAAGTCGTGACTTCGATGGAGGACGAGGGCGGTGTCCAGGCCCTCCCGGCTGACCCCGTGCCCTGTCCCCTGGCGCAGGTTCGTGCCCCTGAACAGCACGGTGACGGCGCCCCAGAACCTGCCCAACTACGAGAACACCGTCCTGTTCTGCGTCAGCGGCCCTCCAGAATCCTCCTCAAGCCCCCAGGACCCCCAGCCGAGGTCACTGTGGGCTCCGTTTCCCCCAGCTCAGGGGCTGTGGCTGGTGGCCCCCCCCCCCCCCCCCCCCCCTCCGGCTGCTGCTGCTGCTGCTGCTCACCCGTCCCCTCTCTCGCCCCCAGCTCTTCCTGCTCGTGCTCGTCCTGCTCTTCGGCCTGATGATCTGGCTGACCCTGTACCCGCTGGGCTTCCCCAAATCCCTGCTGAAGCTCCAGGCCATCGAGGATTTCAACTTCAAGCTGCTCCTCCTGGGCATCGCCGCCCTCAACTTCTTCGCTGCCTTCGTGCTGGAGGTGGGTCTGGGGGGGCTTTGGGGTCCTCCTGGAGCTGTCTGGGGTGGGCACAGGGCTCTCCTTCCCTCCCCCTACCCTGATTCCCTCCCCATTCCGGCCCCAGACCGCCCTGGATCACGGCTTGCTCGGCTGCTTCCGAAGGCTGCGCCGGAAAAAAGCCTCCAAGAAGCTTTTCAAGAGGCTGGAGAATGAG
>NW_008237887.1:214418-215753 GCF_000691975.1 Corvus brachyrhynchos
GGGACGGGGCCCGGGAGGAGGCTTCGGGCTCGCTGGGAAACGCTGGGCTCGATGCTCGAAAGCAGGGCCCGGAGCCAGGGATGACACCGCCGGGATTCCTGCAGCCCGAACCGAGCTGGAGAGCCTCTCTCCAGCTGGAATTTCCTAGAAAACAACAGTAATCGCTGGAAAAGCCCAGGTGTCCTGGCCAAGGCCTGGGGAAGGCGGGAGACGGAGACGAGCAGCGGCTCCCCGGGCGGGGGGGACTGTGCTGCCCGCACCCCCTGCCCGGCTTTTCCAGCTGCCTGCGGGATCCCGGGCTGGTTCCTGCAGGGATTTGCTTCCATGGAAAGTCTGAACCCCCTCCGAGCGCCGGCGGCGCCTCTCTGCCCTCCGGGAGCTGGGGATTAGATCAGGAAATGAGGCACAAGCAGAGGTAAGAGGTTTCCTGCAGGCCCGGCCAAGGCTGCAGTTGTTAACCCAGGCTTCCCGAGCCGCACAATCCCTCCACGCTCGCACAGCCCTCGCGGGGTTTTGCCCGTTCTTGGCGGTTTTCAAAGCAAAAGCACCCAGGAGCCGCTTCCCCTCGGATGGGGCGGGAGGGTGTCATTTAATTTAATTTGATTTGATTTAACGATTGACAGGCAGCTCCTGCCCCTGGGTGGAGGCTGGCAGGGCTGGCGTGAGGGTAACGCTGGAGCTTGGTGGGAGCAGCTGAGGTGGTTTTGGGGTGCTTTGGACGGTTTTATCCATCCCTCAGCCTGGCAAACCAGGCTGGAGAGGAGCTGGCAGCCCCTTCCAGCCCCGGCCGCCTCTCGTCCTGCTCGGAAAATCCGCTTTTTCCTGGGTTTTGCAGCTCCCGGGCCCTGTCCTGGTGCTCAGCCCGCGGCGCAACCCAGCGCGGGCTGGCTGGGATCCAACCCCACGGGAGCGAGCCCGACCTCCTCCGCTCTGCCCCGTTCCCGTCTCCAGAGACCTCCTCCCTCCCCCCGCGCCCTCCCTGTGCTCCTTTGCTGGGTTTTCACCCCAAACCCGCCGCATTCGTCCCCCACCTCCG
Organism: Corvus brachyrhynchos; assembly: GCF_000691975.1. NCBI lineage: Eukaryota > Metazoa > Chordata > Aves > Passeriformes > Corvidae > Corvus > Corvus brachyrhynchos. Next base: position 215,455 of record NW_008237887.1, read on the forward strand.
GCTCTGGCTCCGTGCCGAGCTCGGGGGGGTTTGGGGATCATCCCCATCCCGCCGGGATCCCCCGGAACGCGCCGGGCGCGGGGACAAGGGGGCCCCGGGGGCTGCGGAGCCTCCAGCAGCTCCAGTTTGGGTGGGAAAAGCGGGATTTGGGTCCTTTTTCCCGCTCCATGCCGGGGCTGCAGCATCCTCGCTGCTGGGGGGGAGCGGGAGCGGCCAGCGCAGGGCCTGCATCGGGAGGGGTGATGAGATCCCAGCATCCCAGATTTTGGGGGTGCTGGGGTTGGTTTGGTTTTTTTTCC
>NW_008237887.1:215948-216840 GCF_000691975.1 Corvus brachyrhynchos
ACCCCGCCCCGCGCGGCGGCGCCCACGGCAGCGGCGCGTTCTCCCCGATGGGCGCTTGGGGTTATTCCCGGCTTTCCCCCTCCCCGCAGCGCGGGAGGAGGAAGGGGCCGGCTCAGGTGTGGCTTTAGGACCCAGCGGATCCCCCGTGCTGGAGGTAGGAGGTGGTTTTTTTGGGTTTTTTGGGGTTTTTTTTGACTCTCATTGCAAGAGTTTTGGGGAAGCGGAGAGAGGAGAGCGCGGCGGCGGGCGAGGGCAGAGCCGGCACTAACTGGTAAGGAGCGGGCGAGGGAAACCCCCCTAAATCCCGGGAATTCCGGGGGCCATCCCCTCCCCGGCAGCAAACGGGGCTGAGCCCCCATTTCGGGGCTTTGTGAAACCACCTTAAAACTTCCAGCGGCTGGGAGCTGGGAAAAAAAAGCTGTTTTCAACTTTTTTACCTCAAAAAGCCAAAGCCCCCCTTGGTTTTGGGGGTGCTGAGGGAACGGCAGCCGCGGGGGGGGGGGGGCCAAAGGGAGGGGTCCCTTCTTTGAGGCCTGACAGTTGCTGGAGATTTTTAACCACTTCCAAAAAGCCTAAAAATACCCCAAAGCCTGGAGGAAGCCCGGGGTTTTTTTGGTTTTGGGGTTTTTTTTTTTTTTTTTTTATTTTCCGTCCTGGAAAGAGATGGCAGAAAAGGGATCTTTTATCCCGATTTATTTTGGGGGACGGGCCCCTGAGGGAAAGGTGATGTGTGAAAACGGGGATGGGGGCACCGAGTTCTTCACCTCTGGTCGGGGGCCAAAAAAAATTGGAATCCTTTAATATTCCCTTTGTTCTCCCACTCTCTGGCGACGGGAGGGCTTAAAGGGAAAAAAAAAAAAAAGGGGGAGAAAAAAAAAAAAAAAAAAAGAAA
>NW_008237887.1:218092-222101 GCF_000691975.1 Corvus brachyrhynchos
TCCATCCATCCATCCATCCATCCCTCCCTCCCTCCATCCATCCCTCCATCCATCCATCCCTCCCTCCATCCCTCCATCCGTCCATCCCTCCCTCCATCCATCCATCCATCTGTTCATCCCTCCATCCATCCATCCATCCCTCCATCCCTCCATCCATCCGTCCATCCCTCCATCCATCCATCCATCCATCCATCCATCCATCCATCCGTCCGTCCATCCATCCATCCATCCATCCATCCATCCATCCATCCATCCATCCCTCCATCCATCCATCCATCCATCCATCCCTCCCTGTGTCCATCCATCCACCCATCCCAGGCCAGGATCCAGGTGCTCTCCCAGATCCAAGCTCTGCCCGTGGCCCTCAGGCTCGGCAAAGCCTTCGAGGCGCCGCTGATCCCGCTCATCCTCCCCCCCCGCCCCGATCCCTTTTATCCCGGGACTCTTCCAGCCCCGGCTCAATCTGTGTCTGGAGCATCCTGGGCCGTGGGAAGCGGACGGGACCCGTCCCCCCGAGGAACGGCCGGGGCTGAGCCTGGTGATCCCAGCTCAGGCAGGGACCGACTCCACGGATTTCCCACAGCTGGGAAGGGTCTGGAACATCTCCTGCGGCTCCAGTCCTGGGAATGGGGAGGACGAGATTCCTACGGGATGAGCTGTGGTGGGGAAGGGGCTTTGTTCCAGGGGGGCTGCAGGACAAGGTCCCTGAAGGTGCTGGGATGGTGTTGGAGAGGATGAGGCGGCCGGAAGGATTTTGGGGAGAGATCCATGGAGTTGGTGCAGGACAAGGTCCCTGGAAGGTGCCTTTGGTGGCTGGAAAATGCAGCTTTGGTGATGGCATGGGATGGGATCCCTGGAGGGTGCGGGATGGGATCCCTGGGAGATCCCACACCTGGAGCTGGTGCAGGATGGGATCCCTGGAAAGGTGCAGGATGGGATCCCTGGAAGGTGCAGGATGGGATCCCTGGGAGATCCCACACCTGGAGCTGGTGCAGGATGGGATCCCTGGGCGGGACCGGATTGGGATCCCTGGAAGGTGCAGGATGGGATCCCTGGGAGATCCCACACCTGGAGCTGGTGCAGGATGGGATCCCTGGAAGGGACGGGATGGGATCCCTGGGAGATCCCACACCTGGAGCTGGTGCAGGATGGGATCCCTGGAAAGGTGCAGGATGGGATCCCTGGAAGGTGCAGGATGGGATCCCTGGGAGATCCCACACCTGGAGCTGCTGCGGCCGGTCCCACTGATCCTTCCCGAGTGTCCGGGGCTGGAGCCGCGTTCCCCCGGGATCTGGGGCGGGAATCGCTCCCGGCACGGGGGGTTGGTGTTCCCGCCCCCCAGGGATGAGATTCCAAAGGGTTCCTCTCCCCCGTACCTCAGTTTCCCCGGAGAGGATCGCCCGGTTCGAGCGCCGGGAATGCAGGCGGGATTCATCCTCAAACCCCTTCCCTTGGATTCCAGAGGAGTTTCGGGGGGAATTTCTCTTTCCCCCCCAGGCCGCCAAAGCCCGCGGGATTCCTCTCAAAATCCGCGGTTCTCTCCTCAAATCCCCACATTCCTTTGGATTTAGGGGACGCCCGAGCAAACGCAGCATTTCCCCAAAGCAACTCCTTTCCCAAGGAATTGGAAACCTCGGGAAAGGAGCCCCAAAGCTCCGCTTGGGGGGATCCAGCCCTCTCCTCCCACATCCCAGAGCGATCCCGACACCCCGGGAGCGATCCCGACATCCCAGAGTGATCCCAACACCCCGGGAGTGATCCCGACATCCCAGAGTGATCCCCACCTCCCTGGACTGTTCCGACATCCCGGGAGCAATCCCGGCAACCCATAGTGATCCCGACACCCTGGGACTGATCCCGACACTCCGGAGCGATCCCGACACCCTGGGACTGATCCCGACATCCCGGAGCGATCCCGACCTCCCGGGACTGATCCCGACATCCCAGAGTGATCCCGACACTCCGGAGCGATCCCGACACCCCGGAGCGATCCCGACTTCCCGGCGTTTCTCCTCCCTGCTCTGCCCGCGGGATATTCCAGGGCTTGGTCCTTGCAGATCCCCTGGGAGCCAGCGGGAGGCCTTTTTTGAGGAAGTTTCTTGATATTTGAGGGTTCGGGGGGGGAGAGGATTTTTTTGGAGCCAACTCCCGGGGGCATCTCAGGGGAGGCGGTGGGGGGAGTGTCCCCGTCAGTCCCCTCCCCCTGAATTCCCTCTGAATTCCTTCTGTTCCCACATCCAGACTCCTCCGGCTGCATCCCGGCCCGCGCTCCCTCTCCATCATTCCATCAGGATGAGAGCGACGGGGCTCTTCGTGCTGTGCCTGCCAGGTGAGTGCCCCCGAGCCCCCCGGGACCGTTTCAATCATCCAAATCCGCATTTCCCAGCTCCATTTTTACCATTTTCCCTCATTTTTAAACCCCAAGACGCATCTGGAGTCTCCAAACCCTCATTTCCAGGGCCAAACCCCCATTTTTGGAGCTAAGAACCTCGTTTTTACGTCCTAAAGCCTCATTTTTACATCCCAAAAGTTCATTTGTAGGTCCCAAATCTTCATTTTTGTGGCCCAAAGCCTCATTTTAGGTCCCAAAACTTCACTCTTAGGTCCTAAATCTTCATTTTTTGAGCCCAAAGCTTTGATTGTGTGGTTGAAAACCTCATTTTTATGGTACAAATCCTCATCTCTAAGTCCCAAACGCCCTTTTGAGGTCTAAAGCCTCCTCTTAAGTGCCCATTGCCTCATTTTTAAGGCCCAGAGTTTGGTTTTGAAGGTCCAAAGCCTCGGATTTAGAGGCCAAAGTTTTGTCTACGGACCCAAACACCCATTTTTTAGCCCAAAGCCTCATTTTTACCTTCCAGAGTCTCATTTTGGGGACCAAAGCCTCCAAAAATCCATTTTTAGGGTGCAAAGTGTTGATTTTTGGTCCCAAAGCATCATTTGAGGGATGAGCAGGAGGTGGCCGCAACTCCCAGAGATTTTTGGGCGGCTGCACCATCCCTCATTGCCTGTTTTTCCCCAAAATCCACCCAAAATCCCTCCTCAGGCTGGGAGTGGCTCTGCGCCGGGGGGGCACGAGGCACCAAGCGAATCCCTCCCGCTGTGGGGACACGGAGGTGGCCCAAAACCGGGACAAAATCCAGGAAAATGATATTTATAACCCCCCGGGGGTTGGCAAGGGCGGGATGGAAACGAGGAGGGAGGGGACGGAGCCGGAGCCAGGAAAAGCTCGGGTGAAACCAGCTCCACACAAAGGCTGGAGGACACGTGGAAAACATTACGGAGGCGAGGCCGAGGGAGAGGGGCCGGAGCCTCAAATCCCAATCCCGGCAGCATTCCCGGCCCAGGGATGCTCCCGTCTCCGGGATACAGAGGATGGAGCCGCATCCCGGGGATGGGGCTGATCTGCTCCCCCCTTCCCAAGAATTTGGATCCCTTCACTCCTCCACGCTGGATTTGAAGCCCATTTCCCCCTGGATCCCATTTCCCCCCTGGATCCCTTTTCCCCCCTGGATCCCGTTTCCCCCTGGATCCCATTTTCCCTTGGATCCCTTTTCCCCCCTGGATCCCGTTTCCCCGTGGATCCCGTTTTCCCCTGGATCCCATTTCCCCCCTGGATCCCATTTTCCCCTGGATCCCATTTCCCCCCTGGATCCCATTTTCCTCCGGATGAGCTCCAAGGGGATACAGGGGGCTGGAGCATCCCGGGGGCCAGCGGGGTCGTGGTGTCCGGGATCCTCTGGGATCACCTCCAGCGACACCTGGATGCTGCAGGACCCCGGGGTGGGGCTGATCCTCCATCCCAGAGCATCCCAATTCCCGCTCTCCTGGGGCTGCCCGGCCCCGAGGACAGAGGGATGGGACTGGGGGATGATGGGAGCCGGGAATCCCAAATCCCGGGCCGGGGGTGTCGGTGGGATGGGATTGGGGATGATGGACAGGGAACCCCGGATCCCGGGCCGGGGGTGTCGGGGGGACTGGGGAGTGGCGGCTCGCGAACCCCCGCACCGCG
>NW_008237887.1:223032-224620 GCF_000691975.1 Corvus brachyrhynchos
GTGGTATGGGGGAATGAGGGACAGGGACCCCCGGCTCCCGGGCCGGGGGTGTCGGGGCCCCGCTGCTGACGCCCCTCCCCGTGCCCCGCAGTGCTCCTGGCGCAGGGACAGTACAGCCGCTTCGAGGGGATCACCTATCCCGAGCCGGTCCAGTATTCCCAGTATGACCAGCAGGCAGGTGAGAGCCCTGAACTGGGGAACTCCTCGCCCCCTTCTCTCCCCGCCTTCCTTCCCTCAGCTTTTGCTTTCCCTGGCCGAACACCCATCGCTCTGATCCCTCTTTTTGCTCCAGTCCTCTTTGCTCGGTCCTTTTCCTCCCGCCCCTGGAATTCCCAGACTTCCCATCTCCTCTCTCTCCTCTCACTGCCAATTCTTTATTAAACCTTTACCCGATTCCTTATTAAAGCTTCGTTCATCTCAAAACCCCACCTGGTGCGAAGTGGCCCAGGCTCATCCCTGGAATGGCTGGAGGCAGTTTTCCCATTGCTCCCACCACCACAAAATTCCAGGGATCTCATTTCCCGCACCCCGGGGATGAGTTTCCTCCCTAGACCCATCCTCAGCCTGCTCTGTTTTATCCCCCAGAAATTCAGGATTACTACGACTACCACGGTGAGTGTTTCCCTGGGGGATGCTGGGGGGGGATCGGGATTTTGGGGTGTCCCTGCACTGGGTGTGTCCTTGCAGATGTCACCCCCCGAGCCCCGGAGGAGCAGTTCCGGTACCAATCCCAGCAGCAATCCCAGCAGGAAACCGTGCCGGCCCCGACCCCAGGTGGGTGACAGCCCTCAGGGTGGGTGACAGCCCCCCCAGACCCCCAGTCCCCGGGCTGGGGCGTCTCCGTCCCTCCCCAGCCCCGCTGTGCTCCCCCCGGAGCAGTTCCTGGGTGCCAAGGAAGCTCCAGGCCTAAAATCCAGGGAAAGGGCAGGCAGATCCTTCCGCCCCATCCCGAAATTCCCTCCCTTGTCCCCCCTCAGCTGCGGTTCCCGAGACGGAGCCCACGGAGCCGGGGCCGCTCGGTGAGTGCTGATCCCATTCCATATCCCCGTGGTTGGCTCCGTCCCCCCTCTGGAGCCCGGACAATCGGGGCGGGGGAACCCCGGGGCGCCCGGAATTCCCGGGAATTCCCCGTTGCCGTTCTTCCCGCAGACTGCCGGGAGGAGCAGTACCCCTGCACCCGGCTCTACTCCGTGCACAAGCCCTGCAAGCAGTGCCTGAACGAGATCTGCTTCTACAGGTGCGTGAGGAGCGGGGAACATCCCCCTGTCCCGGACCCCCCCGGGACTCCGGGAACCCCTCTGCTTTACATCCCCGTCCTTTCTATCCCAAAAAAAATCCCAGCCTCCGCCGGGTTTACGTCATCAACAAGGAGATCTGCGTCCGCACCGTGTGCGCCCACGAAGAGCTGCTGCGAGGTGAGCGGGGGCACCCCGAGGCCCCGGGGCCGTCCCCATCCGCACCCCTCCCCTTTCCCCACGGTTTTGGGGGGCGGAAATCCCGCTGGGCCGAACCGAGCAAAGCGGGATCGCCTTTTGGGGCGGGGCTGGGGGGAACCACAGTGGGGGAACCCACCCGCGATGGGGGAGCC
>NW_008237887.1:225043-225387 GCF_000691975.1 Corvus brachyrhynchos
GGGGTGTTAACAGTTCCCCTATAGAAGGGTGGCCAGCGGGTCTCTGCTGGGGCCTCAGTGTTTAGGGCGCAGGTCCCCTATAGAAAGTGTTGTGAGTGGGGTCTCGCAGTGTTTAGGGTCCCCTATAGAAAGGGGAGGGGTTGGGGCGTGCTCCATGTGGAAGAAACAGGGTGCGCTGTAGGGGTTTGGGGGGTTTCTGCAGGTCTTTATGGGAAATTCTGTAGGGCAGCTCTCGGATATAGGGGGCAGCTCTCGGATATAGGGGGCAGCTCTCAGATATAGGGGCAGCTCTCGGGATATAGGGGCAGGGCTCGGGTATAAGGGGGGGGCTCGGGGAGGAGGGG
>NW_008237887.1:230977-232603 GCF_000691975.1 Corvus brachyrhynchos
TCTGTGGGGTGTTTCCCCCGTCTATAGGGTGTCACTCACCTACAGCCTGTCCCCCTCGCCTGTAGGGTGCATCTCTGTGCTGGGTACTGCTCGTCTATAGGGTACCTCCCTCGTGTATGGGGTGTGCCCAACACTCACTACCCCTCGGTCATAGGCGTCTCTCATATATAGGGCACAGCCCTCATATGCAGGGAGCGGCTCATCTATAGGCTCTGTTTCCCATCTATAGGGTGTATTTCCCCTCTATAGGGTGATTTTCCTCTCTATAGGATGCATTTCTCATCTATAGGGTGATTTCCCCCTCTATAGGGTGCATTTCTCTCCTATATAGGATGTATTTCCCCTCTATAGGGTGATTTTCCCCTCTATAGGATGCATTTCTCATCTACAGGGTGCATTTCCCCTCTATAGGGTGATTTTCTCCTCTATAGGGTGGATTTCCCTCCTATATAGGGTGAATTTCCCCTCTATAAGGTGAATTTCCCCTCTATAGGGTGAATTTCCTTCCTATATAGGGTGAATTTCCCCTCTATAGGGGGATTTTCCCCTCTATAGGGTGAATTTCCCTCCTATACAGGATGTATTTCCCCTCTACAAGGTGAATTTCCCCTCTATAGGGTGAATTTCTCATCTTTAAGGTGAATTTCTCATCTATAGGGGGCATTTCCCCTCTATAGGGTGAATTTCCCTCCTGTATAGGATGTCTTTCCCCTCTATAGGGTGAATTTCCCCTCTATAGGGTGAATTTCCCCCTGAAGCTCCTCTCTCATCTATAGGGTGCAGCTTTATGATCACCATTATTTGCTATTTGTTCTGATTTCTTATCCTTTGCCCTTCGTATTTAATGATGATTGTTGTTGGTTATTAATTATTGTCTAGTTCTTATTAGTGATTCTTATTTTTCATTATTATTTAGGGACCTAATTCAACCCAGCCCCAATCTGGGCACTCCCAAAATTTTTGCCAACCCCCCCCTCCCCCAAAAAATCCCTCCGAACTTCCAGCCTGGATTTATCCACGTTTATTCCCGCCGGGACTGACGGGGGCCGGAGCCACCCCCTCCCTTCCCGTGGTTTTCCCAACCTCGGAGCACCAGTGAAAACCCCCGATTCCCAAAGAATCCGTATAAAAATCCCGCTAGTTCCTAAAAAAATCCTCCAAAAACACAAATCCAGGGAGTTTTCTGTTAGAAAAAGGGGGGAAATGAGGATGTGGTAAGGGGAAGGCGGGAGGGGAAGGGATCGGTTGGGTCTTCTGGGGCTAAAAAAGGGAATATTTCCCTATTCCATTAAAAACTACATCAGGACAATGGGAAAACCCTCCACAGGGTCCCAAATTGTATCAAAAATAGACAAATTTTGTTGTCTGGTGGGAAAAGTGCAGCTTTTTCCTGGAGAAATGGGAGTGAGGAGGCAACAATCGCTGTGGGTTTGGAGCACAGGGAGAGGGATGGATCCCCCTCCTCCCTGGGCTGAGCCGTGCCGGGCTCTGCTCTGGATTTTGGGATGGGGTTGGATCCCCTCAGCCCTGAGCGGAGCTGCGCGAGCTCTGCGGACGGCCCGGAATTCCCGGAATTCCCGGAATTCCCAACGTTCCGGGGGGATGCCGCTGCAGCTCCTGCTCCTT
>NW_008237887.1:234911-235296 GCF_000691975.1 Corvus brachyrhynchos
TCTTGCGGCTGCTGCTGCTGCTGCTGCGGGCGCTGAGAGAGACGGGGGCGGTTCGTACAGAGAGATGCAGGTATAAATACAGAAATATTCATGTATTTGTTTGTTACGGGTGTTCTTACATCCATTACACCTACTTCAATACCTATTCTTAAAATACGTATACACACATATCGATTTTGCTCATATATACACATAAAAATATCTAAAAGACATTTTAATAGATTCAATGTATTAATTTTAATAAATATTATTATTATATAATATTATTATTAATATATAATTATAAATATAAATAATAATATTATTTTAAATAGCCTATTTGTATAATAAATATATACAATATCCAGAATGCGTTAAATATCTGCATATTTAATATATGTTCGTA
>NW_008237887.1:235707-236918 GCF_000691975.1 Corvus brachyrhynchos
AATAAAATATATATTATATAGTTAAACCATTAAAAATTAATAAAATACAAAATTGTATCTATATAATATTTATATTTCTATAATTCATAACAATAATCTATTATTTGATGTGTAATATTGATATGATATATATAATTGTATTTAATATAATTATATTTTATATATAATTATGTAAAATACTTATATGTTTTATATTAATAGAATATATATTATATTATATTATATTATACACATTCTATTGTATATATTCTATTATATTTTATATATAATAATTACACATAATTATTCTATGATATTTTATAAATATCATGTTACATATAACATTTCTGTGCTGTATAAATGCATACTGTATGTATTCTATAAATATATATGCATTTTTATTTTAAATATTTCTATATTTAATATTAATATAGATCTATTTTATTATAAACATGCTAATTATCTATAACATGTTCTAGATCTTGTATATACTTATTATAAATAGTACTTAATATGCTATAAATATATAAATATACTTAATATAAATTAGGCTATTTAAGATAAAAATAAATAAAGATATTGAATATATAAAAGTATATTTTAGATATTTTTATGTGTAGATACAGGCAAAATAAATATTTACGTGTGTACTTTTAAAAATAGGCATTAAAGTATGTGTAGCAGATATAAAAACATGGAATATATAAATATATATTAAAGTATGTATAATAGAGATAAAAATATGTGAAGCCAGAAGTATACACATAAGATATAAAAAATATATATCTAGATATAATATATTATCTATAATATATTATATATTAAATATATAATATATAAAATCCGAAAATACAGAAAAATACAGAAATAGAGTAAAATTTGTAAATATGTATAAAATGGGAAGTAGATACGTAAATGCAGAAATTATTCTGTAAAATAGATAAAAATACAGATAAAGCCCCAAATATACCAGAGTAAAAAAGGTGTATTTTAAAATACCTACACCAGATAATAAATCTGTTATCTAATGCAGTACCAGATAATTAGATATGATAATACAGACATTAGATAATCATTAGATAATTATTTATGGGGGATCCACAGGGTCCTGTCTGGGGTCAAAGGTCAGGGAATTTGGGTGCACCCCCCCCCGCTCACCTCCTGCTGCCGGTCCTGGGGTTCCCTGTTGGGCGGCATTCCCGGCTCCCGCCGCATTCCCTGCTCCTCCGCCT
>NW_008237887.1:239105-239320 GCF_000691975.1 Corvus brachyrhynchos
ATCCCCCCCGGGGGTACCCATCCCTCCCACCTTGACTACCCAGCATTCCCAAATGGGTTGTCCAGCATTCCCACTTGGGACACCCAGCGTTCCCACCTGGACTGTCCCACATTCCTGCCTGTGCTGCCCGGCGTTCCCACATGGGATACCCATTATTCCCGCCTGGACTGCCCAACATTCCCGCTTGGAAGACCCATCATCCCCCCCACCTGCCC
>NW_008237887.1:241255-244465 GCF_000691975.1 Corvus brachyrhynchos
AGGAGTTGACTGGGGTTTACTGGGGAGGCAGGGGGGTTGCTGGGATTTAAGGGGGATGCACAGGGGTTTGCCCAGTTTTCCTGGGTTTACCGAGGACCCACTGGGGAGTTCCCAGTTCTGCTGGGGTTCATGGGGGTGCACAGGGGTTTTACCCATTTTACTGGGATTTACGGAGTTTGCACGGGGGGGTTCCCAGTTTTACTGGGAGTTACAGGGGATCCGCTGGAGGTTACCAGTTTTACCGAGGTTTATGGGACATTCAGGGGGCGTTTCACCCACTTTATTGGGATTTATGGCGTTTGCTCAGGGCATTTCCCAGTTTTCCTGGGGTGCCTGTGGGGCGCAGGGAGATTTTCCCGATTTATTTGGAGTTTATGGGCGATAAACTGGGAGGGGTTCTTGGGTTTACCGGGGTTTAAGAGGGATGCACAGGGCTTTTACCCACTTTATTGGGATTTATGGAGACTGCCCAGGGAGTTTACGGGTTTTACTGGGATTTACGTGGGATCTGCAGGGGAGTTCACCAGTTTCACTGCAGTTTATGGGGATTTTTTAAATGGGTTGGGTTTTAAAATTATTATTATTTAATGTTTTGGCTTTTAAATTTAATTTTATTGGGATTTATGGAGTTTGCTCAGGGTTTTTTCAGCCGTTTTATTGGGGTTTGCAGGAAATACACAGGGAATTTACTGGTTTTACTGGGATTTACGTGGGATGCAGACAGGTTCTGCCCACTTTATTGGGGTTTATGGAGTTTGCACGGGGGATTTTACTGGGTTTTGTGGAGTCTACCAGTTTAACTGGTATTTACATGGGATCCATAGGGGAGTTTACCAGTTTTAGTGAGATTTATGGGCATCCACGAAAGTTTTACCCGTCTTACTGGGATTTATGGGGCATGCAGAGGGGTTTTATTGCGTTTAGAGAGATACACGGAAGTTTTTACCACTTGCACTGGGGTTTAAAGGCGATACAGAAGAGTTTTACTGGGGTTTACTGGGATTTACGACATTTTCCACCAGGATTTTGGAGGAAATCCCGGGGAGCACCCTCCCCTCCCGGTGCCTCAGTTTCCCTCCAAGCTCCCACTCGCTGTGGAGGCTCCAAACCACCCCGAATCCCCCAACTCCCAAAAACCCCTCCCCACCTTGCGCAGGGGATGGGGCAGTGGGGTAACAGGGAGCTCCAGGGATGCAGGGGATGGGGCAGTGGGGTGATGGGAACACCCAGGGATGCAGGGGATGGGGCACTGGGGTAACAGGGAACTGCAGGGATGCAGGGGATGGGGCAGTGGGGTAACAGGGAGCTCCAGGGATGCAGGGGATGGGGCAGTGGGGTGATGGGAACACCCAGGGATGCAGGGGATGGGGCACTGGGGTAACAGGGAACTGCAGGGATGCAGGGGATGGGGCAGTGGGGTAACAGGGAGCTCCAGGGATGCAGGGGATGGGGCAGTGGGGTGATGGGAACACCCAGGGATGCAGGGGATGGGGCACTGGGGTAACAGGGAACTGCAGGGATGCAGGGGATGGGGCAGTGGGGTAACAGGGAGCTCCAGGGATGCAGGGGATGGGGCAGTGGGGTGATGGGAACACCCAGGGATGCAGGGGATGGGGCACTGGGGTAACAGGGAACTGCAGGGATGCAGGGGATGGGGCAGTGGGGTAACAGGGAGCTCCAGGGATGCAGGGGATGGGGCAGTGGGGTGATGGGAACACCCAGGGATGCAGGGGATGGGGCACTGGGGTAACAGGGAACTGCAGGGATGCAGGGGATGGGGCAGTGGGGTAACAGGGAGCTCCAGGGATGCAGGGGATGGGGCAGTGGGGTGATGGGAACACCCAGGGATGCAGGGGATGGGGCACTGGGGTAACAGGGAACTGCAGGGATGCAGGGGATGGGGCAGTGGGGTAACAGGGAGCTCCAGGGATGCAGGGGATGGGGCAGTGGGGTGATGGGAACACCCAGGGATGCAGGGGATGGGGCACTGGGGTAACAGGGAACTGCAGGGATGCAGGGGATGGGGCAGTGGGGTAACAGGGAGCTCCAGGGATGCAGGGGATGGGGCAGTGGGGTGATGGGAACACCCAGGGATGCAGGGGATGGGGCACTGGGGTAACAGGGAACTGCAGGGATGCAGGGGATGGGGCAGTGGGGTAACAGGGAGCTCCAGGGATGCAGGGGATGGGGCAGTGGGGTGATGGGAACACCCAGGGATGCAGGGGATGGGGCACTGGGGTAACAGGGAACTGCAGGGATGCAGGGGATGGGGCAGTGGGGTAACAGGGAGCTCCAGGGATGCAGGGGATGGGGCAGTGGGGTGATGGGAACACCCAGGGATGCAGGGGATGGGGCACTGGGGTAACAGGGAACTGCAGGGATGCAGGGGATGGGGCAGTGGGGTAACAGGGAGCTCCAGGGATGCAGGGGATGGGGCAGTGGGGTGATGGGAACACCCAGGGATGCAGGGGATGGGGCACTGGGGTAACAGGGAACTGCAGGGATGCAGGGGATGGGGCAGTGGGGTAACAGGGAGCTCCAGGGATGCAGGGGATGGGGCAGTGGGGTGATGGGAACACCCAGGGATGCAGGGGATGGGGCACTGGGGTAACAGGGAACTGCAGGGATGCAGGGGATGGGGCAGTGGGGTAACAGGGAACTCCAGGGATGCAGGGGATGGGGCAGTGGGGTGATGGGAACTCCAGGGATGCAGGGAATGGGGCAGTGGGGTGATGGGAACTCCAGGGATGCGGGGGATGGGGCACTGGGGTAACAGGGAACTGCAGGGATGCAGGGAATGGGGCAGTGGGGTAACAGGGAGCTCCAGGGATGCGGGGGATGGGGCAGTGGGGTGATGGGAACTCCAGGGATGCGGGGGATGGGGCACTGGGGTAACAGGGAACTGCAGGGATGCAGGGGATGGGGCAGTGGGGTGATGGGAACTCCAGGGATGCAGGGGATGGAGCAGTGGGGTGATGGGAACACCCAGGGACACAGGATACCACAGTGACGGGGATGACTGGGGACAAAAAGCACCAAGCTATGGGGTTCGGGGACAGGGACACCTCCAGACACACAGGATAGCCAGCTGTGGCGGGACAGGGACACTTCGGGACACGGGACACCCACGAAGGGTGCCCTCACCTCCTTCCTGGCGGCCTCGGTGCCGGCCTCGCTCTCCGCCACCTTCTGCCGGAGGCCGGAGGCTTC
>NW_008237887.1:245067-245683 GCF_000691975.1 Corvus brachyrhynchos
CCCGCGCCGCCTCCAGCAGCGCCAGCCGCTGCTCCTTGTCCTCCCCGGAGCGCTTCAGGCTGCGGCAGCGCGGAGCAGGGGCTGGCAGCACCCCCCAGCACTGCCCCAGCTGTGCCCGTCCCCATCCCCAAATTTCCATCACCTTGTCCTGAGTGCCCCCCTGACCTGGAGCATCGCCCCATCCCGACCGGAGCATCCCAACCTGAGCGTCCCTGTGTCCCGAGCATCACCCCCAGCCCAGGCATCGCCCTCCAGGGTGGGGATCACCCTTGTAATTCCCAGCTTCCCTCATCCTGAGCGTCTCCCAACTCCTGCATCTCCAAACTTCTGCTTCCCTCATCCTGAGCGTCTCCCAACTCCTGCATCTCCCAGCTTGGGCAGCCTCTTGTCCCAGCCATCACTCCGACTCCTGTATCTCCCAGCCTGGACGTTCCCTTATCCTGAGCATCCTTCCAGCCCTGAGCATCCCCTCCAAGGCGCCGCACCCTCCCCCTGCACCTCCCAGCTCGGGCATCCCGTGTCCCGGCGCATCCCGCCCTCCCGACCTGATGCGCTCTCCCTCGGCGCGCCGCAGGGCCGCCCGCAGCTCCTCGTTGGAGCGCTGCAGCGCTTCCTT
>NW_008237887.1:246590-247085 GCF_000691975.1 Corvus brachyrhynchos
CGCCAGCTCGGCCACCAGCTCCTCGTGCTCCTGCACCAGCCGGCCCCGCTCGGCCTCCAGCTCCTCCTGCCAACCCCACAGATCATCGAGGAACCCCAAAAATCATCAGTGAACCCCAAAAATGTCATCAGTGAACCCAAACGAGCAGCACTGCACCCCGAGCATCGTGCGCCAAAAATCAGCGGGAACGTCAGGAATCAAGGTTGCACCCCAGAAATCACCACTGTGCCCTCAACAATCAGCGTGTGCATCAAAAATCAGCTCTGCACCCCAGAAATCTATATTTCACCCCAAAAATCGCCACTGAGCCACAACACCCAAAAATTTACCCCAAAACCCAACATTTCGCCCCAAAACCCAACATTATTCCCCAATAACCAACATCGTGCCCCTACAATCATCCTTAAAACGCCTCAAAATCACCATCACACCCAAAAATTCACCATCACGCCCTAAAAAACCCCACCACAGTACCCCAAAGTCCCAAAATCACTA
>NW_008237887.1:247778-248145 GCF_000691975.1 Corvus brachyrhynchos
GGGGACACCCCGTGTTCATGGGGCCACCCCGCCATGGGACACCCCTCGTGTCATGGGGACACCCCCCAGATCAGCGGGGACACCCCTCGGTCATGGGGACACCCCGCCATGGGACACCCCTCGTGTCATGGGGACACCCCCCAGATCAGTGGGGACACCCCTCGGTCATGGGGACACCCCGCCTCAGTGGGGACAGGTGGATGGAGCTGAGGATGAGGATGACGGGGATGAGGATGAAGATGGGGACGGGTGGGCTGGAGCTGGGCACGGCCGGCCCGATGGGACACACGAGTGGCCGGGACCCCTCACCCTCCAGCGCCTCCTTTGCCTGCGCCAGTGTCCCGCCCCGGGCCTCCAGCTGCTGGGT
>NW_008237887.1:248934-249190 GCF_000691975.1 Corvus brachyrhynchos
TCCACGCCCCCTCCCCACCCTTCCCAGTTACCCCGGCACCCTCCCAGTTACCCCAGCACCCTCCCCACTCCTCCCAGTTACCCCTGGTACCCTCCCAGTCACTCCACGCCCCCTCCCCACCCATGCCTGGAGCCCTCCCCATTCCTCCCGGTTACCCTGGCACCCTCCCAGTTATCCCTAGTACCCTCCCAGTTACTCCATGTCCCCTCCTCCCCCGTCCCTGGCGCCCTCCCCATCCCTCCCAGTTACCCCAGCA
>NW_008237887.1:251108-252073 GCF_000691975.1 Corvus brachyrhynchos
CTGCTCCTCCGCCAGCGCCGCCTCCGCGCGCTCCAGGTCCCTGTCGGACACATGGACACGGGGACATGGGCACACCGACACACAGACGGGGGCGCAGGGACAGGGGCACAGGGACACATGGACACACGGACACAGAGACACGGGCACGGGGACATGGGCACAGGGACACACAGACAGGGCACAGGGACAGGGGCACAGGGGCACAGGGACACATGGACACACGGACACGGACACACGGACAGGGACACACGGACACACGGACACACAGACACGGACACAGGCACAGGGACAGGGGCACAGGGGCATAGGGACACACAGACACACAGATACACAGATACACAGACACTGACGCGGGCACAGGGACACATGGACGCATGGACACAGACACACGGACACATGGACACATGGACACGGGCACAGGGACACACGGACATGGGCACAGGGACATATGGACACACAGACACAGGGACATAGGGACGTGTGGACACCTGAACACAAGGACACACGGACACGTGGACACACGGACACATGGGTACCATGGCATGGGGACATCAACACACGGACACGGGTGGGTGGGCAGGCAGATGGACACACATGGGAAGGTGGACAGATGGACGTGGGTGGGTGGATGGACATACGGACACGGAGGGGTGGATGGACGGGCAGACGGACATGGCTGGGGGGAATGGACAGATGGACATGGATAGGTGCAGGGATGGGGTGATGCTCGTGGATGGATGGACGGATGGACAGATGGACGGATGGACAGGGACAGACAGCGCAGGGACAGATAGACACACAGGATACAGAGGGACAGAGGGGGACACAAGGATTCACAGGGACAGACGGACACAAGGAGCACAGGGACACACCGGGACAGGCAGGGCCACAAGGATGCACAGGGACAGACGGACACACAGGGACAGGCGCACGGACACACAGGGACAGACAGACGGACGCCAGCC
>NW_008237887.1:252415-252668 GCF_000691975.1 Corvus brachyrhynchos
AGGGCGCGGGGGCCTCGGGGTCATCCGCCAGCACCGCCTGTTCCCGGGAAAATCCGGGGGAAAGTGAGGCAGGGAAGGGAATTGAGTCAGTGAAGGGGGGAACCAAGGTGAGAAAGGGGAATTGGAGTCCAGGGAAGGGGAAACTGAGGCAGGGAAGGGGAAATCGAGTCAGGTAAGGGGGAAACTGAGGCAGGGAAGGGGACACTGAGGCAGGAGAGGCCCCTCCTGGCCGTGGGTGGGCCCGGGGGGGCCC
>NW_008237887.1:253945-254536 GCF_000691975.1 Corvus brachyrhynchos
GGGAGATCCCCTCCCCAGGCCCCCGCTGACCTCTCGGTGCTGGCCTTCATCTCCCCGAAGTGGCGCCTGAAGGCCACCAGCTGCCGCCAGAGGGTCAGGAGCCGGCTGTGCTCGTTGCTGAAGTAGGTGTTGAAGGACTGGGGTGGGATGGAGCGGGATCAGGGATCCACCACGGTCCCCAAATTCCCAAATATCCCTCCTGGCCACACCCGTCATCCCTACAGTGCGCCACAGCCCCACCCCAATTCCTGTGGGCACGGAGAGGGGTGAGGGACACGTCCCTGCCTCGCATCCCCCTCCCATCACATCCCCCAAACCCCCAAATCCTTCTCCGTGCGACATTCCCCGTGGCCCCACATCCCTCCCATGTCCCTGACACATCCCTGCATCCACCTGCCTCATATCCCTTTCCTATCCCCAATCATTCCTCATGGAACATCCCCCACGGCTCTGCGTCCCTCCTCAGTGACTCCACATCCCTCTGCCTTGCACCCCCATACTCCCAAAGTTCTGCTCTTTGCAGCATCCCCCACGGCCCCACATCCCTCTCCATGGCCCCACATCCCTCTCCATGGCCCCACAGCCCCCTCC
>NW_008237887.1:255311-256041 GCF_000691975.1 Corvus brachyrhynchos
CCCCTCCCCCTGCCTCACATCCTCTCCCCACTGCTGCTCCCTGTTGGATCCCTGTCCCTGCCCGGGGTGTTCCCAAACCTCCTCCTCGCGCCTCCACTCCGCCTCCCGCTGCTCCAGCTCATCCCGGGCCCGTGCCCAGTCGGCCGTGAGCTTCCGGATGTCCTCGCTCAGCGCCGCGTTGGCCACATTGGCCTGTTCCAGCTGCTCCCGCAGCATCGAGTTCACCTGCACCAGGCTGCTGCTCCTGGGATCGGGGCTGACCGTGGTCAGAATCCCTCTGGGAATCCTCACATTCCCCCGGGAATCCTCACGTCCCCCCCGGGATCCCTCCCACCTCTGTTGCTCCTCTTCCAGCCGGATCAGGGCGTTCTCCAGCTCGTTGCTGCTCTCCTCCTCGGGCTGGGAGCCGCTGGCATCCAGCTGGATCTGTGGGAATATCCCCCCGCTGGCCATCACCCCGATTTGGGGGGTTTGGGCCAGGGGATCCCGAAAGCCTCCCTCACCGTCAGCCTCTCCTGCTCCAGCTCCGTCGCCTTCTCCAGCAGCTGCTGCTCCACTTCCCCACATTTCTTCTTGTACTGCAACACCTGGAGGAGGGACAGGGCGCTGACACCGATGGGAGGGCTCCCCAAATTATCCCGGTGCCCCCTCGGGAAGGATTTACCTTGGCTTGCAGCTTCTGCACCAGCTGGGCCTGGCGCTGCTGGCCCTCCTGGTAGGCCTGGAGCTT
>NW_008237887.1:256228-257353 GCF_000691975.1 Corvus brachyrhynchos
GCCGTGGCTCCCGGGCGGTCCCACGGCAAACCCCAGCCAGCCAAAGGCAAGATCCCCGATCCCCACATTCCCCTGTCTCCCCACGCACAGGGAGGGGATGAATGGGAAGTTTCGGGGGTGCTTTTAGGGATAACTCAACTTCCGGTCTGTGGGTTCAGCAAAGCCCCTTCCCTGGGTACAGCACTGAAAACTTGCCTGGGGATATTTTCCTGATATTTGCTTTCCTTTGTTTTAAATAACGAGGCACAAACCGAGGGATTCCCTCCAGAATACTCCAAGATTCCCACCGGCCCCTCACTTCGGGTCTCCCCAGGAGCCACACTCAGCACTGGAAGGGCCCAAGCCCCTTTGAATTCCTGGTTGCCAGGACAAAGCGCTGCAAAACCGAAGGATTCCCACGAGGAGGGGGGGCTCCTTCCCAAAAAGCAGCGGGACAAATAAAGCAGGGATGGACGGCGACGCTCTGTGCATCCCGTGGGACAAGCTCCGGCACGCCGGGACGGGCCCGGACAATTCCCACCGCGGGGACACCGCGGCTCTCCCGCCCCACGCAGGGAACGCCGAGGCTGGAGCTGGCACTGCCCCGATTTTGGGGCTAAAAAGGCGGATTTGGGAGGACTCACGCGCTCGCTGAGGGCGTTGTACTTGATGGCCAGCTCATCGCGCTCGGCCCGGCTCTGCGCCAGCAGGTCCTCGACGCGGGACAGCTCCTGCTGCAGGATCCGGTTCTCCTCCTGCAGGGACAGCAGCGAGGCCATGGCCCCTGCGGGATGGGATGGAGAGAGGCAGGATGGGATCCGGGATGGGATCCGGGATGGGATCCGGCCCGGGATGCAGCCCTTTGCCACCACGAGCTGCTGTGCTCCCCTCGGGAAGGGGCTGAGCCCTCCCAGCACACAGCAGGTGGATAAAAAATCCTCAGGGATAGGAACCTCGGGAATCCTCAGGAACCACAACCCGCCTTGGGAGCTTTCCCTGATGTTTGCTTTGATTTTAATAACCAGGCACGAACAGAGGGATTTCCACCAAAATCCCACCAGCCCCTCAATGTGAGTCTCCTCCAGCCCACGAGGAGCGTTCTGACCCCTGCCCCGGCTGGAAATGCCACCTCCCACAGCTCTGGCA
>NW_008237887.1:257392-263450 GCF_000691975.1 Corvus brachyrhynchos
TGCGCGGAGAGAACAGTTGTGGTCAAAAACCCGCTGGGAGTTTGCAGTTGCGACTGCGAGGACGTTCAGATCCGTGTTTGCCATCACAAAACCGCCGGGGATCTGCAGCTGCGACCACAAAATGGCCAAAATTTGGTGTTCGGGATCACAAAAGTGCTGCAGATTTACAGCTGTGATCCAAACCCACTTTATTTTGCAGCTGCAACGTAAAACCTCTGCAAATGTGTGTTTGGGATCATAAAATCATCACAGATTCATAGCTGCAACAGCAAAACTGCTGCAGGTTTGTAGCTGTGATCCCCAAACTGCTGCAAATTCATGTTGGTTGTCACAAAAGCCCTGCAGATTTATAGCCACAGTCACAAAACTGCCACAAATTTGCATTTGTGATCCCAAATCTGCTGCAAATTCCTATTTGTGATCCCAAAACTGCTGCAGGTTTCCAGTCACAACAACAAAACTGCTGCAGATTCACAGTTGCAACCACAAAATCACTAAAACTTTGTGCTTGTGGTCCCAAACCCTGCTGCAGATTTAGTTACAATCCCAAACCCTGCTGCAGATTCACAGCTGAGATCCCCAAACCGCTGTAAATTCGCATTTGTGATCTCAAAACCGGTGTAAATTCACATTTGCGATTTCAAAACCGCTGTAAATTCACATTTGCGATTTCAAAACCGCTGTAAATTCGCATTTGCGATCCCCAAATCGCTGTAAATTCGCATTTGCCATCCCCAGACCGCCGCACTTTTCCATTCGCGGCCACAAACCCGCCCCCACTTCTCCGAGCCGCCCCCAGCCGAGCTTCGATCCGCGATTTTTCCACCACAACCCCCCCTGTGCCCTCCCAAACCCGCTGCCCAAGTGCCATTCCCGATCCCATTCCCGATCCCGTTCCCATCCCCGGCTCCCCCCGCCGGGGGGGACACGGGGACCCCCCCTCAGCCCAGGGCTCCCCGTCGCTCACGGAGCATCCCCCGGGAACAACAAGTTTTTGCTGCATCCAAATTTACAAGTACAATCAGATGATGGAAGTGAACACCACTGAACAATAGGGCTCTGCCCAGCTGCAGACTGCATGGTGGCTGACTCTCATCCAAACAATGACAGGCAGCACTGTCCTATTGCTATAGCACAAGGCACAGCAGAAAGGAAATACGACACTGGAAATAAAATTATGGTGATCACTTTGTCAGAAACATGAAAAAATTTCAGACTGCATAGTTCTATGAGCAAAGACATTAGTGAAAGGATAGTGCAAGAGAAATAAAGGTCACTTTCAATTGTGCACCGCCCGGAGTTCGCTCCGGCAGGAAAAGCTCCGGGGTGGAGCGAGCCGGGGTTGCCGAGGGGTGAAGCGGCTTCAACACCCCCCGGGATGCGGGGGGACCCCGGATCACCGCCCCAGCCAGAGCTTTAATTATCCCCCGGGTAATTAAAGACTTGCTGCCGCCAGCCCGGTAGGGGAAAGTGGGGATAAATCCCCAAGGACGGCTCAGAATCCCCCACCGCGGGCGCTGGAGGCATCCCCGCTCCGGGAACACGGGATGGATCTGGCCCCAAGCTACGCTCCGGGAAGGAGGGGCTCTCCCGGCCGCTCTCCCCTCGCACCCCCCCGGCAGGGAAAGTGCCCTTTCTGCCCCGGAGAGCCAGAGATTACCCGGAACAGGGAGCAGGCAGATGGGATTGAGGATTTACGGCGTCCTGGACGCCTCCAGCCAGGCGGGAGCTGCCTCCAGTTCCACCCCCGAGTGTTTGTGTCCCGAAAACCCCTCCTTTTCCCCTCATTTCTTCTCTTACCTTCCCCTCCCGGTGTCCTTCCCAATAGAAACCACTGCTAAGCAACAGGTTCTGTTGTGCTCCGTGTCCAATCCCATTCCCTCGGCACCGGCAAGGAACGGGAACCACAAAAGCTTATCCTGGCCGCTCCGAGCCCACCCAGGGGGGGAACAAATATCCAACCTGGCATCAAAACCTTTTTATTGCTCACTCGGAAGCATTACATTCTCACCTGGGTCAGCTGCCAGGCCCAGGGGAAAGCTCTGAAAGCAAAATGCCCGTCATCCGGTTGGAAATGGAAAGGAAAATCCAAAGGGTTGGATAAAAAGAAGCAGGATTTCGTACTTGGAAAAGCCTTAACATAAATAGGTAAGAAAATACTTATTTGTTTCAAGAGGAATCTCAACCCCGGCTCTGTCCAAGAGCCCAACTCCATTCTGTCCTTAATAAAATGTCCACGGAAAGCAGTAAAAAATCGTGTCTTCAAAATAGAGGAAGAGTAAAACAAACTTCCCAGAGTAAGAAATGAGGAATTTCAGCATGGAAACACCAGGATCAGGCTCCGCACATCCCGGTTAAGTGCTCAGGAAAAAATCCAGGCGATGCTTGGCATCGTGGCAGGGAACGGTCTGTCTGGATTTGGGAGGTGGGACGTCTCCAGGAGGATGCTCCTCGCCGAGGGAAGGATTTATCCGGCTCAGAAGCACAAGGAGAAGGCAGGGGAATCTCTGAGGAGGCTCCAAGCTCTTGCTCTCCCTCTCCTGATCAAGGAGAGGGATGGACCTGATGGTTTTTCCCAAAGGAGAAGCCCCCGAGGTCTCCCATGATCCAGGAACAGGCCCTGGGTGTGGCAGGCACAGGCTGTGGAGTGTTTTAAGGCACGTGGTTGTTTCTTTCCAGCACTTACCCCAGCATTTCGATGCTGGGCGGGATTTAAGGGCAGGAGTGAGGTGTCCTGAAGCTGCTTCTTTGGTCCCAAAGGAATCCTGAGGATCCCAGCCCCCACGAGGGGAAAAGCAGATCAAGGCTGGGATCAGAACTGAACCCAGCCAGTGTTCCCCTGAGTCTGGTTAGAAGCCGACCTGGCGAGAGGGAAAAACAGGAAAAAAGGGTGTTTAGAAATGGAAAAGGCATCCAGGGAGGAAACTGGGCCGCAAATGGGCCATCCAGGACCACCCCAAAACTCTCCTGGAGCAGCGGAGCAAGAAGTGCCCACGGACCTGAACTGAGGGAATTGGCAGCACAGATCCTGAATCCCACAGCTGGGACCAGCTGGAGCAGTGCCCCCACCCCAGCAGGGTTTTCCAGCAGAACCAGCAGGTTTTGGGGCATCCACATCCCTCCCAAATGCCTCTGCTGCTCACCCCGAAGCCTTGGCAAAGTCTCCCCAGACATCAGCAGCTGGAGCAGCAGTGGGCTGAGGCCAGGACAACAGGGAATCTGTCAGAAAATCGGGAAGAGAGAAAACAAAACACCAGGAGTTATTTCCCACTCTCACTCCCAGATTCCCCCGTTTCCTGATGGACACAGCAGCCCCTCAGGAGCTCTGTGTGACCACGGACCTGTGATGGGGGTTCCCGGGAGCCGGGCGGGCGTGGGGAGCGAGGCCGGGCGCTCTCCGGAGCCGGATTTTCCTCCAGGGGGTGGTGGGAGCAAGCTCAGGCCCCCAGGCCCTGCAGGACGTGGCCTGGTGCTCCCTGGGGCTCCTTCTTTTTTCTTCATGTTCTGAAAGGAGAGCGGGAAGTTTGGGTGGGATCACATTTTAAATCCAGAGCTGGAGCATGAACCCTGGAAGCCAGATGGTTTTATTTTGGGAATAAAATCCTGCAGTGCTGCGACATCCTACTGCTGGTGCATCCAAAGGGGTCCCACCGAAGGTGGTTTTTACCCCCAAATCCCACAGGCCTGGTTTTGGAAGCAGGAATTGCACCACAAGCCCCTGCAAATCCCTGCAGGCAGTGTTATCCCAACAGGCTCTGCCCTGAGCCCACACCCGGGGATTCTGGAGAGAAGCTGCAGCTTCCTCGTGCCACCCAAAGGAAAAGCTGGGATCAGCCCCTCACAGCGATGTTGAGTTTGATGGTTTGTCCCTCCTTGAAGCCCAGATCCAGCTTGGGGCCCTGCTCCAGGTCCTGGGCCTGCCGGGCCAGCTCGCTCTGCTGCCTCACCCACCTGCAGGAGTTAAACCCACGGAAAGGAGACGTCAGCACCCGGCCCAGGCTCCCCGGGACAAATCCTGCTCAGGATCATCCCCTGTGCCCGGCAGCAGCTCTGCAAAGGCCGTGGGTGTGATCCCAGACTCACGGGGGGAGCGCCCAGGGCTGTCGGAGCCGCACGGATCCGCCGGCCGGCACCGCGCCCATCCCTCCCCAAACCCCCCACGCCCAGCAGCCCCTGGGGCCAGCTCCTTACAGCTGATACATGAAGTAGAGAAAGTGATTTAGGGAATCTGGACTGGGAATTTGGATGCCCACTGTGGGATTTGGGAAGCCCAGTTTGGGACGCTGCTAATCCAGACTGGGAAATACGGGAGAGAGGAAGGGGAGTTTCCACCTCTTCCCACCACACCTGCCCATCCCAGCTCCCACTTCTCCCCCATTCCTGGAGGAGACCTGCCAAAAACGGAGCTGAGAGGACACAGGGAGAGGCAAAACTCACTTGAAGTGGTCCTGGAGAGCCACGTTGAAGTCAAAGGCGTCCCCTCGGTCCACAAAGCCGACTCCGATGAACGCCCGGCGGCCTGGGCAGGGAGGAGGAGTCAGGGCTGGGATGCTCAGCGGCGCAGGAAGAGGGATGGGATGCTCCATCCTGCACATCCCCGTGCCTGGCGCTGCCTCCAGAGGGAGCTGGGACTCTGGAGACTGAGCCATGGGACCGGGGGTCCCAGAATCCCAGAATGGTTTGGGTTGGAGGGACCTTAAAGCCCATCCAGTGCCACCCCTGCCATGGGCAGGGACACCTTCCACTGTCCCAGGCTGCTCCAAGCCCCGTCCAACCTGGGCTTGAGCACTGCCAGGGATCCAGGGGCAGCCACAGCCGCTCTGGGCACCCTGTGCCAGGGCCTGCCCACAGTTCCTTCCCAAAATCCCACCTGACCCTGCCCTCTGGCAGTGGGAGCCATTCCCCCTTGTCCTGGCACTCCAGACCCTTGTCCCAGGTCCCTCTCCAGCTCTCCTGGAGCCCCTTTAGACACTGGAAGGCCACAATTTGGTCACCCCAGAGCCTTCCCTTCTCCAAAGGCATCTCCAGGTGTTTCACCTCGTGGGCTGCACCTACAGCTTCAGTGAAAACAGCTTTTTAATTAACTGGCAGCAGGGGGATGATCCTGCCTCCTGCTGCCACTGCTGAGCAGCCAAATCCAAGTGGTTTTGTTCCTGGTGAAGCTCAGAGCATGGCTGGCGTGTGGGAGGGAGGCAATTCCCCCCTCTGCCACTCTGTGCAGGGAATGTTCCGCCATGGAGAGCGGGAATCCTTCCCAAACAAGAGCAGTGGGGGCTCCGAGGAGTCCCCGGCTGTGTGGGACGCACCATTCCCATCTTCAATCCGGATGACAAAGTATCTGCTGGAGTCTGTCACGCTCTCCACAGCGATGCCAGGGAACTGCTCCACAGGAGCCTGGGCAAACAGCTCTCCTGGAAAACAGGAACGGGAGCGGGATAAGGCCGGGGCACGGCCCCGCGCCCCTGCTCCCCGCGGAGCCCTGGAATTCCCTCCTCACCCGAGGTCTTGTCCTCCAGCTTGATGAAGGCCGTGCTGCCCTTGGCCGTGATCCGCAGGCGCCCGCTCCAGGCCGGCTGGTCCAGCTGCCACTCCGCGGCTCTGGAAAAAACAGGAAGCGGAGCCTGAGCCGCCTGTGCTGCCCCGGAGCTGGTAACGAGGGTCAGGGTGGGGAGAGCGGGAGGGGGGATTTGTCACAAGATGTCTCGTTTCACCCCAAAACAGCTGCTGGGTTGGCGGGGGGAGCAGGCGGGAGGTTTCGGTTCCCTTTGCGCGGAGTTTCCAGCCCCAGAGCTGCGTTAGGGACAGCCCGGCTGTGCCAGGACAGGCTGCGGCTGGGGATTGAGGGGACGGGAGCCCCAAACGCACGGGGGACGGAGACACCCCAGTGGGGCTGGGATGGGGGGCAGAGATACCCCACGGGGGGCTCGGAGAGCCCACAAGGCGCTGAGATGTCTCAGGGGGCCTGAGATACCCCGTGAGGGGCAGTTCTTGCTGCCCCACGGGGAGAGAGAGAGACCCCAAACACCTCCTGGGAACCACACACCCCACACACCCTCTG
>NW_008237887.1:263669-266491 GCF_000691975.1 Corvus brachyrhynchos
CGCCCACGGCGCCCCCTGGCGTGCGGGAGGACCGGGATCAGGGAGCGGCGGTAACTGGTCCCAGTGCGCCGCCGGAACTGGAACCGGCTCTGGGCTCCGAGCCACGAAACTCACAGGTTTCACTGATGTTATAGATCAGATAATTTTATAAATCAGGTAATTGATTCTACTACTGCTATTTATTTATATTATAGTAGTTGTATGTTCTGTAAGATATAGGTATGACGTATAAAATATGTGTTAGATACTCAATTGTATCATATTCTATACATTATATTTGTTCTCTATTCAATATATGTATATATTTGCGAATATTTCTATATTAATGTTCTATATTTACATGATTGCTATTATAAATAAATATTAAAAATCACCAGAATTCCAAGGGAGCCGGGGGCTGCGGGAGCTGCCTGCCTCCTCCTCACCCCAAGAGCCTCCAGCACCTTCTCCGGACATTATGGAGCACAACATCCAGGGGGGAGCCAGCACGGAGCAGCAAAATAATTCAGTTCAATTCGATTCAATTCAATTCAATTCACTTCAATTAATTAGTTAAATTAACTAATTTGCTTCCTTCTCCTCCATGGAGAGGCAGCGCTCACAACCACGTTTGGGATCCACATCTTCTCTTGGAGCACTGCCCTTCCCACCCTCCTCGAACCACTCCTCCCAACCACCCTAAAAACGGGGCAAAATTCCCTGGTTTTGGGTAAAACTGGCACAATTACGGCCGAACGCTCCCAGATTTTACTTTCCTGGTGGACTTTTATGCCCCTGCCACCAAAAAGCCACCCGTGGGAGCCACGGGGATAAAGGAGGGAGCCATCAAGCCGTGAAAAGTTTAAAGACATTTATTTAAAATACAATTTATAAAACGTTTTCTTTCCGGCGCACGTTTTTTGGGGCGAAAACACGCGGTACCGTGTTCCTCCTCCCCTCCTCGGGATGAAGGCGCTTCCCACAGGAACGCCGCCGAGCCCTGCCCGCGGGCGGGACGTATCCTGGGCACCGGGACGCAGCAGGAGCAGCCGGGAGATTTCCGTGTCGGAGAAGGAGATTTCAGTGCTGGAAAAGGGGATTTTGGTGCCGGAGGTCTCAGTGCCGGTGGTGGAATCCCGGTGCCGGACACGGAGGAGGCAGCGCTGTGACACCGACCACGCGCACCAGAAATCCGGTGGGTTCGGGAGTTTTTTGGCTATTCGACGCTATTTTTAGGAGTAATTAAGGAAAGGCGCGGTGACTACGGTTATTGCTGACGTCCTTCTCCCTCCCGGAGCTCATCCCGGCCCCCAGCCCAGGGGGGATGAGTGAGATCCCCCAAAAGTCACCGGGGGCTGGGGATCCCGGGGGAATCCCGGGGGAATCCCACCCCGCCTGGAACCAGCTGCGAGGAGCTCATTAACCTTCCAGCGGATCGCTTGGATACACAGGTAGTTTTTATTTTCCCGTTTCGGTGGATTGAAGCCTTATTTCCACCCAGGGCTTCTCGTGCACATCAAGATTGGCTCGATCCCCCTCGAGCCCACTGAAGGCAGCAGCCGGATGCAGGAATCCATCGGGAACCACCCAGCTTTCCAGGTGCCGTCCCCTCCAAGGAGGGCATTTAGTGTTCATCCAATCCCTTGATACCAAGTGAGACTCAGCTTCATCCAGGGGGGAACATCTCCGTTCCTGGGGAGCAGCAGCCTCCCTGTCCTCTTCCCGGGAGCCGGAGGAGAACGATCCCTTCCCTGAAGCCTCGCTGCCTCCAGGGAGACGGAGGGATCATCCAGGCTTTCTCCAAGGCTGGTCTGGTTCCCGGTTCTGCCATTCCGGGAGAGCTCGTACCGTCCCTGCGCTGCCCGAGGCCGGACCCTCGGGATATCCCACTGCCCGACGTCACGGCCGGAGCGGCGCCGGATACTCTCCTCCTCGCCACATCTCCCTAATTCTTCACTGCCCGGCCCTCCGTGGCCGGACAGCAGGCATTTTCACGGGGTCACTCTGCATTCCCTTCTCCCCAAATAAAAAAGAACCCAAAAAGGATGTATTTCAAGCTTTTCCTCAAAGCCAGCAGGGAATCAGAGCCAAGCTTTAACAGGAGCAAGACGTAAACTGGGTCCAACCCCGAGGTATCCGGGGATATCCAGGAGCTCACTTCCATGGCAGTGGAAATGGAGAAAGAGAAGCATGAGCTCGTCATCCCCGAGCCGTCAAAGTCACGGAAATCCAATGGAATTCCCTGCGGAACGCTCAGCTACCTCTCTGGATTCAAACAAACAGCTCAAACCCTTCCCACGACCTCCGCCGATCCGAGATACAGAAAGCAAACAGAAAACCAAATAAAAGAACCTAAAATCCTTGGAAACAGAACTCGTTCTGGAAGTGATGAGGACAACATGCGTGGCTGGGGAGGCTTCCCACCTTTTTTTTTTTTTTCTTTCCCTTAAATGCCAGGTTTCGAGTACAACAAGCGTTATTGCTGGCGCTCGCTCCCACCCGGGCGGGACACGCACACCGCCCTGCGCCCGGCCGAGTCCGGCACGGCCCCCTCTCGTCCCCCTGGCTGCGGGGACAGCCCTGCTGGGATCGCCGGTCACAGTGGGTGCAGAGGGGAGGTCACAGTGCGTGGGGCTGAAGGTCACAGTGGGCAGAGCAAAAGGGTCACAGTGCAAATCACCCCGGGAGGTCCCCTCGCCCAGGTCCGTGTGTCCGTGCCGGCGGAACGGCGCATCCGCCTCTATCTGCGCTGCTTGAAGCCCTGGGAGCCATCGGGGCCCAGCGGCTGCCGGGTCACATTGTTGGGCTGCCTGGGGTCCTCGGGGTGCGGGGTCCCCGGGGGG
>NW_008237887.1:268045-272279 GCF_000691975.1 Corvus brachyrhynchos
CTGGGACACTGGGAGCAGGGCTGGGGCCTGCAGGGACCCTGGGAGCAGGGCTGGGGACACTGGGACACTGGGCTGGGGCCTGCAGGGACACTGGGAGCAGGGCTGCAGGGACACTGGGAGCAGGCCTGCAGGGACACTGGGAGCAGGGCTGGGGGCTGCAGGGACACTGGGAGCAGAGCTGCAGGGACACTGGGAGCAGAGCTGGGGCCTGCAGGGACACTGGGAGCAGGGGTGGAGGCAATGCAGTGTGGAATTCCGAGTGCCTTTGGGAAACCCCTGCACTGCAGGGATGTTGTCACATGCTCTGGGATCCCCAGCACAAGGACATGGAACAAGTCCAAAGGAGCCCACCAAGGGGATCAGAGGGATGGAACAGCTCTGCGAGGAGGAAAGGCTGAGGAAATTGGGATTGTTCAGCCTGGAGAAGAGAACCTCTGGGGTGACCGAACTGTGGCCTTCCTGAAGTATCTGAAGGGGCCACCAGGAAAGATGGAGGGACTTTGGACAAGAGCCTGGAGAGACAGGACACAGGGAATGGCTTCCCAGTGCCAGAGGGCAGGGTTAGGTGGGATACTGGGAAGGAATTGTTCCCTGGGAGGGTGGGCAGGCCCTGGCACAAGGTGCCCAGAGCAGCTGGGGCTGCCCCTGGATCCCTGGAAGTGTTCCAAAGGCACATGGAGGTGGCACCTGGGGACACGTTTAGTGGGGAACACGGCGGTGCCAGTTAATGGCTGCACTCTGTGATCTTGGAGGGCTTTTCCAACCTTAACGATTCCATGAGTTACGGCCTTCTCAGGCACTTGCCCTCACTCCCACGCAGCTGAGGCTCTGCTAACAGAGCCCTCCTCTCTCCTTGCTGGCCTGGCTGTACTCCCGGAGGAGCTCACCCCCACTCGTGCCAGGCAGGAATTCCCGAGGAGCTGCTCTCACCTATCCAGGATGGGCTTCTCCTGCTCCTCCTCGGGGCTGGCGCTGCCCAGGATCCGTTTCCTGGCCTCGGCGTACTCGGCCTCGCGCTGCGCCAGGGATTTCACGGGGAAGGCCGGGCGGCTGGCAGAGTTGGGGTTGCTGAGGACGCCGTTGCTCGTCGGCCTCTTGAGGATGCGGATCTGGGGGGGAGGCCCTGCGGGAAGGCTGTCGTCCTGGATCACGATCGGCACTTTGGGAGGAGATTTGGACTTTCTGCTGTTGGAAAGAAAAGCATTGGGTTGGTGCTTGTTTTCCACGGGGGTTTTCCGCCCGGCGTGTGAATTCCTCGTGCTCAGATGTCACTCCCTGTGATTAAGAGCAGCCCGGAATAATTAAAGACCTCGTTATAGTTGTAACTCTAAACAAGAGCAGCGGATTAGCTCGGAAAGGGATGGAAAATCAGTCCCTGCTATGTTTGACACCGCTGGACTCCACTGAAGGAAAGGGAACAGACACTGGGTAAAGTTTTAGCATTTCTAGTCAAAGATATTGATATAAGCACCTTGATTTCATTCACTGCAAGGATTTTTAGGGCTCCTCTCACCAGGATACCCAGCCTTTCGCTCCAACCCTGCTGCTTCACTCCTCAGAGCCAGCCTCGGCCCCATCTCACCATCTGAATGCTTTATAGTCCCTTTTCTGCCCAGAGAATCAATCCCATGACTCTCTACTAATCAAAGGGGAAAAACCCCCAACAACAAAGGACTTGTCAGCAGTGATTAGAAACATTTCTGGTAGGAGGCAATAACACACCCCTGCCCCGACCCAAAGGAAGCAGGAAAAGAAACTCTCCCTGGTGCAAGACACAGCAAGTCAATCGAGCTGGGATTACCTGACTCACCCATTTCTTTCCCCGAGTGCCTTTTTCTTACATGGCTTACCCCCAGCTGGAGCTACAGCCAGTCTGGAGAAGCCAGCTCTGAAATCAAATCACTCTGGAGCAGCTTTCTGCTGCCCTGCCGCGGCTCCGAAGGGCCACCTAGTGGCACGGAGACAGGGATTCCCTAATGCCCAGCTCCAACCCAGCGCTCCCTGCTCAGTTTGAAGCTGTTTCCCCACTGTTCCCGCTCCCCAGGCCTCCAGTTGTCCAACAGCGCCTCAGGAAAATCAGGATTTTACCTTTCCTTCTGTGTGATCTTCAGCTTCTTTTCCAACCGTCTGTCTATTTCCTAGAAAAGGAGAGAAAAGTAAAAACATGAAGTTTTTAATAAAATGAACACAAATCTCAGCTTGGAGGTCAGAGTTTGAGCCTGTCCGGGCACACATTTGATTTCACTCTTCCGAATGCTGATCTATAAAGGGGGTAGGGAGTGTGTGATTCCTCACAAACTGAGGATTACTTGGGAATCAAGAAGAAAAGCAAAGCCACCACGGATAATCCACAAGAAAAGCAAAGGCACCACGAGTATGGTGCTGTAAGCAGGAGTACACCCACAGCAGGCCGTGGATCCGGCGTGGCGCGGCGCGGCGCACTCATCGCTCATTTTAACCGCTTCGGCTGGCAAAGAAACCCCTATGAAGGTAAAAAACCACAGGATTCCACAGCAAGGTATTCCCAGATCCCAGCGGGAACCGGCGCCAAACCTCCCGGGCAGAGCAGCAGCAGCAGCAGCCGCCGGCCGGGGCGATTCGCAGGCGCGGTTCCAGGGGGAGCTGAGCCCCGAGCCCACGGCCGTGGGAAGGGCTGGCCCTGGCCGGCAGGGCCACATTCCTGTCAGGAAAAATCCCTGCCCTGCCCCACACGCACGCGGGAGCCTCCCTGTGCTGCTCCTTGCCTTTCCACACGCTGCCGAGTCACCCATCGGCGGAAAGACGCCTTAATCACCCTGGCAGAGCCGGGATTTGAGCGTGTCAGCCTCTGCCCGAGGCTGGCATCCACCTCGGCGAAGGTGGCCAGGTGTTGCAACCGCAGCAATTACGCAGAGAAACTCGGTTAAGGAGGAAAACGAAGCCAACAACGAAGTTTCAACCCTGCTGCAGGTGACCTGCCCCAACCCCGCCGGTATTTTTAGATCCTCACGAGAGCTCTGTTAAAAGAGGCTCCAAAGCAGCTTCTTGTGTTTGATTTAATCATCAAGGAAGGGGGGAAAACACTACCTGAGAGTGTCCTAGTTTAGCCAGCTGATAACTGGCACTACTGAAGGAAATTCCAGACTTCTGGCAGGAGGCAACTGCTCCGCTTTGAGGCCTGGTTGCTTCCCCACGCTGCCAGCAGGAACCACAGCGGGCACAGCTCGGGAAAGGAACGGGTTTGGACAGAGATTCCCTGCTGCCCCAGAGAGCTGGGAAGGAGCGCAAGTCACTACAAGATGCCAAACCAGTGTTTGCTGTTGGTCATACAGGCCATGGCAGCCTCCACCTAGAAAGGAATAAATCATTTCAGGAAGATAAAAGGCGGGTGGGAAGTTGAGTTTCCTACCCAACTCTGTCCTGGGAGGTAACAAAACCAGGCAGAGCTTCACAAGGCAGCTCTCAGACAGAGCCTCCTGTGGAGGACAAACACCTGCAGTTTCCTTCCTCTTCAAGAGGACTGGGAGGGAAGAAAATCCCATCCCACTGCTGCTCAGGAGGGAGGAAAAGGAAACAGGCAGCAGGGAAGCGGATATCCTGGTGAGGATGGAGATGCTGTGGAGCAGCTGGTGGCAAACACTGGAAGTAAAACTGAGGGGAAGCGGTTGGCTCCTCACTGAGCCAGCCGAGGTGACATCCTGGTCCTGAAACCACTTTTTCAGCTTCCGAGAGTTCACCCCGGCTCCCAGGGCCTCCTGGAATATCCCTTATTAAATATTTCAGTGCATGGGGGAGAGAAACAACAGGAAAACGGGGTGGAAGTGGGGGAAATGCACTCAGGAGCTTCTCAACTCATTTCAGTCCAAGCAGCGACTCCAGAGCCAAACACGGGTGCTGGGCCCTCAGGTGGGACCGTGGGCATGGCAGTGCCACAAGCCACACGGCAGCCCCGAGGAAGGCTCTGTTCTGCTCCCTCCTTCCTGGCAGAGGAGAGGTGGCTTTGGCAAAGTCATGTTCCTACACTGCTGGTGCCTCTGGAGGCGAGCCCGGGGCTGAAGCCACGCTCCGAATGCGGGGCTGCGAGATGCTGCAATTGCAGAGCGTCACCCCCACCTGAGCACAGGTGACTCACGTCACTGTCAGCGGCCCGAGCGCTGCTGGACAGCCCCGCCCACGCCGGACCCCCCAACCACAACCTGCAGCCTCCTCTACCAGAGCAAAAATGAAACTTTACTCTGCTCAATACAAAAACTTA
>NW_008237887.1:272329-272658 GCF_000691975.1 Corvus brachyrhynchos
ACTCTGAGCAGGTCACTTCCGGCAAAAGTCTTGGTGTCTTTGTCTCCAATCCCCCAGAGCTGCCAGTGGTCACAGAGAAAGTGCACGGTCCTGGATCATAAACCACTGCCAACACACTCAGCAGCTGCTCTGTGCTTGGGGAGCTCCTCACCAAGGATCACACAGGATCATTTAGGTGGGAAAAGGCCTTGGATCACAGAGTCCATCCTGTGCCTGATCCCCACCTTGTTCCCAGCCCAGAGCACTGAGTGCCACCTCCAGCCCTTCCTTGGACACCTCCAGGGATGGGCACTCCAGACCTCCCTGGGCAGCCCCTGCCGCGGCCTGAC
>NW_008237887.1:272826-276509 GCF_000691975.1 Corvus brachyrhynchos
CCACAAGGTCCCCCCTGAGCCTCCTTTGCTCCAGCCTGAGCCCCTTTCCCAGCTCCCTCAGCCGCTCCTTGGGCTCCAGCCCCTTCCCAGCTCCGTTCCCTGCCCTGGACATGCTCCAGCCCCTCCACGTCCCTTCTTGCCACGAGGGTCCCAGGACTGGAGGTGCCCCAGCCCAGAGGACAGGCACTGCCCTGGCCTGTGCCCACACCAGGCTGGTACAAGGAGCACAGCAAGGAGCAGCTAAAATATTCCCCAAGTTCCAGCCCCAGCAGCTGATGGATCCACGGGGTTCTCTCCAGAACACGAGGCTTCCTCCACACCTAGAAATCTTGGCAGAATAACATAAACCAGCCATTCACACCAAACACAGGCAGATCCCTCCCACCCCAGCCAAACTACTGGTAGTCCTGCAGAATCCATGGAATTCATGGCGCTGCTGAAGGGATTCCAGCTGCCTCCAGATATCCACTGAACTTTTCGGTAGGAAAAAATCTCCCTTCATGTTTAAATACAGTCAAAAGCAGCTCCCCAACCTCACACACCTCTTGGTGCGACAGAAATTGTTTTCTTTTAAACACAGGAACTGACTCCACATTTTCCAGGAAGCTCAGCATTCATTACTAGGATGTTTGGAATTGTAGGAATGGAGCACTTGAACACCACGTGCAGAGACAGCCCCAGCCATGAGAAGCCTCGCAGCTCGTGACAGGGATCACTGCACCAATTTAAAAGCAGAATCACCTTGGCACTGCTCACTTTTAATTAAAATCAAATCCCTGCCGCTGCTCCACACGGATCCATCCGTCTGCTGATGTCATTCCCGCTGCACTGCTGTGTCACGTTGTCACCGTGTGGGTAACGAGATAAAATTAGGAGCTGACTCGGAGGGCGAGTGCCAAAGGCACTACAAGCACCAAAGGCATGAGCTGTCTGGAGAGGCAGCTGGATTTGGCATCTGAGGACCTGGACAGGTCACTCTTGACAAACCCCAGGTCTCCATCACCTGAGGGGCCCTCCCAAGCCCCCACTTCCCTGACAAGCTTAGCCAAAAACCAAGCCTGGTTCACATCCCTGTGCAAAACCCCCTCCCCCACAGATTAGTAAGGAATCTCACCCACCTATTTTTAGGGCTATTATTTGTGGATGCCAAACAGGACCCAAACAAACAGCCTGAAGGAGACTCTGTTCTCTGACATTTAGGCTGCATTTGTGGACAAGGACGTCATGGAAACTGAGCTCCTGCCCCATCACAGCCATCCTTCCTACCCCACCCCTGAGGAGAACAGCAGAGGATCCACAACCCCCCTTGGAATGCAGACACGGACCCCAGGACACGAACCTGCCGCTCAGATCCCACATTCCCATGGCCTGGCATCCTAAAGAGCCACCCCAGCCATAAAGCTGATACCTTGGTGATGTTCCTGGTGAGCTGGAGATCGAATGTGCCTTCAGGAAGGGACGGCCCTGTGGAGGTCAGCTCCATGATTCCTATGGATCATGGTTCCCCATGGGATGGAGGCACATTCCCAAGCAAAACCAGCTCTCCAGAATATTGCAAAGCACAGGGGGGCCCGAGTCAGCCCATGCCGCTGTCCAAAGAACCTTTTGGGAATAACTGCAGTGCACTGGACACAAACAAAGCATTATCCCCCCCATCCCTGCCAGCAAGGACTCTCCAAACACAACAAATACCGGCAGCTCCGAGCTCGGCTGATCCAGGGAAGGAATAACAAGATAACCCCTGGCTGGTGTTTATCCCAAGTTTAGTGAGTGACCTTGACTGAAGGTGTGAGGAAGGCAGAGACTTTGTATAAATCACTTACACTGGGTGGGTATTTCCCCCTCTTCCTCCAAAATTCCTCTGCAGAAATCCAGGGGAGATCCCTACTGGAGCACAGGGTGGTCCCGGTGCTCTCCTGGATCCCTGGTAACATTCCAAAGCTCTGGAAAACCATTAACCAGGTTCTCTGCTGTATTTACTCCCAGCACAACCTTCTACCCCTTCTCACTCCAATAACATGGAATGTCAAATCCCAGAACAAGGGAATTTAGGCTGGAGCTGGACCCTCCCAAAACCACGGCCTTGTCTGCTCATTAAAGCACCACTGGATACTCTGGCAATTCCAGCAGACAAACTCCAAAGCCTGGTTCATGTTCTTTTCTTTAGGAAATAAAAACAAGTTTTAAGATCTGAGGTCACCAGAGCTGTTGATGGGGACCTGAAGCTGGAACTGCTTCCCCAAAACACCATCAGGAAAGAGCAGACGTGGACAGTCCCTGATCTCCTCATCATCCACCTATTTCCCTCCTCCAAAGAGAAATTAATCAATTAATTACTGCGACATTCCAGTTCCTGAGGCTACTGGGAACCACCCTGGAAAACCATTAACCAGGTTCTCTGCTGTATTTACTCCCAGCACAACCTTCTACCCCTTCTCACTCCAATAACATGGAATGTCAAATCCCAGGACAAGGGAATTTAGGCTGGAGCTGGACCCTCCCAAAACCACGGCCTTGTCTGCTCATTAAAGCACCACTGGATACTCTGGCAATTCCAGAAGACAAACTCCAAAGCCTGGTTTCATGTTCTTTCTTTAGGAAATAAAAACAAGTTTTAAGATCTGAGGTCACCAGAGCTGTTGATGGGGACCTGAAGCTGGAACTGCTTCCCCAAAACACCATCAGGAAAGAGCAGACGTGGACAGTCCCTGATCTCCTCATCATCCACCTATTTCCCTCCTCCAAAGAGAAATTAATCAATTAATTACTGCGACATTCCAGTTCCTGAGGCTACTGGGAACCAGCCTGCCCCATTAAATAGCTCTCCCAGTCACTCTGCCACGCTCAGGCCTGGCAGTGGCCTGTCCCAGAAAGCCCCAGGTGTTTAGGTCTCCGTGGGTAGATCCTGCTCCCCGGCACCAGGAGACTGAGAACCAGGACACGGGGGTATTTTTGGGAACAAGCCTGGCAGTGCCACACGGTATTCCCAGCATGGACATGTTATGGGTGGGGGAAGCACTTGGGAGGGCAGCAGCTCCTTCTCCCTTGCTGCAATATCCCAAACCAACCCTCACTTCCCACTGTTCATTCCCAACCTCCAAACTTCCCATTTCTTACCAAGAAACCTCCCTCTGCCCAAGCAACACCAAGCAGCAGAAACAGAAACCCACATTTCCCAGTTTCAAGATTTTTTTGGACAGCACCTAAAGCAAACACTTGGTGAAAGCTTGCCCAAAATCTTTTTGGTGCGGGAAATCTAAACCCATCCTGGGCTCATCCCAGCACAATGGCAGCAGGAGAGGGGGGATTCTGCCCCTCTGCCTTGCTCAGGTGGGACCCCACCTGCAGAGCTGCCCCAGCCCTGTCCCAGCACAGGAAGGGCCTGGAGCTGCTGGAGAGCGTCCAGAGGAGGCTCCAGGATGAGCAGAGGGATGGAGCAGCTCTGCTGGGAGGAGAGGCTGGGAGAGCTGGGGGTGTTCAGCCTGGAGAGGAGAAGGCTCCAGGGAGACCTCAGAGCCCCTTCAGGGGCCTGAAGGGGCTCCAGGAGAGCTGGAGAGGGACTCTGGACAAGGGTCTGGAGTGCCAGGACAAGGGGGAATGGCTCCCACTGCCAGAGGGCAGGGTTAGGTGGGATACTGGGAAGGAATTGTTCCCTGTGAGGGTGGGCAGGCCCTGGCACAGGG
>NW_008237887.1:276586-281095 GCF_000691975.1 Corvus brachyrhynchos
CAGAGTGGAGTGTTGCCCTGCCCATGGCAGAGGGTGGCACTGGATGGGCTTTAAGGTCCCTCCAACCCAAACCATCCTGGGATTCCATGACCCTCACAGCCCTGACACCAAAACCCGGTTTTCCTCATGGCTACAGCTCCTGTACACACAAACCTCGTTACTGTGGCCTCTGACCACAGCAGTCATGAGCAGAGGGAGGTCACAGTGTCCAAAACACTTCCCTTCTGACTCTGCTGGACTTCAATCCCACTCAGCAGCTCCAAGTGACAGGAGCTGAAACCTTCAAATCCAGTGACCTGGAGCCTTTGCTGGCAGGTGACACCCACCCCACCCTCACAGACTCATTCAGGTGACAGACAGGAGGCCTTCTGCCACCTCAGGTGACCTGTCCTCCCCCAGCGCTGCGACACAAGCAGGGGACAATCCCCGGCCCCCAGGCCAGGGCAAAGTTCATTCCCAGGCCTTTGGCTGCTCCCATCCTCCTGGACAGCTGGGAAATGGGGCAGGTTTTCCCTTCCTGGGGGGACTGGCGAGGCATGGCTGGCATCGGTGGGTGCCACTGGGGAGGCTGGAAGCAGCAGCTGGGAGCTCAATCTGCAAACTCCAGGGGGAAAAAGACAAACGAAGAGATCAATTCCATGATTTTTTTAACCTGTTTTGGATTGCCAGAGTAATGTTTGACCTGCAGAGAACCACAGAATATCCTGAGCTGGAACACAAGGATCATCCAGTCCAGCCCCTGGCCCTGCCCAGACACCCCAACAACCCCACCCTGGGCACCCCTGGCAGCGCTGCCCAAACACTCCTGGAGCTCTGGCAGCCTCGGGGCCGTGCCCATTCCCTGGGGAGCCTGGGCAGTGCCCAGCACCCTCTGGGGGAAGAACCTTCCCTGATATCCAATCTAAACCCCCCTGGCACAGCTCCAGCTGCTCCGTCAGTCCTGTCCCTGGGCATACAGAGCAGGGATCAGAGCTGTCCAACCCCTTGGGATGAAGCAGAAGGAGATTCTGACCTGAAATCAATTATTAAGACTCTGATACACTCAATCTGTAGTTGGCAAAGGAACAACCAGTGAATCCATCTGTAAAGCACCAGCTCCAGGCTGAGGATCACCCATGACCATGGATACACTCCAGTTTGGGAGCCCAGCTTCCCACCTAACATTTAATTATCGGTTCACTCAGGTAAACAGGCCTGAGTGTCACCAACTGACCTCTCATTTGTGTTTTCCAGCCAGGCCACACAACACAACAGAAAAACAAACCAGGAATTAAGCCCCATTAGTGCTTTCTGACCCCGACCGGCCTTTGAAGCCCTCTCCATCCTTACTCCTAACTCGGACAACTCACTCGTTACTCACGCCCTGGTTTTCTACCTGTAACTCCCAGACAAGCAAAACCTCCCAATTTCATGGACATTTCAGGGCTCTAATTAGACACCAGGGAGGTGACAGGGACCCAGAGGCCCCACGGATTTCTGCTGCACCCTGTGCCCCCAGGATTCCTGGGACAGGTGACACTGCCGCAGCAGAGGGCACCTGCCTGGCACAGTCACTCAGGGGTGGCACATTCCCAAGGAGCTGCTCCGTTTTTGGGGCAATTCTGATGGCACAAGACCAAAAGACAAACAGAAGCCATATTAAAAACCTAAACAACTGCTTGAGGATTTGTTTTACAGCTGCTTGAGTGACCAAACCAAAGCAGAAGGGCTGTGTCAGGTTTTTGGGGGTTTTCTTCAACCTAATGAGATTTTCCTGCTCCCTGGTTTGGGAGAGCTGCAAGACAGAAATGAAGTGAATTTTAATTAGGAGGCCACGGGATCTCTGCTCAGCCCAGAGCTGCCTCTTGCTGACAACCCCTTTCTTTTAAGGCCTCAAGCAGAATTCTCAGCCTCACCAAAAACTAGAAACAAAAAAACCCCAGCACTCAAAATCTGATTACAAGGAACCCCCTGTGGATGGAATGTTAAAAGATTACATGCTGGGACACAGGTAACACATCCCAAAAACCCACCATGGATCTCTACTGTTCCTTCATGTGCTGAAGGGTCTAAAAAATTAAATAACTCAGGTTCTCAGCTGTGTGCAATATCAGAATCACAGAATGGTTTGGGCTGGAAGGGACCTTAAAGCCCACCCAGGCCTTGGGCACTGCCAGGGATCCAGGGGCAGCCACAGCTGCTCTGGGTACCCTGTGCGCCTCACCACCCTCACAGGGAGGAATTTCTTCCCAATATCCCATCCATCCCTGCCCTCTGGCACTGGGAGCCATTCCCCCTTGTCCTGGCACTGTCAGAACAGGATGTGTTTGAAGCTGCTCCTTGATGTCTCTGCTTTGTTGCAGCCTCCTCCTGAGCACCAACCACGACTGCCAAGCCTTGTGCCTTTATGTTGGGATCCATCTTGTGCTGCCTTGGATGGAAGAAAATCACAGAATCATGGAATGTCCTC
Source organism: Corvus brachyrhynchos (assembly GCF_000691975.1). Lineage (NCBI taxonomy): Eukaryota > Metazoa > Chordata > Aves > Passeriformes > Corvidae > Corvus > Corvus brachyrhynchos. The sequence goes on from NW_008237887.1 coordinate 279,036, forward strand.
AGCTGGAAGGGACCCACAAGGATCAGAGTCCAGCCCCTGGCTCTTCACAGACCCCCCCAACAACCCCACCCTGGGCACCCCTGGCAGCGCTGCCCAAACGCTCCCCATTCCCTGAGGAGCCTGGGCAGTGCCCAGCACCCTCTGGGGGAAGAACCTTTCCTTGATATCCAATCTAAACCCCCCTGACACAGCTCCAGCCGTTCCCTGGGTCCTGTCCTGGTCACAGAGAGCAGAGCTCAGAGCTGCCCCTCGGGAGGCTCTGCAGTCGCTGCTGGTGCTACAGCAGAGCCTATTCTGGCCCTCATTCCTCTGTCCCCACCTGCTGCCTGCTGTAGCTGTGACCTCTGCAGCAGCAGGGACACCTGAACGTCCCCAGCTGCACCAGCATCCGGCAGGACCACAGGAACCACGGGACAAGGGGAGGCTGGGCTCTCCTCTGCTCCATCCTGCTCAGCTTTCCGCTTCCCACGGGCACCACCAGCAGCTCAAGGGCTCCTTCCTGCCATGCACGGAGTCAAATCCCCTTCCTGACCCCCGGGGATGCCAGAGGGCAGCTCCTGCCCCCTCTCCCACCCTGAACAGGCAGCTCCCTTCCCATGTCCCTCCAACTGCTTCCACAGGCATCCAGAGCCCCAACAACTGCCACAGCAGCTGCTCCTCCTGCAAGGCCCAGAGGGAACGGCTGAGGGAGCTGGGAAAGGGGCTCAGCCTGGAGCAAAGGAGGCTCAGGGGGACCTTGTGGCTCTGCCCAAGTCCCTGACAGGAGGGGGCAGCCGGGGGGGTTGGGCTCTGCTCCCAGGGAACAGGGACAGGAGGGGAGGGAACGGCCTCAAATTGTGCCAGAAGAGGTTTAGGTTGGATATTGGGAAAATTTCATCATGGAAAGGGTTGTCAAGCAAGGGCACAGGCTGCCCAAGGCAGTGGTCCAGAGGTGTCCGAGGAAGGCCTGGACGTGGCACTGAGTGTCCCGGGGTGGTGACAAGGTGGGGATCAGGCACAGGGTGGACTCGATGGTCTTGAAGGGCTTTTCCCACCTTAAGGATTGTGTGATTCCTCGGGGAATGTCCCTGCTCAGCAGCACAAGCACCATTGAGGTTATGAGCATGAATTCCCAGCAGCCTGGACTGGAGAAGAGTTTGAGAAAGGACAAGTGACGGGGATTTTTCCTTCTAAGGAAAAGCACCTGTGAGGTACCAGCAGGAAGGACAAACTGGGAAGACGCTCCGTGGCAGGACTGGAGCAGCTGGACCATTTTAAACCATTACTCAAGGCCACAGTCATCGGCTCCCACGACTCCAGCCGTGTCCCTTCATGGAGCGGTTTCGGAGTGCTGGAATGAACTCCGACGCCGGGCACGAGGCTCCCGCTGGGCGCAGCCCCCCGGCTTTGGCAGGAGGGGCGGGCGAGCGGCTCTGCTGCCAGCCTGGCACTGGCCCCTCTCGGGCATTGAGTTACAGGCTCTATTTTGCTCCCCTGGCTCTGGCCAGGCGTAACCCAATCCCCTGCCCACAGCCCCGTTCAGGCTCCTCACCGAGGCCCTTCTGCCCTCCGATCCTCAACGACCCCGAGGAACTCATTAAAAGCAGAGTTTGCCTGGCGGAGTTTCCTCTCCCTGTGAACACCCCGCAGAGCACCCGCCCACGCTCCTGCTAAAACAGTCGCTTTATTTGCAAGCACAGCACACACAAATCCTCGGGGTCTCTCAGCGTGACAGACACGATGCCAACTCCAGCTCCTGAGCCGCTCTCAAAGCGGGGGGGAACTTCAGCCCCACCGGGCCACGCTGGGACTCCCCCCGTTCTGCCCGAGTGAAGGAGCACGTTGCGATCAAGGGGGAAAAAGGCCTTTGGGTGCGCACCCGCAGCCCCCGCGCTGTCCCCAGAGCCCTGCCAGGGTCACTGCCATGCTGGGCACGCACATTTTGGCTCTGCTCGCCGCCCTCCCCCCTCATCCTCCCCGGCGCCGGAGCTTTGTGCGGGGCTGAGCTGCGACCCCACCGAGCTGCCGCCCCAGCCCCCGCCGCGCCGATGGGGGGTTCGGGCACCGCGGAGTACACGGGG
>NW_008237887.1:281422-283255 GCF_000691975.1 Corvus brachyrhynchos
GCGCTGCGCCACAGCGCCCCCTGGCGGCCCGGAGGACCGGGCTCGGGGCAGGCGTTGGAATGCTGAGGCGTTTTCCCGTAATTTTTGTGTTTTCCTTAAATGTTGAGGTGTTTTCCCTTAGTTTGGGCGTTTTTTCCCCTTTGAGGTATTTTCCCTTAATTTTGGTATGTTTTACAAGAATTTTGAGGAGTTTTCCCTTAATTTTGGGTGGTTTTTTCCCTTAATTTTGGGATGTTTTTTCTTGACTTTGGGGTGTTTTTCCCTTGAATTTGGGGTCCCTTTTTTGTGTTTGTTTTTCAACAGTTTTGTTTCCCCTTAATTTTTGGGTGGGTTCTCTTAGTTTTAGGGTGTTTTCTCTTAATTTTGAGGCATTTTCCTTTAAGTTTGAGATGTTTTCCCTTAATTTTGGGTTATTGGACAAATCAGCCCCCAAATTTAGGCCATTTCAGCCACCAATCCAACCTCTTGTCCCTTCTGCAGGCATCCAGGTGTTTGTGTGTCCTTCCATCCTCCAATTTGTGCCTCTTCATTTAAGTCCAAAGCTGCTCTTTTGGAGCACGAGGATCAGCTCCAGCTTTTAAAACAGAAAAAAAATCCCCAAAACCCCGTAATTTCTTAAACTTCTCTTATTTATACCTGAGATACTCACTACACAAACGTTTTCCTTTGCGCTCCGAGCCACACGAAGTCTTTTGGGGTGGGATTTGCATTTCCTTTTCCTCACTCCAAAATTAACTGCCCGTTCAGCACCCTAAAAACCCCCCAGTTTTCGCACAGGGAGTCGCAGAAAGTCCCCCTTACATCTTAAATTTCCCCCCAAATTCCCACCCAACAGCCAGAGTTTGCCGGCAGATGGCGACTGGATTCCTAAAAACGTCACAATAAACCTCCAGCTACAATAAATCCTGATCCCTGTGGTTTGCCCTGAGCACCCACCCTGTGCCTCCCTCTCCTCTGCCAAGCCCAACATTTGGGCAGAGAACCTCCGTACACCCCCACAGGTGGATTTTGGGGGGCTGTTTATCCAAGGTGGAACTGTTGGAGGGGGTTTGGGGGCGTTAAATCCTTGGATTTCAACTCTTCTGGCAGCTCAGAGGGGTGGGATGCGGCGTTTCCTCTCCTTGGGAATGCTGGCCCCGGAAGAAAAGTTGCAGCAGCCCGAGGCTGCTCCTACCCATCCTCTAGGATTTTCCAGAGGGCAGCAGGAACCGAGTTTTCCGGCAGCCAGTGCCTGGCATGCTTGGCTCGATCCCACACAGCGGCGTTCCCTTGGACGTTTCCCTGCTGTAAAAAAAATCCCCTTCCCAGCTCTGTTTGACGCCGCGCATTCCACAAAACCTTTGGGATCCTTTGGGAATGTGGCACTGACGGCTGGCTGAGTACTCACCTGGTGGAGGACAAACTCCACGGCTCCCCCCACGTTATCCCAGCCCTCCACAAGGCATCTGGGACACATCCCATGGCTCCTCCCCTGCCATCCCAGCTCTCCGCGAGGCTCCTGGAGCATCCCCTCGGGCACGGTGTGTGCCCGGGATGCCGTGCGGGCTCCTCCATGTGGGATGCGGGCCTGTGGGAGACAGAGAGCGTGGCAGTGATTCCCTTTTCCCTGGAGAATAATGTCCCCACACAACTACCCAGCGGGACCTGGTGACAAAGCACAGCCTCCCACAGGGATGTTCCCCCATGGAATGGGCTCCGCTCTCTCCTTTCCTCACCTCCATGGAAAGAGGGGCACCCCAGCCCTCCACGGACAGGTCACATCCCGCCTGCCTGCCGAGCCCTCAGAGGCTCCAGGTCTGTGAGGGATACGCAGGGACATGGCGGGGGTGGAGG
>NW_008237887.1:284222-292501 GCF_000691975.1 Corvus brachyrhynchos
CCACGGGGGATGTAGCCCCTTCTCGGAGGGGGGAAGCCCCTTCCCAGCTCCGGGGTGCGAGGGGAAGGCGGCCCCGGGGGCTCCCTCAGGGCTGTGAGAAAGCAAAGCCTGCCCCCCCGAAAGCCGTGTTCTCCCTCTGAAAGCCTTGTTTCCTTCCCAAAAAGCCGAGCTCCCCCTCCTGAAACCAATGTTTCTTTCCCAAAATGCCATGTTTCCTCCCCTAAAATCCATGTTTCCCCCCCAAAAAGGCATTTCTCCAAAAACCTCGCGTTTCCCCAAAAAAACCCATACGTTGCCCTTAAAAGCCATGTTTCCCCAACAAACCTCGTGTTTCCCCCCGAAAGCCACATTTTTTTCCTAAGATCTCTGTTTTCCCCCCTAAAAGCCATGTTTTCCCCGAAATAGCCATGTTTCCCCTCTAAAAGCCGTGTTTGCCCCTCAAACTCCATCCTTCCCCCCAAAAAGAAAAATATCCCCTCCCTCACCCCCCCCAAAAAAGCCCCATTTCCCCCCTAAAAGCCCTGTTTCCCCACAATTCATTGCTGGCGTCGGGCAGTGCCATGGCACAGGCTGGCAGTGCCGCCGGTGGGGGGAAACGGCTTTTTTGGGGGGGAAATGCGGCTTTTAGGGGGAGAACATGGCTTTTCGGGAGGAAACAGCTTTGGAGGGGTGCACACATGGCCTTTTGGGGGGAAAATACGGGGTTTTGGGGGGAGGGAGACATGGCTGGGGAGCGCTGGGGGTGCCCCCAAAACCTCAGCTCGCACTGGGTACGTGTGAAAACAAAGGTGAGGCTCAGTCTCCGCTTGTTCTCCACGTAAGTCCGCGTGAATCCGCATCTCCCCTCGATCCGCCTGCCGGGTGTGTGTCCATCCATTGATTTCGGTCCTGGAATTGCGGTGTTGGAGCCGCCGAGGTGCCCGGCTCGGTGCCCGGCTCGGTGCCCGGGGCTTTGGGGTGTTGCTCCCCATTGTCTCCGCTGCCGATCTCCGCTCGGAGCTTTGGGAATGGCTTTATTTGGGCTCGCGTTCTTGTCGCGGCAGGGCTGGGCTGAGCAGCCGCTGCAGGGGCTCGGCAGGAGCATTATCTCATCTGCCCAAACCTCTTGGCTTTTCCAGCCGCGTTTTCCAGTCGGGTTTTCCCGTGGGGCAGGGCATTTCTCAGGAGGAGCGGGAGCAGAGCCGGGGTGTCTCGCTGTTAATGACCCGAACTCTGAGGAATGCTCGGAGCGGGAACAAAAGGGGAGCCGGGATGCTTGTCTGCGGAACGGGGATGGGAGATAACCCCAGCACCGCCGGGAATGCCGTTTGTGTTCGAGTGGCTTTAGTCATCCCTGGGAGCCGGCTCGGGTCAGCAGCTGGAGCGCTTCCCCTTGGCTAAAAGGGACGGGAATTACAGCGAGCTCCCGTGGAGGTGCTGCTGACCCAGATCCGCGCCCTGGGTGGGAAGGGGCCGTTTCCCACCTGTCCTTCAGGAGCGGAGCCTCCCGGGCGGGCTCGGGAGGCCCCGGCTCGAGGGCTGCCGTGTCCTGACAAAGTGCTTTATATCGCGGCACAGGGACCGCAGCCGGGGCTTGGCCCTTCTGGAGATCAAGTGCCAGAGTGGGAGGTTTCCCCATTCCCACAGCCCTGTGTGTTCCCACCACCATCCCTCCTTCCTCTTCCTTATGCTGATGCCAGAGGAAGGCTGAAAACAGGGATTGTTCCCTTGGGTTGTGTCCCCCTGGGCTTGGTCTTTCCTTGGTGTCACAGCTGGGAGAGAAGAGAGCAGAACTGCAGCTATTTCATGGAATCCAGAAGGGTTTGGGTTGGAAAGGGGCTTTACAGACCATCCCTTCCACTAGTCCAGGTCTCTCCAAGCCCCATCCAACCTGGGCACTTCCTTCCAAGGCAGGATGGTGCCAGCCTTGCCCACGGTGTTGTTCCATCGTGTTGGATTCAATCCTGTTCTCCAGGGCTGCTGTGTCTCCGTGCTCAGGTGGCGGCAGAGCCACATCCCGCGGTTGTTTTGGCATAGCAGGGATGTTTGTGCGTGTTTTTCCTGCTGTGTTCCCTGGAGTTTTCCCTGACAGGTGACTCCACCCAGGCAGCGTTTCTTTTCCGGGGTGGCAGGTGAAGCTCTCGGATTCGGAAAGGCTTTGGACGGTTTTATAATCTTCTCTCGTGGATTTTCACAGGCAGCGTGTGCGATTTTCAATTTTAATTTGAGTTTACTTCAGCCTTTATTCCCCGGGACTCCGGTTTTCCCTGTGTTCGAGCCCCTGAAGGAATCTCACCTGCAGGACACGTGTTCCTGCCCTGCCTGGGCTTGGAATGAAGGTGGGGTTGGTTTATTCCCACTGCTGAACGTGTGTGACCTGTGATTTGGGGATTTCAGCCACTGCATCGGGCACCTTCTGGAGAGGTGTTTGCTCCCAGGGAGAGCCGGGATGTGCTCCTTATCCCGTCCTTAATGCCAGGGAATTTAATGTGTACAGCAATCTTCACGTTTGCCAGGAGCGACAGCAGCGGCAGGTTTGGAGTGGGAGGACGGGGACGGTCTGGTTGTGCATTCCCAGCACTCGGCTGCTCTGTGAAGTTCTGTTTCCAGGGCTTCCAAGAGGCGTTGGGTTTGGGCACAGCCCGCTTCCATCCCAGCCACTTCCACAGGATGTGAGCGAGGGCTGCTGGAAAAGGCTTCCCACTCTCTGTGTAAACAGAGCTGCGCCTCCGAGGGAAGTGATTTTTCCCTGTGTATTCCGTCAGGCCAGGCTTTGTTGGAAAACATCCATTCAGGCTTTGCCCTGATGGATTCTCCTAAGGCTGGAGGTGGGTAAGCTTCGGGCTTTGACTTTGGAAAGGCAGCATCACCTGGAGATGGCTGCGAGGGCTTAGGAAAGGTGTTGGAGCCAGAGCCAGGCTCAGGTTTGGCCCAAATCCTGATAAAAGCTGGAAGGAGGACTCAGGGAAGCACTGGTGTGCTCCAGGGGGGTTTCTCCACGTCGGGGCTCCTTCCAGAGCGCGCTCTCCGCCCTGAGTGGCGCTGCCGGCGTCTCTCCGGGCTGTCTCCAGCAGCATCAGGGCTGTGCTGCCCGGAGCAGCCAGCGCAGCTGGTGATGGAGTTGGGAAATCCAGGTCAGAATTCCTTTTGAACTCGCTCGCGTCGCCGGATCAAAGCAGAGCGGGGGTGACACGTCCACGTGAAAATCGTGGCTCGTGTGGAGCAACCTGCAGGAATCAGGGTTCTTCCCTTCAGGAATTTGCTGTTTCAGGAGCTGCTCTGGACTGTGTTCTCTCCCCCATTTCTATGGCAATCTTTAAATATTTATCTTTGCTTGCTGAACTCCCACTGCAACATCTGTGACTGAGAATCCTCGTTTTCCCCCCATGGATGCAGTTCAGGTACCAGCAATTGGCAGTTCCAGCACACTGCATCTCTCCCTGGGTTCCAGACTCCTTTGGAAGCACTTCCCTGGCTCATTTTGTCTTGTGCTTGTGCAAGTTTTGTCATAATTTGGGGTTTTGGAGGCTTAAGGTAAGTTGGCAGAGGTGCTTTTATTGATGTGGAGCTTCTCGTTCAGGCCAGGTTGGACGGGGCTTGGAGCAACCTGGATGTGTCCCTGTCCGTGGCAGGGAACAGGATGAGCTTTGAGGTCCTTTCCAACCCAAACCATTCCATAATTTTGACTCTCATTAGGTTGCAGTGGGCAGAAGATCATCTCTGGTCTGAGGAATGATTCGGGGTTTTCTGGGTAAAGAGCAGCTCAGAAATGTCAGAATCTCTGTGTGAGGTGTGGGAAGAACTGTCCATCCCCAAACTTCTCACATCAGGGAATCTGGGACACGGATTAATCATTCCAGCTGGGTTTTTGTCACTCTGGAGAACCTGCAGTGATCCAAGAGATTTCTTTGTGCTTTAAAAGAGACTCGTGAACCCTTTGGGTGCCGTTACCCCCGTGCTGAGCTTCCAGGGAAGGGGCTGGCCCTGGGAATTGCTGGTTTTTCTTGTCCCCGGTGCTGGGTGCACGTCGGAGCCTTTTGCCACCTGCCCAGAACACCTGGAGAGAGGAGAGAACCAAGTGCAGCTCCCTCTGGAGCAGCATCACTGCGTCCATTCTGGAATTATTGAGTTCAGTTCCTCCGAGCAGCCGCCTTTGATCCGTCCTGCTCTTCCCAGAGCTGGTTTTGGGCCGGGTGTTTTCTTTCCCAGTCCCAACAGCTACTGGGAATTCCTGAAGCCTCCCAGACCTTCTGTGGATGCTGACTCGTTGTGGCTTGGGAGGGGTACAGGGGATGCTCTAGCCTGCTCTGAACAGGATTCCTGGATGCTTTGAGATCCCAGGGTTCCATAAGATGGGATGATCCAGGATTTGCCCGGTTCTCCTGCTCGGAACGGAGCCAGTTAGAGGTGATTATTGGGGTGACAGGATGGTAACAAAGGGACTTCTTGGGGAGCTCATTTTGTCATTAAATGGTAGAGATGAATTTGAAATTAGCACGATTTCCCTGAATTTTTATTTGCTAATTAACATAATAAGGATTTACTGCTTTTTTTTTTTCTTTTGGTCTCTTTCTTAGTATTTAATATTTAAGCCTCCCCAAACCAGGCTCGAGGCATGGCACAAAGGATGGAAGGATAGCTCCTGCTTTCCTCATCCCCAATATCCAGTGCTTCTGCTCCTCCATGCATAGTCCTTCCCATTAGCTGAGGAATAAGAAAATCCTGTACAAAATAAGAGCAAATGCTCTTATTTATTCTGCTCAAAGGAGTGGAAACTGCAGCTTCTCCTCCAGCCCACTGGGTGGGTCAAACTCATGAAATCTGTTTCAAATGGAATCCCTGGGTTGTATTTTTCTGTCCCGGCTCAGTTGTGTTGGGGGTTTGCTGGTGGTTTGTGGGTGCTGTTCCCATCCCCTCACACCTCTCTGTGCCGAGATTCCCTGGGGATTTAGTCCCAGCTTCTCCCTCCTTCCAAGCCTGGGCTCAGAGGGCTCGCAGAGCAGTCCTTCCAGTTCTGTAATAACAGGGTTGCACTGCCGCCACCCCGGGGCTGTTCTGCACCTCGTAGCCATCCCTTCCCATCTGCTTTACCCCCTCAAAGATTCCAAGCAGTCCTCTGTTGCTCACTTCCTGCTGTTTGCTGGGAACTCATTGGGATTTCCCCCCGCCAAGGTGCTGGTTTGTGGGAGAAGTGTGCAGGGGCAGCTGCAATCCCTGCTCTGTGACCCGGACAGGACTGAGGGAGCAGCTGGAGCTGTGCCAGGGGAGGGTTTAGGTTGGATATCAGGAAAGGCTCTTCCCCCAGAGGGTGCTGGGCACTGCCCAGGCTCCCCAGGGAATGGGCACGGCCCCGAGGCTGCCAGAGCTCCAGGAGTGTTTGGGCAGCGCTGCCAGGGGTGCCCAGGGTGGGGTTGTTGGGGTGTCTGGGCAGGGCCAGGGGCTGGACTGGATGATCCTTGTGGGTCCCTCCCGGCTGAGGACGTTCCGTGGCTCCGTTCAATGTGTTCAGCAGTAGCTGGAGCTCAGGGAGAACAGCTCCCAGCCCCACTGACAGGGAATCAAAGGGATGCTGTCTGGCTGCAAGTCACGGAGCTCACATCACCCCCCTGGGATTCTGAGCAATGAACTGTGATGCCTCAAAGTCAGTCCCATCTTGAAGCCAGTATTTCCCTCTTTCCCAAACTCTGGCACTGCCCTTTGCCCACACCAACATCTCGGCCATGGACCTTTAGGCTCGTAGGTTCTTCTCTCCATCCCCATTGCACAGCACAGCGAGGCCTCCACAGCCTGAAATCTCCAGAGGCTGGCGGCTGTCTGCCCTCCCTAATTCATGTTTTCTGCTAAAAAAGCCCAGCCGTGAATTCCAGCTTGTTTGGAGTTTGCACTCCAGCACCTCCATGGGGGTCATGGAAGCGCTGAACACTGTGTTTGCTTTTCAGGAATACCACCCTTCCCATCACCTTTTTAGGTTTTGATTAGGGCATCAAAGAATCGTGGAATGGTTTGGGTTGGAGGGACCTTAAAGCCCATCCAGTGCCACCCCTGCCATGGGCAGGGACACCTTCCACTGTCCCAGGTTGCTCCAAGCCCCAGGCCTTGGGCACTGCCAGGAGTCCAGGGGCAGCCACAGCTGCTCTGGGCACCCTGTGCCAGGCCCCTCGCAGGGAACAATTCCTTCCCAATATCCCATCTAAACCTCCTCTCTGTGGGAAGCTGTTCCCCCTTGGCCTGGCACTCCAGGCTTTGGTAAAAAGTGTTTCTTGTCAGCTCCCTTCAGGTTCTGTTTCCAGCTGTCTGCACATCCATCTGAACTCTGGAGGAGCAGCAGCACAGCTCAGGGAACTGGAAACCTCTGCTCTCAGAATGCCAGTGCTGGTCAGGGTTTGCTTGACCCCAGCTCCTCGTGGCTTTTGTTCCTTTACCTGCACAATGGGGTTAGCTGCTGGAATGTGGAAGTCTGGAATGTGTTTCAGGTTGTGTCTCTGTGGCCAGACCAGGTGTCTGTCTGTGATGGAAGCTCCTTTTGTTCCACCTGAGAGAGGGAAAATACCTTCCATACGGTTGGAGTGTGTTTAGCAAACAGATCTGCCTTTAAACTCCCTCCGTGTGATCCAGCCCTGCTCCTGGGCACTGCTTGGGGTGGTTAACCCTGGCCGGGAGCTTCCATCAAAGGCTCCACCTCCGGAATGGCAGGGATGGGTGTGAAGGTGGCACCCAGATGGATTTGATGTGAGACACAGCCAGTGGGCATCACAAAAGCACTGTTTGGGTGTGTCTGACACGCTCCTCTGTCACAGCCCAGGAGCTGAGATCAGTTTGTGGTGCTCATCCCTGATGATGTCCGTGTGGAGATGGTATTGGATATCCTGGTGTCCTGCTTGCTAACAAAAACATTGCATCAGCGCTGCTGCCAAGTCAGCAGTGCGTCTGAAAGCTCTGGGTATCGATTCAAATCAAACCTTGGCCACCCAGGCTGCAATAAAACGGGGTTTTTTCCAGTATATCCTTCTCTTTTTATGGCTTGAAAGTCAATAGCCTTGAGCTCATCTTTGCTTCAGGTGAAAGGGCTGGAGGCTGTTCGTGACTTGTGTGTTTTAATGGAGAGGGGAAGGTCATGGTTGGTGAAGCTGGGCTGAAGAATAACTTCGTTTGTGGCAAAAATAAAATTGTTACTCTCCCAACTCCTCCTCTGCCAGTGCCAGCGGCTGGACATGAGCCAGGAGTGCTCAGGTGGGCAAGAGGCTGACAGCCCCTGGGCGGTCCCAGCCCAGTGTGGGCACAGGCCCAGGGCACTGCCCGTCCCCTGTGCTGGCCCTGCTGGGGCACCTCCAGTCCTGGGGCAGTGCTGGGACCCTCAGGACAAGAAGGACATGGAGGGGCTGGAGCGAGTCCAGGGCAGGGAATGGAGCTGGGGAAGGGGCTGGAGCCCCATCGGGCTCTGCTCGCAGGGAACAGGGACAGGAGGAGAGGGAACGGCCTCAGGCTGGGCCAGGGGAGGCTCAGGGTGGAGGCCAGGAGGAATTTCCTCGTGGAAGGGGCTGCCCAGGGAGGTTTGGAGTGCCCATCCCTGGAGATGTCCAAGGAAGGGCTGGAGGTGGCACTCAGGGCTCTGGGCTGGGAACAAGGTGGGCATCGGGCACAGGGTGCACTCGATGGTCTGGGAGGGCTTTTCCAGCCTTGGGGATTCTGTGTGGTCCTTGATGAGGAAAGGGCACTCAGGCACGGGCACAGGCTGCCCAGGGCAGTGCTGGAGTCACCGTCCTGCAAAGTGTTCCAAAAACAAGTGGATGTGGCACTTGGAGACGTGGGTTAGTGGGGGCATGGCAGTGCTGGGGGAACGATGCACTTGATGATTGTGTAGGGTTTTTCCAGCCCCACCAATTCCATGATTCTGTGATGGATGTGTGAGTGCTGCCAAAGACCACGTTGTGATGGAGAACCAGAGTTTGGAGCGTGAGCACCCACAGCAGGAAAACCCTGACCTTGACCTGGCTGTGCTTGACTTCATTTTCCTGAAACCCCATCCTTCATTCCCACAGCGAGACCTTAAACCTGAATTTTGCAGCAGTGTTGGACACCAGAATCTTGCCTGGTTGTCTCACCAGAGATTGCCTGGGTTACGTGGACAGTGCTGCAGTGAGGGTGTGAATGATGGTTGTTCCCAGCCTCTGGAAGTGCTGATGGTTTCTGAAGGGAGTCGTGTGTCCGTCCCTCGATGGATTTTTGGAAACAAGGCTTATACCGTTTGCTTTCCCTCTCCCTAATTCCTGATCCTGCTGCCCCTCTCTGCCTGGTTCAGT
>NW_008237887.1:292647-294417 GCF_000691975.1 Corvus brachyrhynchos
CCCCATCCCTGGCAGTGTCCAAGGCCAGGTTGGACGGGGCTTGGAGCCACCTGGGATAGTGGAAGGTGTCCCTGCCCGTGGAACAAGATGAGCTTTAAGGTCCCTCCCAACTCAAATCATTCCAAGCTCCATAAGCCTGGAGAGGGGCTGGGAGTGTCCTCAGCAAAGGCAAGAGAGCTCAAAATCCTGGAGACAGAGGAGGAAGAGGTCTGACCCTCCCATCCCGAGCGGTGCAGGGGTAGGAAATGCCATTTTCCTGCTGGCCCAGCTGCCTGTTGGGCTGGAGGAGCTGCAGGGGTGGATGTGATCCAGGGCTCTCCTGGCCAAGGAAGCTCCGGCACTCGCCTTTCCTGTGGCGCTGCTCGCGGGACGCGTGGGCACCGCGGCTTCCGCCGGGGCCAGCGCCTCGCAGGGAGCTGTGCTGGGAGACGCCCTCGGCACCCCTCGGTTCTGCTGTGCACAGAACAGGTTGTGACCCAGGAATCCCACGGGCGGGCGCCTAATGCAGCCTGTCAGAAAATGGGGAATGAAGTCGTTCAGTATGTTGGGATGTTTCGTTAACAAGCCCCTTCCTAAGATACGTCCACGTTTCTCATTTAATTATTCCGCCCGGGCAGTTGGAACGTGGACGTGGGCATTGGGCTGGATGGAAATGGAAATCCAGAAGCTACAGCAGCTATGTCTTCAGGCTGATGCCTCACTTGAGCAGAAGTGGGCTGGATTTTAGGTCAGCAGCCGTGTTTTCCTCACGGTTCTGTCATAAATTCCCTTCGTTTGTGCAGATGAACCAATTTGGGTGACTTTGGGAGGTTTCGGGTGTCTGTAGAACTCGGGGAATGCTGTGACATTCTCACAGGCTGTCCTCCAGAGAATCATCCACAGCTTTCCAAGAGCTTGTCCGGGAGCTCCTGTGCTCTCTTAATGAAGGGAGAGGTGACAGGAATTCCCACACTCCCGGTGTGTGTTTGCTCAGGATTTCTTGCCAGGAAGTCATCCTGAGCAGGTTTGGATAAATCCCATCGGATGTTTTTATCCTGTAAAGTTCATCCTCCCACAGCGGATGTTACACTGGGAGGAGCAGCTGCCCTTTTCCTTGGAAAAACCTCCATTTTCCAGCCTCAGAGCCTTTTATTTGCTTGATGAGGCGTTACTCCAGGTTTTGGGGCTCACAAGGAGTTCAGTTTGCAAATGGAACAGGATTTGTTTGCTGGGAGAAGTTGAGGTGAGGATAATTGGAATTAAGGGCTTGGCGGGAGCCGGCAGAGGGAGCGTGTGAGCCCGAAATCCTCCTCATTTCCTACAAAATTTAGGGGATTTCAGGAGCACGGGAAGAGGGAACAGCCGAGTATTGCACCCGAGCAGCTCCTCTTGTGCTGCCAGGGCTTGGCAGGCCAGGTTTTGGCAGGTTTGAAACAAGTTAAGGTGTCTTGAGGATAACAATATCGTCTAAAAACCTGGGAATTCTCCAAATCCCAAACACATCCGTAACAAGTGGAGGGGTTGGTGGGTGGTGGAGATTTGGGCTTTTTTCATGGCATTCCACAGGGATATTTAAGGATTGTCTTTTTTGGTGTGGGAAGGGAAATACAGAACTCACAGGAATTGTGTTTTCAGACTGGTTTTCCACGTGAGCAAAACTGGGCTGGATTTTGGGTCAGCTGAAGTGTTTTCCTCATGGTTCCATTATAAATTCCCTGCATATTTATTAATATTTTATTAAGCTTTGGAGCCATTTTTGAGGAATAATAATAATAATAATAATAATAATGG
>NW_008237887.1:294552-294784 GCF_000691975.1 Corvus brachyrhynchos
TTTTCCTTTGAACCCCACACCAAAAACTCCCTCAAACACCAGCTCCCTGATCTGTATTCCAAGAATAAATCCAGAATAAACCCCCACACTTTCATTCCGGTTTTCAGTGCACTCATTTTGTCCCCACACCAAAAACTCCCTCAAACACCAGCTCCCTGATCTGTATTCCAAGAATAAATCCAGAATAAACCCCCACACTTTCATTCCGGTTTTCAGTGCACTCATTTTGTGG
>NW_008237887.1:294803-303544 GCF_000691975.1 Corvus brachyrhynchos
TTATTGGTAGGTTGCTGTGCTGTTTGTGCAGTACATCCTGCTCTGTAATGTTACATTGCTGCTCGTTTTTTAGCTGAAAGCGTGGAAAAAAACAAGCAGGAATCTGGAATAGTGGAGGGTCAGCACATCACTGGGCCGGGAGGAATTCCTGGGATCTTTACACCTTTTTATTGCAGAAATACCAACCAAAGTTCAGCTGCAGTGATGCTGTTCCAGGACAATGGGCAGCAGTAAAAATGATGTAATTTGGAATTTTTTCCCGAAGTCCCTAAACCCTCTGTTCTAGCAGGCAAAACCAGTGCAGGGAGCTTGTGCTGACAGAGGAATTTTGGGATTTTAGGAATCCTTTCTTTTCCTGGGTGACTTGTATGAAGGAAAAACAAATTCCTGTTGGAAAAAAAAAGTGGGAAAGCTGATCTTCGAAGAACTTTTGGAATTGCCTGTTTTGCAGGGATAAGGAGCATCCATGGTGCTGGTATTCCCGAGGTCTCGCTCAGCACAGACAGGATACTGCTCATCCCACAGCTTCCCGAAGGGCTTTCTTTTCTTCTTTTTGACTAAAATCTGCTTTTTTTTCCCCATCGTTGAGCTTGCCCGGCAGTTGATTTCCAAAAGGATCAGCTCCAGCTGCTGCAGGTTTGGGAGGACCGGGAACATGGTTTTATTTAATGGTGTTTATCCCTACGGACCTCTCCTCCCTGTGCAGCTGCTTTTATGAAATAGTGTGCTTCTCCTCAGAAACAGTGCTGGATTTTCCTCTTTTCACCCCAGAAAAGGCCTCAGGGCTTCTTTTAGTGCCAAACTGGGAGCAGGGAAAGCCGCAGGTGAAGTCCTTGATGGCACAGCTGGGGAGACAAATGCTGAAATACTGAAAAATGTAAAAAGAATCCTTCTTACACAGATAGGACTTTTTTCAAGGAAAAAGGAACTGTTTCTGTCTGATGGAAGGATTTTTGTTTGAACTGGGGAAGGGAATCAGCCAGAAGTGTGAGTGTCTCCCCAAGTGCCCTCCTGGAGCCGCTGGCACGCGGAAGAGGCAATTCCAGAGTATGGGGAAGAGTCTGGAGCAGGTTGGAGACAGTCACTGCCTTCCACCCCTAAATTACCACCAGAGCTCCTGATTGCCAAGCGCAATTAAATGCCTCTCTCCTTCAGCCCAAGCCCTCGGCCAGCCAGGGCTGGGTCCTTTCACACACCTGGAATGTTTTGTTCCCCGTGGGAACAGCGCAGCTCCTCCACTTCTCCTGGCCTGTGAAGATGAGCATTCCCCGTGTGTGAAGGGCTCTGACTCAGGAGCGCGGCTCAGCCTCTCATTGCCATTCAACAGCTTTGCCCTGGAGGCTTTTTCCCCTTAAAATCCGTAAAAAAGGGGAGAGAAAAGGCAGGTCAAAAACCCTGCGGGTTCAAGTGCTTCTTAAAGCAGCTGGAAGTTGTGGAGAAGAGGAGGCAGCCCGAGATGGGAACCACCAGTGCCACCCACGCCTGGGATTTGGGGTCCATGCGACGGGGAGAGGTGCCTGCAGGTAGGAAAACCTCCTTGGATAAAGAGGGGAAAAAATTTGCAGGAGCAGGTTTTGAGCAGTGCTCCAACCCGGTGGGGTTATTTTTGCCTGCATTTTATATTCCTCAGCTGTTTGTTCCAGATAATTACTTTAGGAATAAATAGCAGGTTCTTAACTAATTTCAGGAGGGGAGAGAGGGAAAATTGAAGTGCTCTGAAAGGAGGAAAAGGATTATGAAATGTTTTGCCAGCTGGCAGCGATGCAGCTTTTAGGAAAGGGCAGGCAAATTCCATCGGCGCCGGCAGAGCTCCGCTCCCAGCGCCCTTCCCGTGTTTCCTTTTGGGTTGTTGGAAGCAGCTGCAATTCCTCCTTGCTCCGGCTCTGGGCTGATTCCTGAACGCCCCAAAACCTTCCTAGTGCTGGAATATAGAGGCATTTCTCTGGGATCAGGAGGGCTCTGGGGTGCAGAATATAAGGGAGTGTTTGGGGGACTGTGTTGGTATTTGCAGGGATCGAGCCAATCCCGGAGTTAACTGGACTGCAGCTACTTTGGGATGAGACACAACTGCTTAAATCTCTTTGTTGCAGCTTTTTGAGTGCTCAGAGATTCATTGTAGCCCAGGTACAAAGTGGAGCCCAGCATGGTGCGAGCAGGGAGCACCTGGAGAGCCAGAATGAGGCAGAAAGCACCTCTTGCATCCCCAGAAAATGCAGGAATTCTTGGTTCTGCTCTTGGAATAACCAGTAAAACCCCAGGTATGGGATTTTCTCCCAGGTTCTGCTGAATAACTGGCAACAGGAGCAGCTGGGATGCTTTAGCTCGTTCTTGCCAGCTGCCCAGGTTCTTTTTCACTTTCCTGTGTTGCAGCAGGGTTTTAGGTCAGCGCTTTGCTTTGCAATCCAGGGGTGGTTATTCCCTGCCCATCATTGCAAACAAAATCCACATCTGTGGCAGGTCAGGCTTGGAGGGTTATTTTGACAGCCTTTTGGGAGCTGAGTTTATTGCTGGCCTTGCTTTCCTTCCGAAAAAGAACATGGTGTGGGTGTGAAAACTCCAAGGATGGTTATTCCTTATGCTCAAATGTTTAGGAAACAAGGATTTAGCAAAGGAGATGCTTTGGAATATTTATAATATCAAGTGGCTTGGGAAGGGCAGACAAAACTCAGAGGAGCTTCTCCATCCTCAGATCTGCTGTTTGGGGCTCCTCCTGCTGTTTTAAAACCGGCCTTAGAGATGATTTTTGTGGTTCTGTGCCTGGGATCAGCCTGCTGTGTGGGGTTATTCCCGAGCCCACTCCAGAGGATCCAAATAGAGATTTACGAGCTGGAAAACCCCTCTTTCTAGTGGGTGTGGATTCCCGCACTTCCCATGACTCCCTCCAGCAGGATTTGGACATTATTTAAAGGACAAAGGACAAATAAAAGCTGCTGGGATCACACGTGGTGCTGACAACCCCCCAGCCCTGGCATCACCATCCGCAGGGTCCCACTGTCCCCAGGCCGGAGGCAAAGCCCGCCTGCTTGGGATCCAAGTGCCCTCCTGCTCAGGATTCTGGCATGTTTTGGGGTGTGAAACAGCTCCTGGGGAGCTGCTCCGTGTTCTCAGGCCATGAGGGAGGGACAGACCCTCCAAGGATCCCAAGGCTGCAGCACAGCCCCGTCTGAGGCTGGAGCACTGGCAGCGCTGGCTCAGGACGGAATCCAGGACAGGCACTTCCCAGCCATGGATGCCTTTGCTTGGGAAAGGCCCAGCCCTCCATTCTTTCATTATTTTTTTCCACAATTCCACTTTCCCGCCCCGTTTTCCATCCCTCAGTCCCTGGGAGTTCGTGCCTTTTCTGCTGCGTCAGGCAGGTTCCCAGCAGCGGCAGCAGCGCCTGTGTCACAGCGCTTGGGTTCCAGCCTCCCCTGTCACAACACCGACTCCAGCAGGGATTTCTGACACGGGAAACGCGCGGAGCATCTGCTGGGATGCGAGCTCTGCGCCGAGTTCCGCCGTGCTTCCTCCCAAAGATTGACAGCCCCGTGGATATTCCCAACTGCTTCCTCAGGGAACGTGACAGAAGTGGGGACTGATGCTGCCGCCTGTCATTTTCCTGGCCCTGAACTGGTTGCCATGGAAAGCTTTTCCGCTCCTTGTCTCCACCGCCTGCTATTCCCACGGCTCTGCTGGGATGGGAAAACTCTGGATTTGTAGCAACAGCTCAGGTTATTCCCGATAAATAAACCATGTTTATCAATCAGGTCGATGACCCACGTTGATGTGGTTTAACAGGGTTTGTTTATCAGGATATTTGTGTATCAGGATATTTCTATATCAGGGTATTTCTAGATCAGGATTTTAATCCTGCTGAGTAACCCACGTTAAACCGTGACACCAGTAACTTAAATTCATTCCAGCTGGATTTTCTGGGATAGTAAGGGTTTGGAAAAAATAATAATATTCTTATATTGGAGGATATTGGGGAAAAGCTGTGTCTTGTCTTCCCTCTCGAGGAGCTGGTTTGCTTCCTGAGCTTGCTCCAGGTTGGATTTATCCTACTGGACTGTGTGAATCTGCATCCAGTAATCCTGGTCAGTTCAGGACCGGGGGATGGCTGGGCAGCCTCTGCCTCGGGGACTTGGGAGAAGCTCATGCTGAGCGATGCAAGGGCTGGGAGCTCGCCCTGGTTTGGGTCCTTTCCTCATGCTAGGAAAGGATAAAAAGGGAAAAGAAAGCCCCGTGTCATCCTCAGGGCCTGTTCCTGTGGTTTGGGCTGTTGATCCAGGAGCACTCAGGGAGCAGTTGCCTCCCTTGGTGTTTGCTCAGCCACCTTGGAAGGGGAAACTGTTGCTGCTCTCCTCAAGACAGGCTGGCTGCTTCCCAGGAAATAGAGTCCAGGGATTTGTCCTGCAGCAACAGGCCTGGATTTAACTTCACAGGGTGCCAGCTGCCCAAATTGGACACAGCCCCTCGTTAAGGTGGATTTATTTCACGATACATTTCTGTCATCGAGGCGTCGCCTTACACTGAGATGTTGGGAATAGCTGGAGATAGAACCTCTGATATCCCAGTCTTCCATCAGCAGTAAATCCCCAGGGACTGGCTTTCCTCACCTTCTGCCAGCCAGGGCTGTGTGCAGGTATTTCACAAATGAAAGGAGAAGGGGGGTGGCAAGAGGCAGGGAATTTTTCCCCCACAGGGAGTTGTTTGGGGTAAAACAGCCTCGCTGGCAGAACAGGTCCCACAGGGGTGGAGGAACTGTGAATGTCGCCGTGCTCTGTCTCAGCCTGGGTAGGATTCCACAGGGATCCCTTTTCCCATCCCATCTGGGCCCCACGGTGCAGGGCAGGGCGATGTCTCCTCGTGCCCAGCGAGGGAGCAGCAGCTCCAGAGCTTTGCTTTGGCTCTCTGCTTCCGACTGGAGGCAGCAGCAGGGTGGGGAGAGATGGAGTGACCTGCGAAAACGCCGTTCCTAAACCTCCCTCAGCTGCTGCAAAGCTGCAGACCCCACATCCTCCGCTCGGTGTTGGCTGTGCCAGAGCCCTCTGGTGTGGCACACACCTCTCAGTGCACTTCTGGTGCTCCTGATTCTCTCTGTGACCTGCCCGTTGTCCCTTTTCCCAGCGGTGACGTGGAATGCCATGGCCAGCTCCTCGGACAGTGACGATGATGGGTTCATGGCCGTGGATCCAGAGGACGCCGTGCTGGAAGGGACGATGGAGCAGGAGGACGAGCCCCACGCCAAGCTGGAGCCGGAGGAGCCCAGGCACAACAGATCGATGCTGGAGCTCCCAGAAGAGGTTTTGGAATATATCCTGTCCTTCCTCTCTCCCTACCAGGAGCACAAAACCGCCGCCCTCGTCTGCAAACAGTGGTATCGACTGATCAAAGGTACAGTGCTGGCAGTGCCTTTCTTTAACTGTGGGAACAGGGATCTGGAGCCCAGCTCTCTTTTACCTTTGCCTCTTGTTTTCCCCTCAAATGAAATCTGACTTGTGTGAAGTCCCAGCGACATCCCTGGGGTCACTGGCTTTGCTCAAGGGGGGGCTGTAGCGGTGCAGAATTGAACCCCTCAGCCTCTCTCGGGGTGGAAAACCCAGGGAGGCTGTGGATTCCCCTCCCTGGCCTGTCCAAGGCCAGGCTGGACGTGGCTCAGAGTGACCTGGGATAGTGGAAGGTTCCACCTGCGGCAGGGCTTTGGAGCTGGATGAGCTTTGAGGTCCCTTCCAGCCCAAACTGAAGCACAGCCCGAGGCCCAGGACAAAGCAGCTCCTTTGCTGCCTCTGGATGCTCCCAGTGCTGCGCTTGGATCGCAGCTTCCTCCCCGGAGCCCCTGCCAGTGTCCCATGGCTAATGTGGCTTTAATTGTGCTTCGTTTGCGTCTTGCTCAGTAATTAACATTCCCAAAGCTGGAAACAGCCCCAGCTCTGGTTCTTAGGGCTCTGCTGGAGATGAGTGGAATATAAAATCTGCATGAGTAGAGATGTGCATGTTCCAGCTTCCTGAAAGAGCAGCCCTGAGACACGGATCCTCCCTTTGCCTCCGCACAGCATTCACTCCAGAGCCTCGTGGGGGTATTTTCATGCTGGAGAAGTATGACACAGCAAATAAGGACGGAGAATTTGGACAAGGATACGAGCAGAACCTTCTGCTTCATTTTATTTTAATACATGGGGTGGTTTCTGGTACGGTTCTGTTGGGCGCACGCTTTAATCACGAGCTTCATTTAAAAAACGAGGCGTTCCAGAGGAGAGCACAGTTAGATCCTAGGAAATGGGACACGTTGCTGCACGAGGGGAATGTGTTCCTTCTGGAATGCCCTTGGCTGTTTGTGGGGTGATGGCTCATTTATGGACTTCTCCTCACCTGAAAGCGTTGCTCAGATTCCAGGCTTATTTCCCACTTTGCCCAGAGGTGAGCAGGAGGTTAAAGAAACACAGCTACCCAGCAGGGAGCATGGCCCAAAATGACACTTTCTGTGCATAATTTTGGGGCAGCAGCTGCCCACAGCCCTGGGGAAAGGCCTTTTCCGAGTGCTGCAGCCCCGGAGTGGCTGCTTGGCTGTTTCCTGGAGTGGCCTGCAAGGGATGCAGCTGGAATGGACAAACACCTGGGATTCAGCCCAGAGGGATGTGGGAAACACCCCTGGAGTGCAGGGATGAGCAGCCCGAGGCGCAGCGTGGCCTTGGGCTGTGTCACCTCTCAGGGGGCAAGTGGTGCTGGGCAGCTGGGCCCTTCTGGGGCAATTCCAGCCAAAAAAGGGTCTGTAAGCACCACCTGTGAGCTGTGCCCAGCGAGGTCACTCGAGGTAAACAATTGATTTGTGTTCTGGTTAATTTTTCCTGTTTGCCAGGATACATCTGCTGTGCAGTCCTGGAGCTCGCGTTCCGTTTCCCGTGTGACTCTCAGGCATCACCTCCTTGAGGACCCCAGGCTTTATTTTTTTATTAAAAAAACCCCTTCCTGCTTTATATCCCGGAGTGGGATTTCTTGCTGAGGGTGTTCCTGGCACAGGGCTTGGGGAAGAACTCTTGGCAGGTTGTGGCATCCTCAGTGCAGGTGCCACCAAGTGTCTGCTGAGCTGCTGCTGCTGCCAAAATCCTTCTCCAAACCCTTCTGTCTCCTCAGGCAGCAGCCTCTGGCCCCTCCCAGCACCCTCACACAGAATTAGTGGCAGCCTTGGAGCATCCCTGCTGATTTTTATCACTGATATCTCTTCTCCTACTTTCTTCAGGTCCCTGGGCAGTAGCTGCATCCACACTCTTAAAAATTGATTATTGTGCATTTTTTGTCCTCTGAGGTCCCTTGAGGGAAGGGGTGCTGCTCCTCGGGGTGTGGTGAGGGGAGCAGGGGCTGTGGTGCAGCACAGAGAGCTGAACACCAGCTCTCCAAAGCATCCCAGTGCTTCCTTCCTTTCCCAAAGGCTCTGCTTCCCGAGCCGGAGCTGCCGGGGACGGCGTGACCCGGGCCAGTGCTCGTTGCTCCTCTCCACATCTGCAGAGTTCCCTCGTCTGTGCTCTCTTTGATGCCCGAATTCCCAGCGTGTTCACCCCCAGACGCGGGTTCCGTGGAGCTGCTGTCGCCGTGCGGGCACAGCCTGCTCCAGCTGTTCCAGTTTCGCTGTTCTCTCCCCAGGTGTGGCCCATCAGTGCTACCACGGCTTCATCAAGGCAGTGCAGGAAGGGAACATCCAGTGGGAGAGCCGCACTTACCCCTACCCCGGCACCCCCATCACCCAGCGCTTCTCCCACAGTGAGTATCCTCTGGGAATCCTGGCGGGAGCTGCCTCCCTCGGGGTCTGGCAGTGCCCCACACGCCCGTCGCCGCCGGTGTTCACCCCACGGCTCTGCCAGCACTTGGCACAAGAGCAGGGATTTGGGAGCTGCTGGTCCTGGTGGGCTCGTTGATCCTAGGAAATGCTGGTGGAGTGGAAGTGGGGTGGGATTGGGGCTTCCTGGCTGTGCAGGGGTCTTTCTGCAGCTCCCCTTCTTGGAACTAAGGATGGAAAACTCTCCCAGATCATGGAGTCAACCCTAAATGTGTCCCCAAGTGCCACATCCACATGCCACGGGACACTTCCAGGGACGATGGCTCCAGCACTGCCCTGGGCAGTCTGTGCCAGTGCCTGACCACCCTTTCCATGACAAATTTTTCCCAGTATCCAATCTAAACCTCTCCTGGCCCAGCCTGAGGCCGTTCCCTCTCCTCCTGTCCCTGTTCCCTGGGAGCAGAGCCCGACCCCCCCGGCTGCCCCCTCCTGTCAGGGACTTGTGCAGAGCCACAAGGTCCCCCCTGAGCCTCCTTTGCTCCAGGCTTTCCCAGCTCCCTCAGCCTCTCCTGGGGTTCCAGCTCCTTCCCAGCTCAGTTCCCTGCCCTGGACATGCTCCAGCCCCTCAGGGTCTGTCTTGTCCTGAGGGACCCAAAGCTGCCCCCAGGACCCGGGCCTGAGCTTTGTGTCCCTCCCTCAGCCACTGGACTGGAGTCATTCCCATCAAAGCCAGTGAGTTCTGGGAAGTGCAGCACTCAGGATGTGCACCAGCTGCTTGCACACGTCCTCTACATCTGTGAGGAAAATTGGGGCCGTTCCAGCCTGCTAGGTTCAGAACCAAGCAGAGCTGCAGGTGGATTTGCTGATGGGAGTGATTCAGTCAACAGCACCACTCAGTGTTTGGGTGAATTTTCCCCTCCTTCCAAGATTCTGGAAGAGAACAGAAAGGGAAAAGAAAAAAAAGTGCCTTTGAGGGAAGAGGTTGAAA
>NW_008237887.1:303575-305053 GCF_000691975.1 Corvus brachyrhynchos
AACATTGAGCTGCCCCAGCCCCGCCAAAAAAAACACGACAAAAATTCCATCCTGTGGCTCCAGCGCGGGGTCTGAGCCCTCTGGGAGACAGCTCTTCCAGGGAGCAAATTGCATTTTTCTAAGGCAAAATAAACACGGTGCAAGCCCTTCCGTTCCAAGAGCAGCAGGCATTACATTTTCATCTTCCCAAGTAATAATTTATGAGGCAGCCGCTGCGCTGCCTCCTGCCAAGACAAGTCCGGGAGACGCTGCAGGGAGCTCTGGTGAAGTCACCGTGCTCTTCTGAGATATCCTCATCTTCCTGAAGGATGAAAAGGCACCACAGCTCACAGCTCATTTTCAGCAGCCGCGTTAGGGAAGTGCTTATGAACGACTTGGCATTTGCATGCATTTCCCCTCAATTTTAGCTGCGTTTTTGCGACTGCTGAGCACTCAGGCCAGCTAGAAATTCCCTGGAAAAGGCTCAGAGTTGCCCCAAAGAGCACTGTGTGCTCTTTCCTTTGTCCTGCTGCCTGCTAGGGGCTTCCTGGCTCCAGAATGAGCTGTCTCCCTAAATCCACTGCCCTCGGAGCGTGTAATCCGTGTTAGCCTCGCTCGGTGACAGTGCCCCGGCTCTGCCCGGCCCCGGTGGCCACAGCAGCATTATTAATGCACTTTGTGGGCACAAAGCTAATCTGGATTAACTTGTTTGCTGACTTAAACGGATTGGTTTGTGAGCAGCTGCCCGGATCTGCAGCCTCTGCTTTCCCTGCAGCAGCGTTCTGTGCCTGCGGGCGAGATTCCAGCGTTAAAGCGAAGCTGGGAATCATCAGTTCCGGAAATTCAAACTGAAACCTCTGAACTGTCACCTAAAATCCCGAGGGATGACGGTGAGCTGAGGTGGAGGAAACAGGAGGTGCAGGGAGAGATGCAGGGAGGACTCACAGAGCCCTTTTTTGGGATGAGTGATTTGCCAGTTTTTGTGGGAAGACGTCACTGCCCAGGCACGAGTCACTGCCACCATCAGAGCTCTGTCTGGGGCTCGCTCTCTCTTCCAAGAATTGTCATAACTATCCCAGAAGTGCTCACAGGGAGTACAAACAGACAAGGAGGGGGGAATTTTAAGCAGTTGGGGGTCAACCTGTCTGCTGTGAGTCCTGAAGGGAGGAATGGCAAAAGTGCTGGATGAGGAATAATGAATGGAGGGTGCCGCCGTGGGGAGGGATCGCACAGCTCAGAACGAGCTGCGGATGAGCCGCCACTTTTCCAGAGGGTTTGACTGAAGCTGCAGAACTGCAGGGCATGAAATATCCATAATGCTGGGTATTCCGGGGCAGAAATCCTCCATATCTGGGGCTTTTTGGGTGATGTTTGCAGGAGTCACTGAGTTCTTCTATGCATGAACCTGCGGGGTCATAGCAGGGCGATGACTCACGGGGTGAAATCACTGCCCGCAGTGGAAAACGATGTCAGGAGGCTCAGGAATGCAGAAACGGAAA
>NW_008237887.1:305074-305576 GCF_000691975.1 Corvus brachyrhynchos
CAGGGATATTGATCCTTTGCTGGAGGAGTGACTAATTTTAAGCACTGAATTTATTGTTTTTGTTTCCACGGAGCCTGGGGTTGGTGGCACCACCAGGATGAGTAATGACAGTGATCTGCAGGTTTGACAAAGGCAGGGAGCGGTGAAGGCTGGAATGTTTGTTTTACAGGATGGGCTGCTCCTGGAGCAGAGCTGCAGCTCCTCCCAGCACCCAGCCTTGCTCAATATCCCCGGGATTTTGGCTGCAGCCAGGCCCTGCACTGCAAGGAGCAGGACAATGGCATTTTAGGGAATAAAGAGATAGAGGTGTAGATGGATATAGAGGGAGGTGGGAGAGCTGGGGGTGCTCACCTGGAGAGGAGAAGGCTCCGGGGAGAGCTCAGAGCCCCTTGCAGGGCCTAAAGGGGCTCCAGGAGAGCTGCAGAGGGATTGGGGACAAGGCATGGAGGGACAGGACACAGGGAATGGCTTCCCAGTGCCAGAGGGCAGGGCTGGATGGGAT
>NW_008237887.1:305650-309271 GCF_000691975.1 Corvus brachyrhynchos
GGCCGTGCCCAGGCCCGGGTTGGAGCAGCCTGAGACAGCGGAAGGTGTCCCTGCCCGTGCTTCCAGATGGGCTCTGAGGTCCCTTGCAGCCCAGCCCGTTCCTGAGGGATGTTTCCCTGGGGGAGTGCAGGGCTGGCCCTGCTGCCATCTCCAGCCCCTCCTCCCCAGCGCCACCATCCCAAGGGATCCCTCCAAATCCCAGCCCCACCCCGGCAAGCGGTGCCAGCAGCTCAAGGTGCAGCTTGGCAGCTCCTGCTGGGAATGCCAGCACCGAGGGCTGTCTCCCTCCAACCCAAGGCCCCTGTGGGGATGGGATTTACAGCCCAGCTGGCTCCTTCCCGTCTCCCCAACCCTTGAACTTGGATGGGTTAATTTATCTCATGTTCTCCGGGTTCCAGAAGTCAATGTCCTTTGATTGTGCTGAAGGGAATGTGCTCTCCATTCGGTTTTCCCTTCCCAGTCACCTTTGCTTTGGTTATCAGCTGCTTTGGGTGAAAATCCCTGGTGATTCCTTACTCAGGACGGGGGGAGTCAGGAATGTGGTGAGAGCCAGCTGCCTCTGCTCTCTTGGAGCATCAGTGTCTTCAGACATCAGAATTACTGAGTCATTTCCGAAGATAAGCCACTTCTGCAGCACTGAAACTCTGGGGGTCACTGAATTTTGCTGGGACATAAAAAAACCCCAACTAAATCCATTCAGTGTTTTCTACACAAAAAATCCCTAAACCCATCAGGGATGTGCACAATTTCCCCCGATTTACTCCACGCCTGGTATAAACTATATATAAATATACCATGGAATCACAGAATATCCTGAGCTGGATCCACAAGGATCATCAAAGTCCAGCACAGAACAGCCCCGACAACCCCACTGTGAAATTCCTACAGCCTGGAATAAACTCCAGCTTTCATTGGGCTTTCTTTTTCCTCTTTTTCCCTATATTTTTCCCCCCTCAAGCTGCTCTGCCTTCCTTATCTTCAGCAGCTTAAAATGACTCTAAAAAGAAGCAGGAAAGCACAGTTTCAATGATTTTGCTGTGGGATTATTCCACGTGGAATTTTACAGGAAACCCAGAATTCTGCCCATCCTCCAAGGCAGATAAGATGAGTTTATCTGGAAGTTCCTTCTTGTCGGAGGTACCTGGATGCTGCAGACACTTCCATGGATTTTCTGTTGCTGCAGAGCTTGTTTTGGGGCCAAAAGCTCTTGATTTCCCTGGGTATCTTTGAGGGGTTGTCAAACGTGGTGTTCCCTCCCTGTTCCCCATCCCGCTGCCTGATCCTTTCCCACAGGGAGCAGAGGGAATGCTCATGGGAGATCCTGGGTTTTAGTGGGGCTTTTTAAGGTGAGATGGGGTGAAATCCTGAAAAGAGAACGAACCCCCAGCCCTGGGTGCACAGAGCAGGGTCTGTGAGCTGCGTGAGCCAGCTCAGGGAAGGTCAGTGGGCTGAGCGCCTTAATCACAGCTAAGCTAATTAATTACAGCCTTGTAAGGCAGTTTTCTCTGCCCTTTGAGGAGCAGCTCTGCTTGAGGGGATAATCCTCTTGGGAAGGTTCTTGCTGGAGCTTCACCCTGCTCAGGGATACCCCATGGTTCCAGGGAGCTGGAGCAGCCTGGCTGCTTTTTTCCAGGGAGGAAAGGGCCTGATCTTGGTGTGTCCCCCTGAGGCACAGGGCAGTGACAGAGCTGTGGCCCCCCAAAGCACAGAGCAGTGACAGAGCTGTGCCCCCCAAAGCACAGGGCAGTGACAGAGCTGTGGCCCCCCAAAGCACAGAGCAGTGACAGAGCTGTGCCCCCCAAAGCACAGGGCAGTGACAGAGCTGTGGCCCCCCAAAGCACAGAGCAGTGACAGAGCTGTGCCCCCCAAAGCACAGGGCAGTGACAGAGCTGTGGCCCCCCAAAGCACAGAGCAGTGACAGAGCTGTGCCCCCCAAAGCACAGGGCAGTGACAGAGCTGTGGCCCCCCAAAGCACAGAGCAGTGACAGAGCTGTGCCCCCCAAAGCACAGGGCAGTGACAGAGCTGTGGCCCCCCAAAGCACAGAGCAGTGACAGAGCTGTGCCCCCCAAAGCACAGGGCAGTGACAGAGCTGTGGCCCCCCAAAGCACAGAGCAGTGACAGAGCTGTGCCCCCCAAAGCACAGGGCAGTGACAGAGCTGTGGCCCCCCAAAGCACAGAGCAGTGACAGAGCTGTGCCCCCCAAAGCACAGGGCAGTGACAGAGCTGTGGCCCCCCAAAGCACAGAGCAGTGACAGAGCTGTGCCCCCCAAAGCACAGGGCAGTGACAGAGCTGTGGCCCCCCAAAGCACAGAGCAGTGACAGAGCTGTGCCCCCCAAAGCACAGGGCAGTGACAGAGCTGTGGCCCCCCAAAGCACAGAGCAGTGACAGAGCTGTGCCCCCCAAAGCACAGGGCAGTGACAGAGCTGTGGCCCCCCAAAGCACAGAGCAGTGACAGAGCTGTGCCCCCCAAAGCACAGGGCAGTGACAGAGCTGTGGCCCCCCAAAGCACAGAGCAGTGACAGAGCTGTGCCCCCCAAAGCACAGGGCAGTGACAGAGCTGTGGCCCCCCAAAGCACAGAGCAGTGACAGAGCTGTGCCCCCCAAAGCACAGGGCAGTGACAGAGCTGTGGCCCCCCAAAGCACAGAGCAGTGACAGAGCTGTGCCCCCCAAAGCACAGGGCAGTGACAGAGCTGTGGCCCCCCAAAGCACAGAGCAGTGACAGAGCTGTGCCCCCCAAAGCACAGGGCAGTGACAGAGCTGTGGCCCCCCAAAGCACAGAGCAGTGACAGAGCTGTGCCCCCCAAAGCACAGGGCAGTGACAGAGCTGTGGCCCCCCAAAGCACAGAGCAGTGACAGAGCTGTGCCCCCCAAAGCACAGGGCAGTGACAGAGCTGTGTCCCCCCAAAGCAGAGCAGTGACTGAGCTGTGTTGCTGTTCCAGGTGCGTGCTACTACGATGCCAACCAGTCCATGTACGTGTTCGGGGGCTGCACCCAGAGCAGCTGCAACGCCGCCTTCAATGACCTCTGGAGACTGGACCTCAACAGCAAGGAGTGGATCCGGCCCCTGGCCTCAGGTGAGCCCTGGCAGCTGCCCCCACCCCTCATCGCTCCTGCCCACGGCTGCCTGCCTCCATTCGGTGTGCCCGGGTGCGTTTGAGCGTTATCCCACCGGGGTTCGGGTTGTGTCGGGTTGTGTGGCTGCTTTGTGGCAGTCTCTGTGTCCTCAGCACCACCTTGGGTGGGTTTTCTCGGGAGCAGCTGCTCCCTGCTGGTTCCTGCCAGGCAGGGTGAGGGACACTTCTCTGCAGCCACCAGAGCCTGCGTTGATAAGGCGGTGAAAATCAGGATTGTTCAGCCTGGAGAAGGCTGAGAGAGTTGGGATTGTTCAGTCCCAGGAAGGCTGAGAAAGATGTGATGATTGTTCAGCCTGGAGAGGAGAAGCTCCAGGGAGAGCTCCGAGCCCCTTGCAGGGCCTAAAGGGGCTCCAGGAGAGCTGCAGAGGGATTGGGGACAAGGCATGGAGGGACAGGACACAGGGAATGGCTTCCCAGTGCCAGAGGGCAGGGATGGATGAGATATTGGGAAGGGATTGTTCCCTGGGAGGGGGGAGAGGCCCT
>NW_008237887.1:309345-314107 GCF_000691975.1 Corvus brachyrhynchos
GGAGGGTGTCCCTGCCCATGGCAGGGGTGACACTGGGCGGTGTTTAAGGTCCCATTCCGTGATTCCGTGGTGAGAGTCATTGTCCCAAAGCTGAGATTTTCTGTGCTCATTCCAGTGGCTCCCACTCCAGGTATTTTGGGGAGTGGAGCAGACAAGCCCGTGCAGGTGGGAGAGCGTGGGAAAGCAGGTTCGTTCCTGCTGTCCAGGCACCCTCAGCCGGGCAGGAAAACACCACGAATTATTTCCCACAGTGGTTTTTGTGCTGGAAATGTCACCCATGACAGTTTGAGTTTTTTCGTTTAATTTCTGAATTCCACTAAAATAACTTTGAGGAAAGCAGAAGAATTGGGGGAAGCTCTTGGGGCAGGGGGGGAAATCGGTGTTAAAGCAGCTGTTTTGGCAGAAGGAGGGAGGAGAAAAGGAGCTCAGCATTCCTTGTTGGGCACAGAATTCCCTGCCGTGTGCTCCAAGTATCGTGGACTGCTCAGACATTGTTTAAAGTATTCTCTTGTCTCGCACTTGAAGTCCTCCAAAATCCAGATGTTTCTGACACCTCACTTGGTGCTTGGCTATCCATCCACACTTCCCTGTGTTCTGCTTTCCCTGAGGGATTCCCGCAGGGGGAATTCAGGCGTTGGGGATTTAACCGGGGGAAGGCGAACCCCACCCTTCCAAACCGGCTCCTGCCATCCCTCCTTCCCTGCCTGAGCTCTGTCCCTGTGCTGGGGGCTGGAGAGGAGCAGCATAAACAGGATACTGGGCTCTGCAGACCTCTGCTCCGCCCCAGGCCGGCGATTCCTGCAGCCCAGGGAGCTCTTCCGCCGCGCTGAATGCGGGGCACAGCTCGGAGCCGGCCCTGCTGCGGCGCCGGGGCTCCGCTGCCCCGCTGACACCCAGCGCTCCCGAAGAACGAGTCCTGTGGGAATGCGTGTCGGGGTGAGGTCCCACGGGAAGATCCCCCGAGGAGATATTCCTGCATGCTGTCATGAGCGAGATGGGATCGCAACTGAAACTGGAGGCAGGGAACAGGGAGCGCTCTTGTTCCTGGTTTTCTGAAGGGATGAGTCACCCCGCGGTGGGATCTGACACAGCTCCAGCGCTCCCGAAGAACGAGTCCTGTGGGAATGCGTGTCGGGGTGAGGTCCCACGGGAAGATCCCCCGAGGAGATATTCCTGCATGCTGTCATGAGCGAGATGGGATCGCAACTGAAACTGGAGGCAGGGAACAGGGAGCGCTCTTGTTCCTGGTTTTCTGAAGGGATGAGTCACCCCGCGGTGGGATCTGACACAGCTCCTGCTTTTCCTTTGGGTGCCCTGAACCAGAGGGTTGGCACCAGGAGAGAAGAGTGGCTGGAGGGGACAAAAGCAGAGAGCTTTGAAATCCTGGGATGTAAATAAGGCAGGAGGGTGTTTTTTAAAAAAAACCCGAAGAGTTGACATTGATTGATTACCAGTCGTTGTGAGGGCAGGCTAATTGCTGTGGAGGAGTTCCCACACCTACCCCACAGACTCCAGAGCTCTGGAATAAGACCCTGGCTCTTTCCCAAGGCCGGGTCTTGCTCGGAGAGGTTCCGTCACACTCCACGTGTGCCCTCGTTAAGCATCTTCTCTAAGGAGCAGGGAATGGGAGCACAGTGTTCTGGACACAACTTCATCCCTTTCTGAGAGGCTTTTCCAGGAGAAAACACCCTGTTGTTGTTGTTGTTTGTTCCTGCCTGTTTTCATCCGGGTTTTCTGGCTCCTGGGTATGAGATGACATCAGAGCTGGATAATTCCCCTCCAGCCCGAGCTGCTTCACCTGGGAGTAAATATTTAGCCTTCAAAGAAATAATTGGCCTGGGTTTCTTTCGTCTCCAAGACGGAGGAGGGAGATAATTACTTCAAAAAACCCTAATTTTTGAGGTCTCAAAGTATTTTTTTGCTTAGATCTGAAACAATGGCTTTGACGTGTGACTGATGAGGCTGGAGCAGCACGAGAGAGTTGGTGCGCGGCTCTCGTGGAGAGCTTTTGGTGGGGTTTGCAGCTCTGGACAGGAGGGTGGCAGGCAGCAGGATCTCTGGTTTAGGAAGGTGCCTCCCAGCTCCTCTCCCTCGAGCTCTCCTGGCCATTGTGGAGCTGCTCCCACCCCTTCCACTCCCACTCAGGACCTGCTGGAGCAGGAGCGGGATAATTTCCAGCGCCATGCGTGGGACGCTGCGGTGCTGTCCCAGGGGAGGTGGTCCCTGCAAGGTGGGTGCTTTCCTCGCCCTCAGTTGCTCAGTTAACCTGGGCAGCTGCTGGAATTTGAGCCCATCTCTGCACAGGGGACCCCGGTGTGGAGGGCTGGGGCTGGTCTATGCTGGAATCTGTTTATCCAGCTGCAGGCCAGGGTGAGGCCCCACTCACTGCTGTGAGTCCAGCTGGAGCACGCTGGTTTCAGTGGTGATAGTCCCTGGTGCTCCCCAAAAATGGGCTGAACAGCCAGGAAAGAAACCAAATCCCATTGGAAACAGAGAGTCCCAGGACTTTCAGTACCTGGAGGGGCTCCAAGAATGCTGGAGATGGACTTTGGACAAGGGCCTGGAATGCCAGAGGGCAGGGTCAGATGGGATTTTGGGAAGGAATTGTTCCCTGTGAGGGGGGGAGGCCCTGGCACAGGTTGGAAGTGTCCCAGGCCAGGCTGGACAGGGCTTGGAGCAGCCTGGGAAGGTGTCCCTGCCCATGGCAGGGGTGGCACTGGATGGGCTTTAAGGTCCCTTCCATCTCAAACCATTCCATGATTCCATGACTCGGTGCAGTGGGAGCTGCAGGGGTTTGTGGTGAGGCCTTTGCTGATGCCTGGACTTGGCTGAGCCGGGATTCCTCCCCGGATCTGCTGCCCTGCTGGCAGGGAAGGTTTGTCCTGTGTCTGTGCAGTCTGTGAAACACTCCTGGTGAGATCCCATCTATCCCGGTGCACGGGAAGCTGCTGGAAGGCTCTGGGAGAAGCCCCAGGCCCCGTTCCACCGTCGGAGCCTCCTGTCCGTGTCCCCCTGCAGGGATCATCCCCAGGCAGAGCCGGGAGCGTGTCCGTCCCCAGGCAGTGTCTGGCTGTCCTGCCCGGGTCCTTTCAGGCTCTTCTCTCTGCAGGCTCTGTCCCTGCCTGGATTTGTTGGTTCCAGTTCCTCAGAGTCCTGCACCCGGCCTCTCTCAGCCAGAACCACACCAGGAAATGCCTTTTTGAATTAGAGAGAAAAAAGGCCAGGAGCTTTGCTCTCCCAGGGGCTCATGGCACAGAGCTGAACAGCTTTTCCCTTTAAAACTGAGCCTGTTGTGCTTATGAAGTCAGGAGTGGTGCTGGAAAGACCAGGGAGAGGAATTCATGCTGAAGTCCTGCAGGATCTGCACATCCTCCTCTTGTGTCTGTGTTGTCATCCCCCCTTTGCTGCCCTGCAGCTGCCTGGCCAGGCAGGAGGCTGGAAGGAGCCCCGTCCCTCCCGTGTCCCGGTGTGTTTCCCACTGCCAGGCCGGGATATCCCTCTCTGATCTCGGAGGAGTTCAGGAGCCTCGGGGCTCCGCTTTTCCTGCTGCTGGGAGGAGGCTCCTGGTGCTGCTGCCCGGGGCCACCCTTCCCCCGGCAGGGACACCTCCCCAGGGCTTCGCTCCGGGCCTTCTCTCCCTGCAGTCACGCTGGGGAGATGGGAAAGCTTCTCATCTTCCTCAGGATTTCGGGATCAGGCTCGGAGGCAAAACTCCTTGGTGTGATGCTTTGCTGCTCTCTGTCCCCACGGTGTCGGGACGTGGCTGTTCCTCCCTCCTGCTCCCGCCCGGGCATGAGCAGAGCCCTCCCGCCCGAGGTTTGTACCTGAACCTCCTGGGTGGCCTCAGCCCGGCACACTGAAACCCCTCTGCCAGGGCTCCTCTTGGCTCAGCTCCTCCCCAGCCCCCTGCTGCTGTGAGTGGGCGCTGCTGCAGTTGCCGGATCAGGTTTCCCTTCGGGAGCTGAGGGGAAGGTGCCTTTGATGGTGTTGTGTCAACAAAAGCAACAGCCCGAAGGAGGCAGGAGAGGCTCGGGAGAGACTCCTGGTGTCAGATGTGGTGCTGGTGGAGAAACCACCCCGTCGCTCGTGGAGCAGAGAGGTTTGGCCTTGACAGAGCTGTGCAAAAACCTTGCCCCGAGCTAAAAAGCTCAGCCTTGTTTTCATCTGCCCCTTCTAGAAAAGAGTGGTGAGTTTTCAAAACAATTCTCCAAACAGTCCGTGGAGTTTCACAGTGCTGCTCCCGCTCTGGAGTGAATTCCTTGGCTGGGATCTCTGTGGAGCTGAAGGAGTCACAGGGAAGGACTGAGTGGGCTTCCCAAGGAGGGGAGACGGTGCTGGATCCCACAGGACCCCACAGGATCCCACAGGATCCAGCCCTCCACGGCCACAGAGTGGCACCAGCACTCAGGGAGTGAATCCCACTGGGACAGGAGCAGGGCTGTGCAAGGGCTCGGTGGGAATCTGAGGAGTAAACAGAGGTGTGGGAATAGTGGGAAGCTCCTCACGTGTGGATTTAAACCCTCTGTGACTGAAGATTGTGCACCTCGTTCAGTTCATGGTTGTGTTTTGCATCAGCTCTGTCCAGTCCTGGGACCCTTGACTCGGGAGGGCCCTGGAGCGGCTGGAGCGAGTCCAGGGCAGGGAAGGGAGCTGGGAAGGGGCTGGAACCCCAGGAGCGGCTGAGGGAGCTGGGAAAGGGCTCAGCCTGGAGCAAAGGAGGCTCAGGGGGGACCTTGTGGCTCTGCACAAGTCCCTGACAGGA
>NW_008237887.1:314131-319861 GCF_000691975.1 Corvus brachyrhynchos
GCCCGAAGGGAACAGGGACAGGAGGAGCGGGAACGGCCTCAGGCTGGGCCAGGGGAGGCTCAGGGTGGAGGCCAGGAGGAATTTCCTCATGGAAGGGGCTGCCCAGGGAGGTTTGGAGAGCCCATCCCTGGAGATGTCCAAGGAAGGGCTGGAGGTGGCACTCAGTGCTCTGGGCTGGGAACAAGGTGGGCATCGGGCACAGGGTGCACTCGATGGTCTGGGAGGGCTTTTCCAGCCTCGGGGATTCTGGGATTCTTTTTCCTGAAGAGCAGTCACTGAGACGCTCTGCCCTGACCCCAGACTGCAGCTCTGCTCCCCTTGCAGTCACTTCCCTCACAGGGATCCTGGGCACAGCCTTGCTTTGGGCATTAAAACGCCCCAAAATCCTGACCTGACCAAAATTCTGGCTGCAGAATTCCCTTGGTGTCCCCCTGTGCCTCTGGCCTCGCCGACGGCCCCCTGATTGAAAGCAAACCTCAGTTTATTAAAAACTCGGGATCACCTTGAGCCCACTGAGGCCGTGTGGTCGCTGTTGGCCTCCCGAGAACCCAGAGGAGCCAAAAGCTGATTCCTGGCACGGAAGAACGTCTCTAATTATGACTGAGTGCCTGAGCCTCCGAAGTGGAGCAGGTTAATGGGATAGATGGAAATCCCTCGTGCTGTGAGCGGTGAGCCTGGAAGAGGGGAAGGCTTTTTCCAGCTCTGTTCCTGATCTGGGTGGTTTTTTCCTCGTTGCTCTTTGAGTTTGGTAGCAGCAGGGCCTGTTCCTGCCTCTGCAGAGCTGAAACATTCCACTTCACCCTCAAATAATCCGTGGCTTTCCCTCCACCATCCAAAGGCTCTTGCGTCCTCCAGCTCGGAGTGACTTGACCCCGTTGGAAGCTCAGCTTTGATCCTGTGAGTCCCCTGCCTGGAGCTTCCTTATCCTGCACCTGATTTCTTTCTTATCACACACCCGATTTCCTCCTTATCACACCCCTCATTTCTTCCTTACCCACCCCTCATTTGTGCCCTTCTGGAACAAGGACTTTCCGGGCTTTGTCCCATGCCACCCTCTGGGACAGAGGCTGTCCCAGCACAGGTTGCTTGGAATTGCTTTCTCCAGTATCAATATATTGATTTTTGATGAATTTATTGATTTCTCCATTTTGGGCTCCCAGCTTTACGAGGAGGTGAGTGACCACTCCTGCCAAGCCTTTGACAGACAAACCCTCCAGCAATATCCCTGGATACAGAGTTTGGACTTCATTGCTGCCCTTGCAGAGGGTGGATTGGCAGCTCCGAGGTGGGAGCAGGGCGGTTCCCAGCCCCTGGATCCATCTGAGCGAGGCAGCCCCAGCGTTCATTTGTTCCTCTCTTTGCCTGGGTGGTTTTGCAGACATCTCTAATGGAATTTGTGGTGTTCAATAGGAAATATCTCAAGGGCAAGAGATGAAAAATCAACCCAAATCGAGTGAAAGCTTTTTTTAATTTTTCTTTTTTTGCATCAGCTGCCGCCTGGTTGGGAAGGCACTGATGGTCTCCAGGAGATTAATCCATGGGTTTAGGTTTACAGCACACACCTCCCCTCCCTTGGATTTGCCAGGCTCTGTCCTCCTCCAGCAGCTCGTGGCCTTTCTGGCCGTGTTTAACCTCGGGAAGCTTTTTGTTGTCTGGATCCAAAGCACATTCCATGGATGGCCACCCTGCCATGCCTGCCCCTGGCACGGATCAGTGCAGGAACACACAGGCACAAAACCCACGTGCAAACTGAGTGGATCTGCCGGGTGCAGGGATTTATCCCACAAGTGCCTTCACTGAACCAGGCAGCAAAAGCCAAAAGATCCCTCTCTTCTTCCCGGGGGTCTGTGTGGCTCCTGGACACTTCCTGCCTGGGAATCTGCTCCCTGCAAATAAAGGCACCTGCCTGGAGAGCCTGGTGGGGTGAAGGGCTTTACTCCCGCCACATGGACTGGTCAGTGGGGTGGGAAATGGGTATGGATTGCCACTGCTGGGGAAAAACGCTCCTGTGCCTCCCATTCCTGAATCCCACAGCTGAAATGGCCTCACTTCCCACATTCCTCCCTCCCCCTGACCCTACCTGGCTGCATCCTGCCCCTCCCTCCAGCTGGCAGCGGCTTATCCTTATCAGTGCTGTGTTCCCACAGCTTTTCCAGGGGCTCCCCGGGAAATGGGTGTGGATTGCCACTGCTGGGGAAAAACGTTCCTGTGCCTCCCATTCCTGAATCCCACAGCTGAAATGGCCTCACTTCCCACATTCCTCCCTCCCCCTGACCCTACCTGGCTGCATCCTGCCCCTCCCTCCAGCTGGCAGCGGCTTATCCTTATCAGTGCTGTGTTCCCACAGCTTTTCCAGGGGCTCCCGATATCTGACAAGGTCACAAAGTCACGGAGTCACTTCTTTCCACTGGAGCTGGAGGGTGGGGGGCAGAGTCAGTTCAGCAAGTAGAGTAAGGTGTGCCTGGTCCTCGGGGTGCGCTGCCTCTCAGGAATGCGGTGCCGGAGGCAGCCAGGAGTGGCTTTGGAGAAGCCATGGATTACCCGCCCAGGGAGGTGGGAATGTGCCCAGGACCTGGGGCTGGCTCAGGCTGGCAAAGGGGTTTTACCCCAGCAGGCCAAAGCACTTCCCCTCTCCTATTCCCTGCTCCCTGCAGGACTTGGAAGTTCAGCGAATTTTTACCCGTGGGCAAAACGTGGGGGAAGAACCTTCCCTGCGGTGGGAAAGGGGCTCCTCGGAGCGGGGGCTCAGCTGCCTCAGTCAGCAGGGCAGGGAGGCAGCGGCCGGCCGGCTGTGACAATCCCCCGGGCAATGATCCCTGACCCTTTGGGTGCCCTCCTGTCCTGCCTCGAGATGTGGTAGGAGCCATGTGGGAAGGGAGTAAAGAGGGAAAAGCTGAGGAGGCTGGGAGAAGAGCGGCTCGAAGGGAAGTGGGCGTTTCAGTGGTGATCTGGCTTCCCTCTTCCCTCAGTACAGGCTTGGGGACTCGCCTTCTTCTAGGGGCAGGGACCCCTTCCACTATCCCAGGTTGCTCCAAGCCCTGTCCAACCTAGCCTTGGAAACTTCCAGGGTTGAGTGGAAATCCCTCCTAGTAGTACTAGCAGGTACCAGTAGTAGTAGTAGTAGTAGCAGTAGTAGTACCTGGTACTCCCGCCTCCACCCTGGAGAACAATTTGCATTTCAATGATCCCAGAGTGGAGCTCTGTCATCCCTTTAACCCAGGCAGAAGTTAGGCTGCATTTTCCAAGAGGGGTTTTTTTTTCTGTCAGGATTTTTTTCCCCTTTTTCCTGACGTTTGATTTCCCAGCACTGCGGACAGTTTAATTTCTCGCTCATCCGAGTTTGGTTGGAGCCGAGGAATTTGCAAACTGTGGCTCAGACAAAGCATGTCCAATTTATTTCCTTTTCAGGAAAAGGCTCAAAACCCCGGAGCCACACACAGGGTTGTTGACACTGGTGGTGTCTCACATCTCATGAATGTGTTGCACCCCAGAGGGAGCTGATCCCTCCTTCCCAGGGCCGGTGCCGTCGTCCCGAGGCGTGGGAGGCACCCAGGGGTGATGGTTTCCCTGGACACAAACTCCCTGATCGTTTCATATCCAATTATTCCATTTTCCTGGGTCTCTGAGAGCACCCTCCCTCCTGGGCAGGTACCTCCCTGTCCATTGTGGGGTTTGTGGGATAAGACCCCGCTATCCCTTGGCTACACTGTCAGCTGGGAAGGAAAGGACAGGTCCTGCTTTTCCTTCGGAAAGATCCTGCTGGGAGTTTCGGGCAGGCTGTGCTGACATCTATCGGCAAGAGCTCCTTCCAAGACAGCCCAGCCTTTGCCTTGAGGACTCAATCCAGCAGGATTGCGTGTGTAATACTCGGGATTGAGCAGGCAGCATTCCCTGGGCAGTGTAATCCATACCCAGCACGATGTACCTTCCAAGCCTCTCCAAATCCTGGCGCTCCATAGCCCGATTTTAATCTTTTCCCCAAGCATCTGCTGTAAAGCTCTCGCAGAACGGGGCAGGCACGCGGAATGACAGAGCACTGGCTTGTGCTTGTCTGCACTCCAAAGGTGGATTTGGATTCCTGAACATGAAATATTCAGTGAGTTTGGCGTTCAGGGCTGGAATTACTGGAATGAGGGAGAAAAGTGCTTCCCTGGCGAGGAGGGAGCGAAGTTCAGGAACCGATGGATTGAAAATGGGAATAAAGGGGGAGACAGCGAGGGAGGGGAGTGCGAAGAGCTGGACTGAATATCCCTCCCTGCGCTGGGAATTTCAGTGGGAAGATGCTGGGGTTTCAGTAAATAACTGCTGTCCTTGCAGCAAACATTGGGAGGAGCGAAGCCCTGGCTCTTCCCAGGCTTTTTGCACTTCCTCCCTCTGACTGCATCCAGGAGTTGTTGTGGATTCCCCATCCCTGGAAGTGTCCAAGGCCAGGCTGGACAGGGCTTGGAGCAACCTGGGACAGTGGAAGGTGTCCCTGCCATGGCAGGGGGTGGAATGGGATGAGCTTTCAGGTCCCTTCCATCCCAAACCATTCCAGGATTCTCTGGCTGTGCCCGCAGGGTGCTCTTTAGAGGATAGTTGAGGTTTGGAGCCCCATGGTAGCTGTAACCTCACCGAATTACACAGCAGCCATTTCCTGGAACACCACTCATTTTGGGATTCTCCGACGTCGGGGCGGCCGCCGCCGCCTGCCTCGCGCTGCGGGAAACGATCCGGGAGCGAAAAGTGCGGAGCTCAGCAGGGCTGGGACGCATCCCCGCTATCCCACACCGACCTCATCCCTGCCCTGCAATTACCCGCTCCTCAGGGCGCTGGGGAGCCCGATCCAGCAATTCCCATCCCTTCCCTCGCCTCCTGGAGGGAAGACAAGCGGCAGGAGCTGCTCATCCCTTTATCTGGGAGCGCTGAGCTCTTTCATTGCACCGGGGCTGATTTGGGGAGGTGTCTGTGGAGAAGTGTGATTTGGAGAAGTCTGTGGGGCAGTGTCACTGCAGGGGGAATAGAAACACGAGCGTGGAAGCAGGGAGAGGTGGATCATTGGGATTCCGCCCACAGAGAGAGGGAACGGAGGCTTGTGCAAGAGCAGCACCTCGGTGCAGGGCCAAATCCGCCTTTCCCAAAGGATGATTGCGAAGCGTGACCTCACCCCGCGGAGCACCCAGCACCTCGGGGCGATGCTGCCGGGGAGGAGGGCACAGGGTGTATCCCAATAAAGCCTCTCCTGCAGCGTGGAGGTGCGGGAATTGTGGCGGGAATCACAGCGATCCCCGTTCGCGGCTGTTGGCAGATAAGAGGCCGAGCCCGGAGCGTTCTGGCGCGGTTATCTCGGGACTGTTTGCTCAATTGCTGCATAAGGACATTTTTGCCAGGCATTAGCACAGAGTGACTCAGTAAATCCAGTTGCGCAGGGTTCAGAGGGCACTGCCTCTCCTTTTCCACGGCTTTATCGGAGCGGCAGCACCTCAGAAACGCCGGGGTTAAAAAAATACCCACGGGGACCTTGCAAAAGCACAGAGGTGACTGAGCCTCCCCGGGGTTCTGCTCCACCGCCCAGAGATTGCGAGAAACCAAAGCTTTGCTTCCACACCGGGGTTTGACCGGGCTTGTACCACAATCCCCAGTCACTGCAGGGTGGAAATCCCACACTGGGAGTGCAGTGGGAATTCTGTCTGCGTGTCACCGTCGGGGGGTTGCTGACGTGCCCCCCAAAATAAACTCGGGATATTCCCC
>NW_008237887.1:319875-323313 GCF_000691975.1 Corvus brachyrhynchos
AGGTTATTTGTGCCTGCAGAGGAGACAAATCGGATCTTGTTCAGTTTTTCCTTAAAACTTCTGCGAGGCTGAATTCCTGTCTGCTTCCCAGCATGGAATTTGGGGTTTTTCTGGAAGGGAACACTAAATTGCCTGTGGTTTTGGTAAGGGAAGATGATACTTCTGTGGCTTTGAAAGGCTCTAAGGTTTAGGCAGGCCCGGTCAGAACTGATCTAGAACATGTTCGTAATCCCAGTGCTCTGTTTTAGACATTTTGGGAATAAAAACAGGTGAACGTCAGATGCTGGATCCGAGGCAGCTGAGCAGAGTCCTCAGTGTTGGGTTTGACTTTGGCGTGCAGCAGGCCGAGGGGACGTCTGCTCTTCCCACGGGAGTTCTCCTTTGGCGTCTCCCAAACCCAGTGTTAGTGCTGGGATCGCTGGGATGCTCGTCCTCCTCCGGCCTCCGGACCGCTGCTCGCCAGCCTGTCCTCTTCCCTTTGGGAAACCTGGCGGGGATTCGGATGAGTCTGCTGACTGCCATGGAAAAATCCCGGCTGGCCTGGGAAGCAGAGGGATTTGTTATTTTTTTCCTTCTGCGGTTTTGCTTCCGGTTGAAGGGGAAAGATTTGGGGATTTCACGCTGTCACACAAGTTTGGGATGGAGCTCTGTGAGGTGGGATGTAGTCAGGGATCCCTCAGCTGGCGTGGATGATGGTGCCGGGGTGGATGAGGGTTGTGGATTGGAAACTGGAATTTGAAAATCCAGGTCCAGACTAAAAGCTGGACTAAAAACCAGCCCCTGGATGCAGCTCTGCTGCTGCCTGAGCATGGAAACACAAATCTCCTGGTGGGCAGGGCTGGATCTGATTTGGAACAACTCGGTGTGCAAAACAGGCACCATCCTGCCTTGGAAAGAAGTGTCCAAGGCCAGGCTGGACGGGGCTTGGAGCAGCCTGGGGCAGTGGAAGGTGTCCCTGCCCAGGGCAGGAGG
Source organism: Corvus brachyrhynchos (assembly GCF_000691975.1). Lineage (NCBI taxonomy): Eukaryota > Metazoa > Chordata > Aves > Passeriformes > Corvidae > Corvus > Corvus brachyrhynchos. The sequence goes on from NW_008237887.1 coordinate 320,848, forward strand.
TGGAATGGGATGAGCTTTAGGGTCCTTCCAACCCAAACCATTCCAGGATTCCTGTGAAAGGACAGCCCCGAGCCCTTCCCAGGGATGTTTTCCTATACCTTTGGAGTGCAGATTGCAGGTGGCTTTTGAACCTGGGAGCTTGAATTCCTTCGCACCTTGAAATCCATGGGGTGCTGGAGCAGCTCCCTTTAATTTCTCAGCTTTGAAATTGGACACTTGGCCTTGGTTATCCGGGTGTTCCGTGGAAATCCGATCGGCCACGATGGTGGCCATCGGCTCCCTGAGGAATGCACCAGACCCAGCAAAAACAGCTCGTGGTCGCAGCTCTCATCTCATCCATCTCCAGAATTAAAACTCCTCGGTATTTATCCCCTTGACACAACTCTTCCCGTGGCTTCCCTTCCCCCCAGGTCAGTCCCAACCCTTGGCCCCGCTCCGGCCCCTCCTGCAGAATATTCCGCCAAGCCCCATCGACCTGAACCGATCCTTCCACGGGGCAATCCTGGCAGGTAACCACAGGGGAACCATTTCTGTTCCCCACTCCAGCTTTTTTTGGAGTCTCTCGGGGCTGCACCCCCCAGAGTAAAAGGCGGGTCTGGCACTCCGTGTCCCACATGCCCTTCCAGCCAGGCTTTTTCCTTTGTTCCCGTTAATCTCCGCGCGTGCGGCTCCGGTGGCTTTACAGGGCTGGATAACTGGGCTTTAAAAACTGCTTATAAGGGCAGATCCGCCCCAGATAAAGCACCCAGAGCTCGTGTCGGGAGCGATCAGAGGCTGGCATCTCTTTTCCAAACATCCGTGGAAGCCGGAGATCTTTGGTTGGTTGGTTTTTCGGCTTTGCAAGCCAGGAAAATCCATCAGCTGGGAAGAAAATAGCTCAGCCCAGCTCCTCATGCCGGCCGGAAGAACAGCGTCAGCTGTGCAGGGATGGGGCCTGCTGTGCTCAGGAGGAGTTAATTGTGCTACACCCTCGGCCCGCTGGAGCCTTTATCCCTGAGAAAGGATAACCTGGACGCTGGGCTGGATGGTGTTAGCGGGGCGGGGAGCTCGGAAACGCAGCTGGGTGCCCACCGGGACCAGTGGGAACCAGTGCAGTTAATTAACGAGGTTCTGATGGCTCCTCAGCCCGACCCATGTGCGATCCCGGAGAGCATCCCGTGTGTTCCTGGGAGCCTTTGAAGGGCCGCTCCCACCTCCCACATCCTCCAGAGGGCTCGGACTTTGAGCAGGTCCTCCTCGCAGGGCCCCAGCGCATCCCTTTGATGTCCCTCTGTCCCGGGCTCCTCCGCATGCCTGAGTCCTGAAGTCACAAAGCTGCCGGTGCCTTCCCCATTCCGGCGGCTCCCTCGGGATGTTCCTGCCCTTCCCGAGGACTGCAGCACCCAGCAGCTCTCCCCTGCTTTAGGGATAAACAGCATTAATTCTCCAGATTTCCACGTGTTCCTGCTCCAGCACCAGATCCTGGAGATGCTTGTGGTGCATCTCATCCACAGGTATCCCAGTTTTGCGGCAGGAAGGGGCTTTGAGAGGCCAGCACTTCTTTGACTTGTAAAATGCAGAGTTGTCCTGCACTGCAGAGTGAAACCCGGCTCATTTACATCCGTACAATGTCCAATAACAGGCAAAGCTTCCTGAAAAACCGGGGCTGGCCTCTGCCCTGGGCTGTTTGCACGGCTCTGACTCACTTGGGAATTGTCTCCGTGGCTGAGGCCGGGGTTGACCTTCAGGTTACAGCAGTGGGAGGGTGCCTTTCCTCACTGCTCCATCCCAGACCTTCCTGAGCAAGGTGCCAACGTTTTTCCATCCTGGAACAACTCTAGCTACCCCTTTTTGTTTAAAAATAGCCCAATTTAACCCCAGCACCTTGTGGCATCCCTGGCGGGATCACCCAGCTGGGATTCACCAGCTCGGGTATAAATGTTTCGTTGTGATGCCAGGCTCAGGAGAAAAACTTTCTGCACTGCCAGGGAATTATTTAGGCTGGAAACTTGCTGGTGTGGGTTAATGAATTGCACACATGGAACGAGCCAGGAAAACTGGAATTCAGGAACAAGGAGTAACAAAATGTGACCCTCGCCGGCATCTCGTCCTCACAGAGACCTTGGTGCAGCTCTGGCCACACGTAACCCTGCATTAAGTGCTTCCTGCAGAGCTGTATTCCCATTTTTCCCTCACCTCCATGTGGCTGAGGGCAGCAGAACGCTCTGTCTCTGGGGAAGGGCTCAGGGACACCATGGCCATCTCTGCATCAGGCCAGGGGCTGCTTTTTGCTGGGCTCTTCCCTCCCAGCACCTGGAGCCCATCGCGATGCAATTGCTTCCCTCAGCTGCAACGTCCGAAAATAGCTGCTCTGGTTTCTTTTAAAAATAGTCTGTTCTGGGTGTCATTCCCTGCTAAAAATGTGTCTCCGAGTCCTGCTGGGACAGGGGAGGGGACAGAGGCCGGCTCGGAGCATTGGCTGTTTCG
>NW_008237887.1:323431-328044 GCF_000691975.1 Corvus brachyrhynchos
CTGCCGAGGTGGAGGAATGTGCCGGGCGCTGGTGACCGCTGTGGGAAGGAGGATGCTCAGAGTCAGCCGGGCTGGAGAGGCTTTAGCTGTTCCTGGGAAGCAGCTCAACACCTCGCACATCAGCAGGGTGGTGACACAGCACCTCTGGCTCCTGGGACAGGCAGGGATTGGAATTTTGCAGTGGACCGTGGCCTATTTCCCAGCATAAATTCACAGGGATCGAATCCTCTGATGGTTGCTCCTGCCAAGGGCTTTCTGGCGTTGGGGCTGCTCCTGCTCCGAGCTGGTTAAGAACCATAAAATCTCAGAATGGTTTGGGCTGGGAGGACCTTAGAGCTCGTCTCATTCCAACCTCCTTCCACAGACAGGGACATCCTCCACAGGAATCCCAGAATCCCAGAATGGTTTGGGCTGGGAGGATCTTAAAAGACCTTAAAGCTCGTCTCATTCCAACCTCCTTCCGTGGGCAGGGACACCTCCCACTATCCCTGGGTGCTCCAAGCCCCGTCCAGCCTGGCCTTGGACACTGCCAGGGATGGAGCAGCCACAGCTGCTCTGGGATGTGGTGTCCAGGGGCCACAGGAGCAGCTGGAGGTTGAGAGGTGAGCTCAGGAAAACCCTTGGGATACACAGAATAGTCGGAGCACAGCAAATCCCAATGGCACCGAGCCCAGGAGGTCACATTGTCCTTGTGCAGGTCCTGCTCAGGAGCCCCCTGGCCCCTGCAGAGCCTTTTGAAGCTCAAACAAGCCACACAAAAAGGTTTTCCATGATTTTTAGAGCAGCTCTGCATCCTGCAGACTCGAGGAATGACTTCATTCACACCCAGAGCGCTCAGGGCTTCCTCCTCAAACCCAGGGTTCAGTGTGAGCACCCAATACATCTTCCACAAGCCGCTCCGGGTGCCTTGGGATTGTCTCCCTTCTCCCTCCTTCCTTGGGGAGAGACGTTCCGAGGTATTTGGAGGTAATTATTGCTTTTATTCGGCGCTGAAGCAGTAATTTGGAGTGATACGCTGGAAAACCGGCAATTTCCTGCCAGTGAGTGACAGATGTTGTGCTGTGTTTGAGATGTGCTTTCAGGCTCCTACTAATTACCATGACACAAATTGGCAGGAGTTTTCTTCCCAGGCTCCCAGCTCGAATTTTGCTCTAATTTTTTTCTTTTTTTTTTTCCCGTTGTTTTCATTTTTTTTTTGGAAAGGTGGAGTCTCTGCGTTGTGACACTTCGGGAAGAGATGATGCGCAGTTGGGGGCTTGTGTTCAAATGTGGTTTTCTTAACTTTTCCTCCCTCCCTGCCAGGTTCCTACCCCTCTCCCAAGGCTGGGGCCACTCTGGTGGTCTACAAGGACTTGCTGGTGCTTTTTGGAGGGTGGACCCGGCCGAGCCCTTACCCCCTGCACCAGCCCGAGAGGTTCTTCGATGAGATCCACACCTACTCCCCCTCCAAAAACTGGTAAGAGCAGGCTTTGATCCTGGAAAAATGGCTCTGGAATGCAGCTGGAGGAATGCCTGGGAAGCTGTGCGTGGTCCTGGTTTCCCAGGTGTGTCTCTAACGCTCTTTCTGAAACAAAAAAAGGCACGCAAGCGCAGCCGGGCTGAGGACAGGGTGCTGCCAAGCACCTCGTGGGTGCTGGTTGCTTCCGTAACGCTCTGGACTTGTACCTAAATATTCCAGACTGCCTGAGCATCCCCATCCAGGTGGGAAACCTGGGTGTTCTAAATGCCTAATCGCTTTGGCTGGGAGCACTGAGGTGTTTCTGAGAGAAGCCTGAAGTGCTGGAGGTCTTGTTTTTAGTGGTGATCCAAAACTCAGCTCCCTCAGGGAGATGTGATAAATCAGATTTCTTCATCATTTCAACCTCTACCTTTACAGCTCCGGGCCTGGAGCATCCAGCAGTGTCCACAGAGCTGGCAAGAATTTTCCTTTCCCCTTTAAACACCATTTGGCTGATTTTAGACCCGGCTTTCTCACTGATCTTGTGTGTGAGAAGGAGAACGCTGTATCAAAGAGAAGGTTCCGGCTCCTCCTGCACTGAGAACTTTTCATCCTCCCAAGTATCAATTATCCAGTGCACTCTGGGCAGTGTCGTTACAACTCTGTAATTAAACCTCCTGGAAAGAATTCGAGGCAAACTTAATTGGAAGGGGAGATGTTCCCAACTTGGCCATGGGACTTGGTCATGCCTTAAAAATGTTTAGCACATTGGGATTTCTAATTAGTTTCATTGCTATTTGGATATTTGGAGGTTTTCCCTGTGGTTTTCCCCTGTGATGTGTTCTTGAGGACTTCGCAGGCCACTGGGGTTTTTTGTTTGGCCTTTCATCCAGTGTTTTCCTTCATTGGGGAATGTCTTCCTGCCTCTTTTCCCAGGTGGAACTGCATCATGACCACCCACGGCCCCCCTCCCATGGCAGGACACTCCTCCTGTGTCATCGAGGACAAAATGATCGTTTTTGGGGGCTCCCTTGGATCTCGGCAGATGTAAGTTTGGGGTGAGGGTGTCTGGCAAGTGCCCCTGTGAGCCAGGAGGGGGTTGGGATGGTCTTGGGGTCACCCATGAGGAATTTTCTGCAAGATACTGGGGTCTGCCCGCTGCCTTAGCACACCCTTCGCCTCTCGCAGCAAATCCCAAGGTTCCAGCCTGCAAAAATCCCAATTCTGCCATAAAACAGCCCTGAGCCCGAGTTCCACGTCCCTGGTTGTATCCTCAGCCCGTGTTGTCTCATCCCTGCAGGAGCAACGACGTCTGGGTGCTGGATCTGGAGCAGTGGGCTTGGTCCAAGCCCAGCATCTCCGGGCCCAGCCCTCACCCGCGTGGGGGCCAGTCCCAGGTGAGCTCAGCCAGAGAGAAACCAGGCACGGCCTCGCTGCAGCTGCAGGCAGCTCTGCACAGGTTCCTTCCCGAGCTACCTGCGGAGCCCTTCCCGCCGGGCCCTCTTCCCTCTCGCTGTGGGCACACTCCCTATCTCCCCAGTGACTCAGAGCTCTAATGAACAAATTGCTGTTTTACCCCACTCATCCCCCGTGGCGTCTCAGATCAATGGAGAGGCAGCACAGCCTGGTTTGGCTCCGGGCCCTGCTGATGGCTCCGCTCTCCCAATCCCGGGATCGAGGGACTCGGGATTGCTCCCACTCCACGCACGGCTCTGGCGGCGCCTGCCCAGGGCAGGGAGCTCGTGGCTGTCACTTGGCCTGATGCAGGTGTCCCCATCTGGGAGGATGGTCAGTGATTCCCAGAGCGTGGCTGGTCCCAGCAGGGCTCGGATGGGCCGTGCCGGAACGTGCCTTTCCATGCCCTGGGAAAGGAGCCCGCGGGGATCTCTCGCCCACCAGCAGCACTGATCAGACGCTGCTGCCAGCACCTGCCCTCCCAAACAAACCCTCCCCCTCCCCCCTCCCTGCAGAGGGGCGTGGGGTCCCTGGTGCTTTGGGGAGGGCAATTGCTCTCCCCGGTGAGAGGAACTGGTTTGGGACAAGGAGTGGGATGAGCCCTGCATCCCGCTCTGCCCCGGGCCCGGCAAAACTGGCTCCGTCCCAGCTCCACTCCTCATCCCGGGGCACACGGAGCCCAGCAGCGCCCATGCAGCTGAGAACCTGCCCCTCTCTGCCCTTGGAGGCCTGGCCAAAAATCCTTCCCGGGCTGAAACTCTCCTTTGTCCCCTCCAGATCGTGATAGACAACGAGACCATTTTAATCCTCGGAGGCTGCGGGGGTCCCAATGCAGTGAGTACCCTGGGGGAGCAGGGACACCAACATCTCCCTGTCACCTGGGGGCTGGATTTGGGATGGGGGGACTCTGCACGTTGGTGGCATTTTATTCCTCAAATCTGGGCGCCCACCCGGTAGGTTTCCCAGAGAAGCTGTTTAGCTGTCGCTGGAGCTGCTTTAATTAATAAAAATCACCCCAGGCGCTCTCTGAGCAGCTCTCTGGGTTCACTGAGGCTCATCAGGATGAGCCCTGACTTTGCCCTGGGACACCAGATGGAAATGAAGGGATTTATCCGTAGCCACAGTGGGGTGTGGTCACTCATGGGCCATCAGCTCCTGACCTGGCTCAGCATCCTCCGTCTGCAGCAGCAAAGCACCACTCCCACCATCGCCCTGATGAGATGAGCCCAGCAGCAAACTGGGCTCCTAAACCTCAGCCTGGGCTCCTGAACCCCAGACCAGACTCCTGAATCTGTCACCCTTCCCTTCCCAGCTGTTCAAAGACGCCTGGCTGCTGCACATGCAGGCCAACCCCTGGACGTGGCAGCCGCTCAAGGTGGAGAACGAGGACCACGGAGCCCCGGAGCTGTGGTGCCATCCCGCGTGCAGGGTACGGACACCGCGGGGTCCCCGCTCCCTCACAGACACCCCTCCATCTTTATTCCCTGCCCAAAACGCTCCATCACCGCTTCTCCCCAGCACAAAGGGTCATCCTGGCATCTGTTCCCTGCTCTCTCCACAGGTGGGACAGTGCGTCGTGGTCTTCAGCCAAGCTCCCAGCGGGAGAGCCCCGCTGAGCCCCAGCCTGAACTCGCGCCCCTCTCCCATCAGCGCCACGCCGCCCGCCCTGGTGCCCGAGACGCGGGAATACCGCTCCCAGTCTCCCGTCAGGAACACGGAC
>NW_008237887.1:328535-332554 GCF_000691975.1 Corvus brachyrhynchos
GCGCTGCCCAGGGCGAGGGGCACTCCCTGCCCCCCATCGCCCGGCGCCTCGGGCACCACCCGCCGCAGTCGCTGAACGTGGGCAAGCCGCTGTACCAGAGCATGAACTGCAAGCCCATGCAGATGTACGTGCTGGACATTAAGGACACCAAGGAGCAGGGACGAGTCAAGTGGAAAGTGTTCAACAGCAGCTCCGTGGTGGGGCCGCCCGAGACCAGTTTACACACGGTGGTGCAAGGCCGAGGGGAGCTGATCATATTCGGTGGCCTCATGGACAAGAAACAAAACGTCAAATATTACCCCAAAACAAATGCCTTGTACTTTGTGCGAGCAAAGAGATAATGCGGCCCCCGCCCGCCGCCGCCACCCGTCCCCTCCGTCCCGCGGCTCTTCCTCCTTCCCGAGCCCTCTTCCCGACACGCAGGCATTCAAACTGTGAATTAGGGAGCAGGAAACCAATAAAAGTCCAAGCAAACCCTCCAGCGCTGCCCCGACAGTTCCCAGTAAGACCCCAGTCGAGCAAGTCGTGTTTACAGGCGGGGAAGGACCCGAGGATTTGGGGTGAGCGGCCAGGGAATTCTGCCAGCCAGGATGATCCTCGTGGGTTTATTTCCCGAGCGTTTGCAAGTCTTGGTCTCTCCAAAACTCCTCGTGGGTTGTGAGTAGAAGTGGTTTTATAGGAATAGCCCAAATTCCAGCGGGCAGGAGGCTGTTAGCTTGATTAATTCCATGCTCAACTCCATCAGGAAAACAGCAGCAATATCCCACTGGGAATCTCCCGGCGCTGCCAGCCTTTGCTCGACACAAACACGATGCCTTTTGATTTTGCCTCTCACCTGCCGCTCTCATCCCTGTCCTCCAGGCAGGACCAAAAGGAGGAGGAAAGGACTTTTTTTTGTGTCATAATGCCAAAAATCTTGATTGTTAGCATCCCTCCTCTCCCTGCCCTGCTGGATCAGGCTTCAGGATCAGCCCCGATCCCAGCTGACCAGCAAAAGTACCCTGAGAATCCCGTTATTCCCCTAAAACTGAGAGAATTGGCTGCCAATTCCCTTCTAGACTTAAAGGTTTCATTCCACTCGATGGCCCAAACCTGTTCAAGGCCGAACCAGCCCCTCGGAGCCTGGGAACAGGGTGGGTTTTCCAGGGAAAAGGATGGATACTGGTGAATCTGAGGGCAGCCTCGATGCAGTGACTTCGCCTCATCTTTGCACGTGCCTCCTTCCGCAAAGATTAAATCCAAATCCGAAGGGATTGAACCTGTGCGTCCTTCTGGGACAACCCCCCTCCTTCCCTGTCCCCTCCAAAGGGGGGGAAAACGGGGCGGATTCTGCCAGGTTTTGGTCAACAACCTCCAGCACCCTAAAAACAGGGAACCCTCCCCACGCCGGCAGCGCCATGACGTGGTCCCTTCTTCCCGATTTTTTTTTGTCCTCCATTCCCACTGAGCTTTTTGCCGGTCGGAGCCTTAAATCCCATCCCAGCCGCGTGGGGATGGGGAGGGGTTTGCTTCACCCGCGGCGTTTCCACCTCTGTAAATAAATCCCTCGTCGAATCCCACCTCTGCCATTCATCCCAAAACGATTCAATTTGTCCTAAGGGAAAGCCAAACGCAATTTTTTTCCCCCAAAAAAAACCCAAACCCAAACCTCAGGAGCACCTTGAGTGAGCTGTGGAATATTCCTTCTCCAAGCGTGGCCGCGGGGAAGGCGGTCGAGGCTTCGGCATCGATTCCCACGTCCCCTTTGCATGTTTTTTGTCATCCATCCCCAAAAAATGAGTCCAGACCGGGGATGGATGGCGCCTTGATGTCCTTCTCCCTCCGGAGCATCCCCCAGGGGTGTTCTCCCGACGTTTACATCCTCCCCCGCTCCCGGGGTCCCAGCGAGCGGCCGATAAACGCATGTTCTGTGCCGTTAACGAGAGATTCACCCCACATTCCGATCCCTGCCCCCCGAACCCCGCGGGAGCCGCTGGTGCTGTGAGCGAGGTGTCCCCCCCGCCACTCAGGTGTCCCCCGCCGGCATTCCCGGGCCGAGCGCAGGAGTGGGAAGCGATTCCGGTGAAACTTAAAATCTTGTGTACATTTGGGGGGGGTTCATGGGGGTCCCTCCCCCCCATCCCGACGAATTTTTAGTGGTTTAACAAATAAAAAGGAAAAGAAGCGGATGGTTGGTGCATTTGGGGAGGGGCGGGGGGGGAATGACGTGGAGGGGAATTTCCTGCTGCGCTTCCCACAGGTTTGGGGGTGAAAGGGGGGGTTTGGGGTCTTTTTGGGTAAGAAAAGGGAAATATTTGTGCCAGGGGATGTTGGAGCCGTGGAGGGGGGAAGGGGGACACAGGGAATTTGGGACTCTAAAGCCTCCTGGAGCCAGAAATTGGGGATGGGGACCCCAAAGCTTGTTGGGGTTGGAAACTGAGGAGCCTAAATCCTGTTGGAGCTGGGAATTCAGGGATCCCAAACCCTCTTTGGGATGGAAATTGGGGATTGGAACCCCAAAGCCTGCCAGGGCTGGGAACTGGGGATGGGGAGCCCAGGTCCTGCCGGGGTTGGGAATTAGGGATGGGGACCCCAAAGCCTGTCAGCACTGGGAACTGTGGACACCAAACCTTGTTAGGGATGGAAATTGGGAACGGGGATCCCAAAGACTGCTGGAGATGGTAACTGGGATGGTAACTGGGGATGCCAATGCCTCTCAGCAGTGGGAACTGGAAACCCCAAAACCTTTTGGGGCTGAAAACTGGGGATAGGGACCCCAAAGCCAGCTGGGGCTGGAAATTGGTGATGAGGACCCCAAATCGTGCCAGTGCTGGGAACTGGGGATCCCACAGCCTGTTGGAGATGGGGACCCTCGAGCCTGCTGGGGCTGGAAATTGCGACCCTCTGTCCTGTCAGTGTGGGGGAGATGCTGGACCCCAAAGCATCCCAGTCTCAGTAATTAGGGATGAGGGCTCCAAAGCCCGGGAAAAGTGGCAGATGGGGACCCCACATCCAGCCAGTGCTGGTGAGGAGGGACCCCAAACCATTCGAGTGCCAGTAATTTGGGATGGGGGCCCCGGAGCCGGGGGGGCTGGAGCGCGGGACCGCCCAAAACCCGCCGGGTCGGGGTCGCGCTGCGCGCCCCCCGGGCCATCCGCGCACGCGCAGTTATTGGGGGCGTGGCTTCCGTTGTGTCCCGCCCCTCCTCGTGACGTCACGGCGAGGCGGAAGCGGCCTCAGGTGAGCGGCGGGGCCGCGTCTTAAAGGGGCCGCGCGGGAAAATCGGTGTGGGGGGCAACACATGGGAGGGATTGGGGGGGCAGGGGGTCCGGGGAGAGGGACACGGGGCCGAATTCTTCCCCTCTTAAATGTTGTGGGGGCACGGAGTCACCTGGGTGGGCACAGAGCCCGTGGAGGTGTCAGGGACCCCATGAAGGAGTGCAGGGACTCCGTGTGGGGCTGTCAGGGACCCCCTGTGAGGACGGTGGGACGCTGAGGGGGGTCAGGGACCCCGAAGTGGGGCACAGGGATCCGAGAGGGGCAGGGGACCCATGGGAAGGTGGTGGGACCCGGTAGGGGGTGCAGGGGCCCCGGGGGTGGGGGGCAGGATCCTTCCTGCTGGGGGGGTCAGGGACCTTGTGATGGGGTGCAGGGGTCGCAGGGGGCGCAGAGACCCCCATGGTGGCGTCAGGAAACCCATGGGAGGGTGGTGGGACCCCAGAGAGGGACACAGGGACCCCAGAGAGGGCTTTGGGACCCCAGAGGCGAGTCAGGGATCCCATGGGAGGATGCAGGGACTCCATGGGGAGGGCACGGACCCCGTGGAAGGGGGTCAGTCAGGGACCCCATCGGTGGTTCTGGGGACCCCATGGGAGGATGCTGGGCCTCAGGGGGATGTTTAGGGACCCCATGCAGGGGTGGGGTCAGAAGGGGACCCCACAGCTGCGGGTGCAGTGGCCCCATGGGGGAAGGGGGGGCTCTTCCCGTCCCCCAGGTCTGGGGGCCATGGCAGAGCAGGACCGGGAACTGGAGCCGGGCTG
>NW_008237887.1:333173-334455 GCF_000691975.1 Corvus brachyrhynchos
AGCCCCGCGCCAGCGGCCGCCCCGTCCTGTTCCAGCTGCACCTCTGGGACTGCGGCGACGGAGCGCTCAGGAAATTCGAGCATCTGCTGCCCGTGAGAGGGGGACACGTTTTGGGGTGGGGGACACATCCAGAACCCCGCGGTGAGGGGGTGTCCCCGTCCCCAGGCCTGCAAGGAGGAGGCGGATGCCGCCCTGTTCCTGTTCTCCTTCACGGACCGCGCGTCCTTCGAGGAGCTGCCGGCGCTCATGGGCCGCGTGCTGGGCCCCGGGGACCGCGGCCTCGTCAGGGTGGTCGTGGGCACCAAGTATCCTTTTGGGGTGTCTCCCTGGGGGGGTCACGGTACCCCACGGAGCGGGATTGCGCCCCCGGGGTTCTCAGCGCTTGGCATCACAGGGGCTGAGAACGGGCACACTTCGTTACATCGATGGATCCCCCGACTCCTGATGATTTTGTCAGGGTTTTGGGGCTTTTCTTTAGGTGTTCCCTGCCCCTGTGTCCTCTCCCCCCCCAAGTGGGTTCGCACCCCCAGATTTCTCAGCGCTTGGTATCTCAGCGGGCTGAGAACATGCACGACTCGCTACACCGATGGGTTCACAGCTCCTGCTTTAGGGGGTTTTGTCACCCTAGAGGAGATTTTTGGGGTGTTGGTGCCTCCCTTGACCCTGTGCCCCCCACCCCCCAAGCAGGTTTGCACCCCCAGATTTCAAACCACTCAATACCTCGTTCGGCTGAGAATGTTCAGCACTCATTACATCGACGGGTCCTCAACTCCCATTGACTTTTTAGGGGGTTTTGGGAGTTTTTTTTGAGTCACAACTCCCGCTTATTTTCAGGGGGTTTGGGGGGGAGTTTTTGGGTCTCCCTTGACCCCCAAGCAGCTTTGCACCCCCAGATTTCTCAGCGCTTGTTATCTGAGCGGGCTGAGAACGTGCAACACTTCATTACACCAATGGATTCACGATTCCCATTTCTTTTTAGGTGCTTTCTGGGGGGATTTTTCGGGGTGTTGGTGTCTCCCTTGACCCCGTGTCCCCGCACAACCAGGTTTGCACCCCCAGATTTCAAACCCCTCAATCCCTGGGCAGGCAGAGAACACTCACACCTCATTACACCGATGGGTTTACAACTCCCGTTGAATCTTAGGTGGTTTTTGGGGGATTTTTCAGGGTGTTGCTGTTTCCCTTGACCCCGTGTCCCCTCCCCACCCCAGATTCGACCTGGCCCCACACGCGGCCGTGACGGAGGGGGACGTGAGGGCCTTCGAGGGGACGTGGGGGCTGC
>NW_008237887.1:334608-335436 GCF_000691975.1 Corvus brachyrhynchos
GACGCGCTGGTCGAGGGGCTCTGGCGGCGCGACCAAGTGACCGCCGGCATCACCCCGGGGGACAAGGGGGACCCCCCGATCTGAGCCCCCTCTTGGGGTGGGTTTGGGGGGCTGGGCGGGGTAAAGGTGCTCTTTTGCTAAAATCTGCGTTTTTCTATGAAAAAGATCCCCGGCTGGCTTGAGTCGTCCTATTCGGGGTTGGGATGGGGGTGCTGAGGGGCGAATGGGGTGCCGGGGATTTGGGGTGCTGGGGGTAATGAAGATTTGGTGGTGCTGGGGGATTTGGGGTGCAGTGGGATCCTGGGGATGGGATGGGGATGCTGCAGGGTTTGGGGTGCGGCAGAGATGCTGGGGGATTGGGGGCTCATTGGGATCATGGAATGGGGGTGCTGAGCCTGTTGTGGATCCTGGGGGGTTTGGCTGCAGAGGGATTACGGGGACAGGGGTGCTGTGGGTGCTGCAGAGGTTGGGGGTGCTGTGGGATTTGGGGTGCTATGGGAGATGCCGGATTTGGGGTGCTGCGTCATCATGGGGACAGGGCTGCTGTGGGATTTGAGGTGCTGGAATTCATGGGATTAGGGCACTATGGGATTTGGGGTGCAACGGATGGTGCAGGATTTGGGGTGCTGTGGGTGATGGGATTGAGGGCACTGCGGGATTTGGGGTGCTGTGGATGGTGCAGCAGTTGGGGTACTGCGGGATTTGGGGTGCTGGGGTGGTGGGATTTGGGGTGCTGAGGGATTTGGGGTGCTGGGGTGGTGGGATTTGGGGTGCTGTGGGATTTGGGGCGCTGGGGTGCTGTGGGATTTGGGGTGCTGGGGGGGTGGG
>NW_008237887.1:336231-336582 GCF_000691975.1 Corvus brachyrhynchos
GGGACCCCCCAAGCCGCCCCGCCATGGCGAGCACCCCGCCGGCCCTCACCCTCCTCCTCCTCCTCACCGCCCTCAGCCCCCTGGCCGCCGAGGAAGGTGAGTCCCCCGCTCTTTTTTGGGGGGTGGGAACACCCCGAAACTCCTTTATTGTGGGCACCCCCCAAGGGTGGGGTGGTTTTGGGGTAAATTCGGGTGGTTTGGGGCGAGCTGAGGGGTTGGGGAGCGCTCAGAGGGTAAAGGGTGATGGGGGTTCCTCCTTCCCCCTCACGGTTTGGGGTGCGGTGCGGAATCGGCAGGTGCCGGAGCGCGTTTTGAGGGGGAAAAGGTTAAAATTAGGGGAAAAGCTGAAGT
>NW_008237887.1:336599-337811 GCF_000691975.1 Corvus brachyrhynchos
AGGATACGGGTGGGGGAAGCTAAAATAGGGGGAGAACTAAAATAGAGGAGAAAAAAATTGTAAATGGGGAGGAAAAACGCTCAAATAAGGGGAAACCCAAGAGTTTGGGGCAACTTTTCCCATGCCAAGCGTCCGACTGACGCGCCGGCGCCGGATCCTGCCGGGAGCCCCCCCAAAAGATGCTGGCAGAGGGGTGAGGGTAGGGGGGATTAAAAAATAAATCCCCAAGAAGGAGAAAATCACCTTAAAATGCAGCGTTTCCCATGGGTGGTGCAGGGCCGGGTAGGATCCGGCCAGAGAGCTGGAAAACAATGTCAGGAAAATCCCAAAAAATTGCTGGGAGAAAACAAGCAGCGTCTCGGCCTCCACCTCGCAACCCTTCCCGCAGTGATTTTGGGGCTTAGTTTGGGAGGGCTGGGCAAAAAAAGGGGGGGAAATTCACTTTTTTAAATTTCTTAAAGATTAAATTTCTTTAAGTTCTGTCTGCCGGCTTTAATCCGTCCTTTTTCGAGGGTAAGGGGGAAGAATCCAGCCCCAAATGCAAATAAATCGGAGGCTGGGACGGAAAACTCTCCCTAAAAACTAAAAATGGGGTAAAAAACCCTAAAATGAGGATTTTGGAAGTGCTGGGGGAACAGCAGAGGGGGTCACCCCGTGGCAGTTGTGGGATTTGGGGTGTGTTCCCAAAGTGCTGCTTCCCAGGAGGGAATATTGGGATTTGGGGTTTAGAAAGTGCGTGGGGGGAAAGGGAGAGTGGTGGGATTTGGGGATTCATGGGGGATTGGTTCCCATTGCTTGGCAAGGGCGAGATCCAGTGGGATTTGGGGTGAGCTGAGGTGGGGAATGGAGTTAAAGAGGAGGGAATGGAGTGGGATTGGGATTGGAATGGGATCCATTTTGGGATTATGATTGGGATTCAGAGTGAGATTGAGGAAGGGACGAGGTTGGGATGGGATTCATTTTCGGATTGGGATGCCGATTAAGGTGGAGACGGGGATGGGATTGGAATGGGGACAGGAATGGGAGCGGAGCGGGTCGGATTGGGGCTCACTTTGGGAATGGGATGGGATTCGGATTCAGACCGAGACTGGGATCGGGACAGGATTGGGGCGGGATGGGGTTGGGGCAGGGCAGGGAAGGGGACAGGGAATGGGACGGGGATGCCGCTGCGGAGCGCGGGGGTGGCGGGGAGGACGGTGATGGAGTTGGTGG
>NW_008237887.1:338444-340699 GCF_000691975.1 Corvus brachyrhynchos
GGGGCGGCCCCGGGGGGCTTCTTCCAGCGGAATCTCCCAGGAATGCGGGGTTCCGTGGACCCAAGGGACATCTGTGGGGCCTGGGAATGTTTGGAGGTCCTGGGGACATCTGTGGCTCTTGGGGATGTCTGTGGGGATGGGGTGGATCTGAGGGTGCCAGGGGCATCCAGGGGTCTTGAGGACATCCATGGAACCTCCTGGTATCCGTGGGTTCCAGGGATATCCGTGGGTCCTGATGGCATCTCTGTGTCCCGGGGATATCTTTGGGTGCCCAGGACATCCATGAATTTCAGAGACATCTGTGGATCCCAGGAGTGTTTGCACATCCTGGGGTTGTCTGTGGGTCCTGGGGGACATTCACGGGTCCTGGAAACATCTGTGGGTCCCAGGGTTTACGCACAGGTCCTGGTGGACATCCACGGGCCGAAGGGGTGTATTGGTGGCACGTGCAGGTCCTGGGGCCGTCCATGGGTGCTGGTGGCATCTCCTGACGTGCCTCTCCTCTCTGCTCTCCCACAGTGGTGCTGCTGGACTTCGCCAAGGCACACGGGGAGCTGGGCTGGCTCACCCATCCCTACGGAAAAGGGGTGAGCACCCCCGGATCCAGCGGCCAGCACCAGGATGGGGATGGGGACCTCTTCGTGGGGAATGGGGACAGCGAATGGGGACCTCTCCATGGGAATAGAGACATCGCTGGGGATGGGCCTGGAGGCATCCGTGGGAATGGGGACAGGACACCCATGGGGACAGGAGCATCTGCAGGGAGGGACCACCACAGGAACATCCCATGGGCATGGGGACAGGGACACCTGGAACTGGGTTGGGACCAGGAACACCCATGGGGATGGACACGGGGACATCCATGGGGTTGGAGACCTCCGGGATGTGTCTGGGGACCTCCGTGGGGATGGGGACAGGGGGAAGGAGATGGGGACAAGCCCATCCCTGGGGACGGGGGGCCACGCCTCAGTTCCCCCCCATAGCCCTGTTTCTGTCTCCGGGGCACAGTGGGACCAGCTGCAGAACGTCCTCAACGACTCCCTGATCTACATGTACTCGGTGTGCAACGTCCTGGAGGGCGAGCAGGAGAACTGGCTCCGCACCAACTGGATCTACCGCGGCGTGGCCCAGCGCATCTTCATCGAGCTGCAGTTCACCGTGCGCGACTGCAACAGCTTCCCCACGGCCGGCGGCGGCTCCTGCAAGGAGACCTTCAACCTCTACTACGCCGAGTCCGACGTGGATTACGGCACCAACTTCCAGAAGCGGCAGTTCAGGAAGATCGACACCATCGCTCCGGACGAGATCACCGTCCAGGAGGACTTCGCCACCCGCAACGTGAAGCTCAACGTGGAGGTGCGGTCGGTGGGGCCGCTCCGGAGGAAGGGTTTCTACCTGGCCTTCCAGGACCTGGGTGCCTGCGTGGCGCTGCTCTCCGTGCGCGTCTACTACAAGCGGTGCCCGGCCGTGGTCCGGGGAATGGCGCAGTTCCCGGAGACCGTGGCCGGGGCGGACTCGCAGACCTTGGCCGAGGTGCGGGGCTCGTGCGTGGCCGAGGCGGTGGCCGAGCAGGCGCCGGCCCTGCACTGCAACGCCGACGGCGAGTGGCTCGTGCCCATCGGGGAGTGCCTGTGCCGGGCCGGCTTCCAGAGCCTGGGAGACTCCTGCCAAGGTGTGGATTGGGGCGAACTGAGCGGGGTCTGAGGATGGGCCAGCTTGGTGTGTGCCGAGGGATGAGGTGGGAGGGAAGAGGAACGGGGGTTTGGCCCCAGAATTCCCAGTCTGGGATCCTCAGCCTTGAGTGCAGTGAGTGTGGAAGGAGGGTGGGGCAGCAGCTGCAGAAGTGAGGTGAAATGCCCTAAAAATTCCTGATTTGGAGCAATGAGGTGTTGGCTCCAAAATTCCCAGCCCTGGATCCTCATCTTTCAGCATCACCAGTGTAGTGAGTGTGGGAGAGCTCAGCCAGGTGAAGGGTGGGCTGGGAGGGTCCCAATAAAGTAAAAGCCGCAAAATAAGATTAAATACCCTAAAATTCCCCATTTGAGTTGAAGAAATGAGATGTTGGACCCAAAAATGAGGAGAACCCCCCTAAACTCCTCCCTGGGTGCTTGTGGGGTGTTCCCCCCCCACCACCTGCTGGGTGCTGACCCTGCAGATGGGGAGCGGGATTTGGGATCTCACCGGTGTCACTTTGTGTGTCCCCCCCAGCTTGTCCCCCTGCCACCTCCAAGGCTGCGGTGTCCTCAGGGGACTGC
>NW_008237887.1:341372-348025 GCF_000691975.1 Corvus brachyrhynchos
GTCGTGTCGTGGCCGGTGCCGCTGCGTCAGCAGAGCCGGGTCTGGAAGTACGAGGTCACCTACAGCAAGAAGGTGACCCAGCCTGACACCCCCAAACCCGCCCCTCCATCCGTGTCATCTCCATCCTTGCCCTCAGCTGTGTCACCTCTGTCGATGCAATCTCCATCCATGTCACCATCCACATCATCCCTTCCTCCTTGTCCCTTCCATCTGTGTTACCCCCCATCCTTGCCCTGATCCACATCACCTCCCCATCCCTGTCACCTCCCCATCCCTGTCACCTCCCCATCCCTGTCACCTCCCCATCCCTGTCACCCATGTCACCTCCATCTTTGCCCCACCCGTGCCACCCCTCCCTGCGTGTCACCCCAGCGTCACCCTGCCATGTCCCCAGGTGGATGAGAACAGCTACTCGGTGCTGCGCTGCGAGGGCACCTCTGTCACCCTGCCCAAGCTGTCCCCAGGCACTGCCTACGTGGTTCGGGTCCAGGCTCTCACTGCTGACGGCCAGGGGGCCTTCAGCCCCCAGCACGAGTTCGAGACCCTGCCCGAGGGTGAGGAGGGGCCAGGGGGTGTCGGGAGTGCGGGGTGGGGGCTCCAGGGGTTGCAGGGGTCGTCTTTGTCGTCCTGCTCTTGACCGCTATCCTCTACATCCTCCGGCGGTAAGGAGACAAACCCCCCAGAGAACCCCCAAAAAACCAAAATGTCATTGTCCCACCACCAAATATGGGCAAGGGATGATCTTTTGGGACAAAACGCTGCTTTTCCGCAGGAGGAGGAGGTCGCGGCCACGCCAATCCGCCGAGGACGTCTACTTCTCCAAGTCAGGTGAGCCGTGGGACAGTGGGGACAACGGGGATGGGTGGGGGGTGACAGGGGTGCTGACCCCCTCCTTGACACCCCCAGACCAGCTGAAGCCCCTCAAGACCTACGTTGACCCCCACACGTACGAAGACCCCAACCAAGCCATGCTCAAGTTCACCACTGAGATCCCTCCGTCCTTCATCACCCGCCAGAAGGTCATCGGCGCTGGTGCGTGGCTTTGTCCCCCCAGAGACACCCCGAAATCGGGGTGGGGCAGGGGGGTTAAGGGCGCCCCGTGTTTTTCGGAGCAGGTGAATTTGGGGAGGTGTACAAGGGCACCCTGAAGCGCGGCAGGAAGGAGGTGCCGGTGGCCATCAAGACGTTGAAGGTGGGGTACACGGAGAAGCAGCGCGTGGACTTCCTGAGCGAGGCCACCATCATGGGACAGTTCTGCCACCACAACATCATCCGCCTCGAGGGTGTTGTCTCCAAGTGTGAGTGGCCTCTATGTCCTGTCCTCCCCCCAAAAAATCCCACATCAATTTCCCAGCAAAACGCCCCAAAAAAAGAGATATAAAAATAGGGAGTTTTGAGCAACGGGGCAAAGGGGAATTTGGGTTGTTCTGGGGGATGAGGTTGGGGGTTTTTTTGGGGGGGAATTCAAGTTTATTTGGGAGGTTTTAGGGTGAGCTTAGGGGATTTTTGTAGGAGTTCGGGGAGTTATTTTGGGGTTTTGGCAGTTGGGGGTTATTGGGGTCTGTAAGGGGTTGAGGCTTTTTGTTATTTTGGGAATGTTTATTGGAGGTGATCTTTTGGCGAGTTGGGGGTCTGGGGTTTTTGGGGGGATTTGGGAGGGTTTGGGCTTTTGGGGGTAGTTGGAGTTTTTTTATTATTTTTACAGGGTTGGGGTTGGTTTTGGTGGTTGGGGTTTTTTGAGGAGCATCAGGCATGGGATTTTGAGGATTTTGAGAGGGCTTGTAGGAGGTTCAGAGATTTTAGGGGGAGGTGACTTTTTTGGGGGGGTTGGAGGGATATTTTTGGGGGCTTTTACCTATTTTGGGGTCTTTTTTTGTACAGACAAGCCCTTCATGATCATCACGGAGTACATGGAGAACGGGGCGCTGGATAAATTCCTGCGGGTAGGTGACATGTGGTGGCAACGACCACAGGGTGGTGGAACCTCCAACACCCACCATGGGAGGTGGGACAACAGGTGGATTCCAGGCTGGATTCTCTCCTTTTCCCAGGAAAAAGAGGGCGAATTTGGAATCATCCAGCTGGTGGGGATGTTGAGGGGCATCGCCGCCGGCATGAAGTACTTGGCCAACATGAATTATGTCCATCGGGACCTGGCCGCCAGGAACATCCTGGTGAACAGCAACCTGGTGTGCAAAGTGTCCGATTTCGGGCTCTCGAGGGTGCTGGAAGATGACCCTGAAGCCACCTACACCACCAGCGTGAGTCTCACTGCGGCGGGGTGATGGCCATGGAAGGGTGGCTGGTTGGCCATGGAAGGGTGGCTGGCCAAGGTGAGGGGGTGGTTGGTCATGCTGGGGTGGTTGCCCAAGGTGGGTGATTGTCCATCACGGTTGGCCATGTTGGGGTGGTTGAACAAGGCGAGGTGGTTGGCCATGGTGGAGGTGGCTCTTTTGGGGGTGCAGGGTTGAGCCCGGTGTTGCCGTAGGGCGGGAAGATCCCGATCCGTTGGACAGCACCCGAAGCCATCTCCTACCGGAAGTTCACCTCCGCCAGCGACGTCTGGAGCTACGGCATCGTCATGTGGGAGGTGATGTCCTACGGCGAGCGGCCCTACTGGGAGCTCTCCAACCACGAGGTGAGAGCCCACCCTCCACCATCACCAGTTTTTTGGGAGACGTTCAAGGGCAGGTGGGACAAGGCTGGGATCAACCTGGTCTAGTGGCAGGTGTCCCTGCCCATGGCAGGGGCTGCAATGAGAAGAGCTTTAAGGTCCTTCCAACCCCAACAGTTCTGGAATTCTGTGAATGAGCAGCTTGTTTGGGAGACCATCACTGACCCTCCTCCTCCTCCTTGTAGGTGATGAAGGCCATCAACGAGGGCTTCCGCCTCCCGGCGCCACTGGACTGTCCCTCGGCCATCTACCAGCTGATGATGCAGTGCTGGCAGCAGGAGCGCTCCCGGCGCCCCAAATTCGCCGACATCGTCAGCATCCTTGACAAACTCATCCGCGCCCCCGACTCCCTCAAGGCACTGGCGGATTTCGACCCCCGGTGAGTGCAGGGAGCACCGGGATGAGGTGGGGGCAAGAAGTGGGAAGGGAGCAGTTGTCCAGAGAAGCTGTGGATGCTCCATCCCTGGCAGTGTCCAAGGCCAGGCTGGACGGGTCTTGGAGCAGCCTGGGACAGTGGAAGGTGTCCCTGCCCATGGCAGGGGTGGGACTGGATGGGCTTTAAAATCCCTTCCCACCAAACCAGTCTGGGATTCTCTGATCCTTGCCCATCTTTCCATCATTTTGTTTTCATCTTCGCATTTTTTGCACTCTTGTGGTGCTGGTTTGGGTTGGGTTTTGCATCTCGGCACTCTCACGTTGCTTTTGGCATCTCCATTCCTGCATCGTTTTTTGGTACTTCCCCATTTTCACACTTCCACTTTTTGCATCGTCATTTCATCATCTCATTTTTGCATTTATTTTTTGGCATCTCCCCATTTCTGCATCATTTTCCTATCCTTTCTTTTCTGCACCTTTTTTTGCATCTTCCAATTTCTGTGTTTCTCCAGCCTTCCTTTTTCACATAATTTTTTGCATCCTTCCATTTCTGCATCATTTTTTTAACCTTCCACTTTCACGTCATTTTTTGCATCATTTAACTTCTGCGCTATTTTTGCAATCTTCCAGTTTTTGCATTATTTTTTTCACCTTTCCACTTCTGCAGAATTTCTCATCTTTCCATTTTCATGTTATTTTTTGCTGTGTTATTTTTCCATCCTTCCATTTTCACATCTTTTTATTCCACCCTTTCATTCCTGCCCCATTTTTGCACCTTTCCGTTCCTGCACCATTTTTTGCATTGCTTCATTTCTGCATCATTTTTTGCAGCCTCTCATTTTCACTTTATTTTGCACCTCCCCATTTTTGCATTATTTTTTCACATCCCTCCATTTGGACACCATTTTTTGCATCGTTTCCTTTCTGCATCATTTTTACACCCTTCTGTTTTCACGTCATTTTTCCAATCTCACGTTTCTGCGCCGTTTTCTTGGATCTTTCTGGTTTTGCATCATTTGTCCGTCCGCCTCCCCAGGGTGTCCATCCGCCTGCCCAGCACCAGCGGCTCCGAGGGCGTCCCATTCCGCTCCGTCCCGGAGTGGCTGGAGTCCATCCGGATGCCCCAGTACACCGAGACCTTCATGGCCTCGGGCTACAGCACCATCGAGAAGGTCCTGCAGATGACCAGCGAGTGAGTCCTGTCCCTGGGCTGTCCCTGGGCTGTCCCCTTGATATTCCCGTACTGTCCCCACGCTGTCCCCACACCCCCCTCCAGCTCCCGTGGGACAGGGATGTGCTGGGAACGGAAACCACTTCCGTGGCCTTGGCAGCCCGGGGGATGGGATAAAATTAGATGTTCCTTGGCTGGAGAGGCCGGGATGAGCTGTGTCCGTCCATCTATCCCTCGGGATGAGCCGTGTCCATCCATCTATCCCTTGGGATGAGCCGTGTCCATCCATCTATCCCTTGGGATGAGCCGTGTCCATCCATCTATCCCTTGGGATGAGCCGTGTCCATCCATCTATCCCTTGGGATGAGCCGTGTCCATCCATCTGTCCCTCGGGATGAGCCATGTCCGTCCATCCGTCCCTCAGGATGAGCCATGTCCATCCCTCCCTCGGGATGAGCCGGGTCCATCCATCTGTCCCTCGGGATGAGCCATGTCCGTCCATCCGTCCCTCAGGATGAGCCATGTCCATCCCTCCCTCGGGATGAGCCCTGTCCGTCCATCTGTCCCTTGGGATGAGCCATGTCCATCCCTCCCTTCCTCAGGATGAGCCATGTCCATCCCTCCCTCGGGATGAGCCATGTCCATCCACCCACCCACCCATCCACGCACCGGGAATGCTGCTCATCACCCATCCCCTGCCAGCCCCGTTCCAGGCTCTTTGCTCCACCAGTCCTGATTTCCTCTCCCCTTTTCCCAGGGACATCAAGCGGATCGGGGTGCGGCTGCCGGGGCACCAGAAGCGCATCGCCTACAGCCTGCTGGGGCTGCAGGAGCAGGCGGGCGCCGGGGGGGCCCCGGGCTGACCCCAAACACCCCAGAACACCACATGAAGACCCCCCCTCCTCCCCGAGGGGTTTATTTATTATTTCTGTAATTATTAAGGGTTTTTTTAATAGTGTTATTATTGATACTGTCCCCGTGCTTGGGGATGAGACAGGTGCTGCCCCTGCCCTCCCCCCTAAAAAAATGGAATTTCAAGCTCGTTTGGAGCTGGGGGAGGGATTTTTCTTCTTATTTTTCCCCCACATTTCAAGAAAAAAAGGGCTCAGTCCCAAAACTGATTTATTTTTGCTTTTTTTTTCTCCCTATTTATTCCTCTCCCACCGGGTTTTTGGGTGGTTTTGTTCCCTTTTAATGCTGATCTGCCAGTGTTGCCTTGTATTTTTTAACCTAATTTATTCTATTTTTGTATATTTATTGCGAGGAATTAAAGGTCGTGTCAGGTATGGGAAAGAAAAAAAGGGGGAAATTTAAAAAAAACCTCGGATGCTTTTTTCCCCCTTTTTTTCAGGGATTTATGGGGATTTTCGTGGGGTTTTGAATAAAAATATGTGCTTTTTTGTTTTCTAGAATATTGTGTTTCCCACTGGTTCACAGAGATTGAGGGAATTTGGGGGGCAAAGAGAGAGGGTTTCCCTTGGATTTTAGGAGTTTTAAGGGAATTTAAAGGTTTATAAGAGGATTTTAAAGGGGGTTTTAGGGTGTTTTAAGGATTTTTTGGGGGGCATTAAGGGGGAGTTAAGGAGGTTTAAAGATTTTTTTTTTTTTTCAGTCATTGTAAGGTTTTTTAAGGAGTTATCAGGGTCTGTAAGGGGGTTTAGGGGCTTTAAAGGGGTTTTAAGTTATTTTTAGAGGGGTTTAATGTTTTTTAAGGGTTTTTATTTAGGGATTTTTATGGGGGGGTTAAGGGGATTTTAGAAGTGGGGGGGTTTAGGGGTTTTAACGGGGTTTAAAACGGGTTAAAGAGGGCTTTTTAAGGGGTTTAAAGTTTTTAGGGCGTTATCAGGGATTTTTAGGGGTTTCACACGGCTCCAGGAGTGTTTCCCATCCGGGGCCTCTTTCCCCAGCAAAACCCAGGAGGAATTTGGCCTTTTCATCCCCTGCCGCTCCCCCGAAGCCAAAGCCCGGCCGCGCCGGCTGCCCGGAGCCTGCAAATAACTGGGTAGGAAAACGCCGGAAAAAGGGTTTTCACTTTTTTTTTCTGCCACAAACCATAATAAGGGACGGGTGGGAGGTGCGGGCGCACCAACATCGTGCTGCAAAACCCGCCGTTTGGGGGGGTTTCACCCCATTTTGGGGCATTTTGGCCTGTGGGTGTCACGAGTTTGTCGGTCTCAGCCGCGGCGCCGGCCTCGATCCTGGCTCAAAGTCCAGCGGCGCCCGGGAGGAGCCGGATCGGGGGGGACACCCCGGATTTGGGCTCCTTATCGCAGCCCCTTATCGCCTGTGTGCCGAGGGCGGGGCCGGACAAGGAACCCGTGGGGCTGGGGAAGCCATGGGGAAACTGAGGCACGGGGCCAGCGCGGCTTTTGGGGTGACGGGCAGGGCTGGGGGTGCCCCCCGTGGGCGCTGCCCCGCTGACCACCCAAGCCC
>NW_008237887.1:348771-350669 GCF_000691975.1 Corvus brachyrhynchos
TGACCCCCCCCAAAAGAAACCGGCAGGGCTGGAGGAGGAGGAAGCATTGACGGGTTGATGAATTTAAGGCACGACACGCTCTGGTGGAGAACCGGCGCCCCCAGCCCAGACCCCCCACAACACCTGGGGGGTCAGGACTCCCCCTTTCTCCATGGGGGACATCCCTGGGGAGGGGTCCCCTGTGGTCCCAAAACCTCATCACTTGGGGTTGGCGAGTTCCTCGATCGCTCTCCGCAGCTGGAAGGGGACATAGAAGGTGGGACCGGGGCTTTCCCCCACTTTTCCTCCTCCTCCTTTTTCTCCTCTTTTCCTCCTCCTCCTTTCCCCCTCTTTTCCTCCTCCTTTCCCTGCCCCTTTTCCTCCCATTGCCCCCTTTTTCCTTCCCTTTTTCTCCCCCATTCCCCCCTTTTTCCCCTTTTCCCCTCCCTTTCTTCCCTTTTTTCCCCCTTTTCTTCCCTTTTTTCCCCCTTTTCCCCCCTTTTTCCCCCTCACCTCCGCCCTGCTCACGGCTCCCACCAGCTCCCCAGAGCGGGTGACAAAGACTCGCTGCAGCTTCAGCAGCTGGAAGAGGTGATAGGCCTGGGAAAGGGACAACAGGGACATGGGGACAAAGCCACCCTCGCCGTGTCCCCTCAGTGTGACACAGAGCTGGGGGGGGGGGGGGGGGGGGGGACACGTCTCCCCCTCCCCAAACCTGGTGCAGGGAGGTCCACGGGGAGAACTGGAGCATGATGGGCTCGATGGCACAGTCGTCCCCGAGCGTCCCCACGGTGGTCAGCTTGGGGAAGGTGACATGTTAATTTTGGGGTGGAAAAGCAACTTTTTGGGTGCGGTGGGGTGCCCCCCACCTCGTTTACCTTCTCCCCTTGGGGGGCCTGAGGGTGCTTGTGGCTCTGGAGGAAGGTGACCAGCTGGGACCTGCTGACGGTGCCCACCAGCGTGGGGGACCCTGGAGAGTGGGGACAGTATGGGGACAGCATGGGAATACCAGGGGGACACCAAGGGGACAGTATGGGAATAACAGGGGGAGGGACTGGGGACAGCAAGGGGACATCCCATAGGGACAGGCAGGGTGACGGTATGAGGACAGGATGGGAATATCAAGGGGACGCCCCATAGGTGCACCATGGAGACAGAATGGGAATGTTGAGGGAACAGCATGGGGACACCAAAGGGGATGGGGACAGCATAGATACAGTACAGAGACACCATGGGGACAGTATGGGAATACGGAGGTGGCACCATGGCAATATCGAGGGGACAACACGTGGACAGCAACGGGAACAGGACATCCTGGGAATATCGAAGGACACCAAAAGAGCAGAATGAGGACACCGCAGGAACACCCCATAGGGACAGCGTGGGCATGGTATGGACACAGCATGGGAATATCAAGTGGGCATTGTGGGGACACACTGGGGACACAGGAGGGCCACCACAGCGTCAGGGACTTGCTGGCCATCCCCCATGGTGACAGTGACCCCCCAGACCCCACATCCCACCTCTGCTCTCCACCACGGGGTACTCGGTGTCAGCAGAGGCGTCCAAGGCCACCAGCACCTCCTGGAAACCGTCCCCCTTGGCCAAGGCCACCACCTGGCGCTCCATGAACTCCTCCACCGCCACTCGGTAGGAGCTGGTGAGCACAAAACCCCCCAAATTTCCATCGTTTCCTGGAGAATCCCCCCCAGACACGGGGTTTTGGGGCAGGGGCTTACGCAATGTGCCGGCTGCGGATGGGGGGCAGGTAGGGAAGCTTCTTGACAATGATGCCGGCGTCGTAGAAGGACGGTTGGTTCTTCTGGCTGTGGCGGTTGCCCACCAGCACGGCCAGCACGGTGGGCAGGATGTGGCCCAGGTGCCCGGTGGCCTCGCACACCAGCAGGGCCGTGGACACC
>NW_008237887.1:350852-357139 GCF_000691975.1 Corvus brachyrhynchos
GTCCTTCTGAATGGAGCCCCCGTGGGAAGAGCAGGGCCACCACCTCCCCCATCAAGCGCCCGATGGCCGCTCCTAAAATTGGGGGAGGAGGGAAGGTGGGAAGATCCCAGCAGCCACCCCCAAAAATGGTGGAGGTAGAGGTGAGCACCCTCCTGCAGCCCTCCCAGAGCTGATGGATCCCCTGTACTCCACACCCCCTTGTACCCCCACTCCAAGGGCTGAATGCACCCCCTGCACTCCTCCCCAGGCCTGGCTGTCTCCATCATGTCCCCCTCAGCCTGGCTGTCCCCCCGTGTCCCCCCAGGCCCCAACTCACCGTAGATGAAGATGGGCATGAAGTACCCGGCTGGCAGGGGCAGGGTGGTGGCCAGGATAAGCATCCAGAACTGGGGGGGCCAGCAGACACAGGGGGGGTCACCCCATGGGGACATTGTGTTGGGGGGCCCAGCCAGAGATTTGGGGGGCCATGGTTACCTTCATGAGCAGGAAGAAGGTCAAGGTGCCATAGATGGTGGCAGAGGGATGGTCCCACTCCTGCCAGAGCCCCCCAGGCTTGGCCATCCCCGAGGCGTTGGGGGCCAGTGCACCCCACGTGCGGTTGTCGAAGAGGGAGGTGAGATATTCCTTCATGGTGAGCTGGATGGATGGACAAATGGACACCCTGAGCCCCCAGTGGGAGGTTTTGGGGTCCCCAGGGAGCCCCCCGTGTCCCCACTCACCCTGGAGGCCATGAACTGCCCCAGGCCGGGCGGGAAGGTGATGGAGGCGAGGAGCAGCACCACCAGCACTGTGTACACGGGTTTGCTGCAGGGGGAACACGGGGGGCTGGGGGCGTGGGGACAGATGGATGGACGGACGGGGGGGATCCAGGGACACCCGGGGCAGATCGGGTTAGCGGTCACGGTGCACAGGGTGGACACGTGGACATCCAGGGTGGATGGGGTGGGGTGGGCAGCATGCAGGGAGGGGATATAGGGACACTCGGGGTGCATGGGGTTGATGTGGAGGGTGTATGGGGTGGATGCAGGGGTGGCCAGAGTGCACAGGGTGGACATACGGACACTCAGAGGGAATGGGCAGGATGCACGGGGTGGACACATGGACAGCCAGGGTGCGGGGGGGGACATAGGGACACCCAGGGTGTATGGGAAGGACACAGGGACACACAGAGCCTGCAGGGCACGGACACACAGACACAGAGGGTGCAGGGTGCAGACAGACGGATGGATGGATGCCCAGTACGGACTCAGTGGCCAAGAGCTTGGCCGTCAGCCAGTTCTTCTTGACGGCCACCATCGTCCAGCGCTGGCAGAAGAGATAAGCACAGGCCACGATCCCGCAGATGGTCCTGTGAGGAGAGGGCAGGTACGGTACAGGCCGGGCACAGGCAAGGCACAGACAACTCCCCAAAACCAGACCCTCCGTACCCCAAAATCACAAAGAAAAAGGTCTCCAGGAGGTCGAAGGGAAAATCAAGCTGGAGGTCACTCTTAAAAACAGCGGCAATGGTTTCTGGGAGGGGGGAGAGGAATGAGGGTGTGGGGGTGAGCACCCCAAAAATGCCACAGGGGGAGGGTAAAGGGGAAGGGGGGGTACATCCTGCCCACACTGCCTTGCCTTGCTCGCTGTTGAACACGGCCAGGAGCCGAAACATGAAGGCGCCGCAGGTGGCGGCGAAAAAGCCGCGCCAGTAATCCCGCACGGCAAAGTGGGAGGACATCACCTCGATGCTGAAAAGCACCCCTGGAAAAACGGGGAAAAGGGTCAGGGCGAGGTTTAGGGGTGCCCAGGGTGGGAGTGGGGGGGTCCTCACCGCTGATGGGCGCCCCGAAGACTGTGGCCACCCCGACGGCTTGTGCTGCCACCAGCATCTCATGCTGCTTGAACTTGTTCTGTAGGGTGGGGGGGTTTAGGCCCAACCCCAACTTTTTGGGGTGGTAAAATAAAATCCCTCCATTCATTTTTTGGGCAGTGGCACCCCCACCTCATACTCCCTCGTGACCGTGGTCCTCATCTTCCCCAGATATGCTGCAGCCATGGCGGAGAGGTGGACATAGGGACCCTGGGGCGGACACAGTGTTGAGCGTCCCCCCCACCTCGGCACCAACTGAAACCGCCGGGGATTCTGGGGTTCAGACGGGGATCCCTCACCACTTTCCCAAGGAAAAGGGTGCTGCCGCACACCAGGGTGCAGGTCAGCCCCACCACCTTGGCTCCGAAGTTCTGGATGGCCAGGTAGTCCTCCAGCACCACGCCCATCAGGATGGTCTTCAGCTCTGGGATGCCGGAGCCTGGGGGAGGGGGGGGAGGATCCAAATTTTAGACGTCCCCCATTACCGAGGGGGCATTTTAGGGAGCCAGGGAGGTCGGGGTGCAGCTGGCTCACCTCCGGAGTGCGGGGTGATGCTCTGGGAGAAGCCGGTGGAGAAGGCGGCCAGTGCCGTGGGGTACAGGGTCCACGAGAGGTACTTGAGCACCCCGATGTCCCCAATCTCTCGGTACAGCCACGTGTGGGCTGGAGGAGAGGTGTCGGGAGGGGAGATGCACCCCCCAAAAGACCTCCCCATATTCTCGGTGAACCCCAAACGCCGGTGAAGCCCCCCAGGGCACCCCTCGTTTACCTGCGTAGAGCCTGGCGACGATGATGTCCATGGTGAAGCTGATGGTGGCCATGAGGACCCCCAGAATGAAGAGGAAGTACCAATCCTCCCCGACGCGGAAAAGCTGCCGCTTCACCCACTCCAAGCACCCTGCGACGGGGGGAACAGGGTGCTGACCCCCCCAAAAACTCTCACCCCCAGAATCCCCCTTTTTGGGTGGGGGTCTCACCTCGGAGCCTTCTCCGGGCAGTGGGGCAGGGTCTCCAGCTGTGCTCCGACACCAGCACCCTCTCCTCCTCCTTCTCTTCCTTCTCCCCCCGCGCCCCCCCGGGGAGGGCTCGCTCCATCCCGGGGACTTTTCTGGGGGCTGCACCCGCTTTTTTTTAGCACCCCCTCACCCGTCCTCCCGCCTCGGCCTCCGCTGCCAGAGTGAGTTTGCAAAGGAGCTCATTAAAAACGACCTTGACGAATCCGACGGACCCGCTCGGGCCGGAGCGAGCCGGGTTTCCCCCCCCCCTCCGCCACCCGCGAGCTCCCAATCCCAACGCACATCCCGCGGCGGGGAGGATTTAATAAGTATTTTAATTAATTATCATGATTATTCCTTAATAATAGGCATCGCATTCCATGGCGTTGAGTTGGGGGGGGGACGGAGAGGGGAAAAATTTCCACCGTCTCCGGCGCAAGACCTAAATTTAGCCGGTTTTACGAGAGGTCTGGCAGGCGGCCGGGAGCCTTAACGAGGCTTTAAAAAGCTCGTCAAGTCGAAATATCCCGAAATAACCGATCCGGCGTCGCCTTCGCCGGGAGGAGAACGAGGAAGGGGGTTCCGCTCTTTCCCCCGGCGGGAGCTGGGGGTCGCAGGTGGGGGCAAGCAGCGGGGGCAGGTGAAATCCTCGCCCGCCGGCACCATGGAGCTTTTCGGGAGCTTTGTCCGGCCCCACGGGGAGACCTTGGGGTTCCCAGGTGAGTTTGGGGGGGCACTCAGGAGGCATCTGGGGGGGGATCCGCAGCAAGCCGTGGCTGTGACCCCCCCAAACCCTGTCCGGCAGCTCGCCCCGGTAACACGGGCGTGGTGAAGACCCTGGGGAACACCTATCAGTTCACGGTGGACGTCAGCGACTTCGCGCCCGAGGACATCATCGTCACCACCTCCAACAACCAGATCGAGGTGCACGCCGAGAAGGTGGGTGTTCCCTCCGTTCCCTGCTCGTCCCCAAAGCGGGGGACCCCAAAATCCTCACCGGGGGATGCGGGGACCATCCAGCTCCCACCCAATTGCCGAACAGCTGCGGCCACAACCCCATCGGGGTTTAATTCACCATTAGTTAATGGTGACCGTAGGGAATGATGAGTCCCCATTCCACTTGCACCCCAAAATCGCCCCTTTTCACCCATTTTTTTCTCCCCAGAGGGCCACGGACGGCACCGTCATGAACACCTTCACCCACAAGTGCCAGCTGCCTGAAGACGTGGACCCCACGTCCGTGTCGTCCTCGCTGGGGGACAACGGGATGTTGACCATCCGGGCTCAGCGCCGGCCGGCCAAGCACTCCGAGCACGTCCAGCAAACCTTCCGGACTGAGATCAAGATCTGAGGGGTCGGGAGGCTCCTTTCCTCCCCTCTCCCCTCCCTCGCTAATTATTTGGGTGATTTGGGAAGGAGGTGGGACGTGGGGTAGGGAATGGGAACGCTCCCTCCACCGTGGGGTCAGACCTGTGCCGAATGCGTCCCGGCACCCACCGGAGAAACTCCGGAGGGGAGTCCCAGCTCCAGCAATTTTTAGCTGGCGCGTGTTGAGGGGGAAGATCCAGCGTGCCAAGAGTCCTGCAGGGAGCCAGGTTCCCTTCCCAGCCCTCCGCCAGAGCTTGTCTTTGTATATAGAGCTTGGGATAAATTATTGAGAACGTCTGACTGCCGCCTTCTCCGTTTTTTGATGTTTCCTTGATGCTTTACACTCAAAAAGGGGTGTGGGATCAGACCCGAGGGGTGTCTCCGTAAGCGATATTCTGCCATCCCGACAAAAACCCGGACCAGGAGCTGCTCGGGCGCCCGCTGCCCTGTTTATTTCCAGCCCGGGGTGACTCATTTCTTCCCCGAAGCTCTATTTCTGAGCCATTCCCTCAGCTGTTCGGCTGCCGACCCACCTGGAAGGGCACCAAACCCTCCTCTCCTCCCCTCGCCCACCCTCACCCACCGCCCTCGGGATGCCCCAAGGCCGGCACGAGCCGGGATGGCGGCCCCAAACCCAAGGGTTTATTTTGGGGGGGAGCCCCCCAAAACCTCCCGCAAAGAAGGGCCTGACTCCGTCTCTCCCTGTGTGTACCAACAACACCGAGGCGCCTGCTCGGGGCCAGCGCCTGTTTATGGCTACACACAGCGCCTGGCTCGTGTTGCTGCTCCCGCTCCAGGGCAGCCCGATCCCGTCCATCCCCGAACCACTCGTGACTGGCATTAACACACCTGGCAGCGTCCCAGGCACGGCCGCCGGCTGCTTTGGCTGTCACTCAGGGGCCTCCCGGTGGCAGGGAGAAAAAAAAGAGGTTAAAAGTGATGAATAAAGTTGTTGGTGGCAGTAAAGGCTCGGGGAGCTCCGGGGAGGGGAGCGGCGGTGCGCGGCCGTCGAGCCCCGGCGATGGGACGCGGCCGCTCCGTCCCAAAATGCCACCCCGGCAGCCACCGCCGGTCACTGGTTGCCATCTAGTGGCCCTCGCCCAGGGCGGTGCAGAGACAGGAGGAAGAAAATGGGGGAAAACGCCCTATTTCTGCCCAAATCGCTTTTGGACAGGGGAGATGTGGAGTGGGTGAAAGGCCGGCTCAGCCCAGCCCCAAACGCACCCCACAGCAGCTCGTTTGTGGAAGGAAAGATGGGGAAAAAACAGGTTTTTTGGGCATGTTTAAAGCCTTTATCAATGATCTGGACGAGGGGATCAAGGGCACCGTTGTAGCCCAATACAAAACTTTTTCACTTATTTATACATTTTCAGCAAACAAATTAATGTTCATGGGTTTTAAGTCACATAATTCTCTTTATTATTTAGCATTCTGTCTTCTATCGGTCATTGATTTCTGTAGTAATTTTATTATCTTCTTCTCAGATGGGGAATCTCCAGCTTTCCAGGCCTTAATGTCCTCTGTATTTTCTGGTTACTCCAACGTCCTTGAAGGGCCGTACATTTAAGATCCCAGATATCCAATTTTCAAATGCCTTTGGCTTTATTGAAGCTTGTCAGGGTTAGTTTTAACAAACTTACAGTTTTGGTGATTTAATGATCTGAGCAACGAGAGTCTGTGGAGAAACTTAACTAGTGCTGGCCAAAAGTGAGTGCTGCTTACAATTAATTAAAACAACTGATTAAAAATTACTTAGGAAAAGTATATTATTTCCAATAACCGGGAACCTTCTCCCTGACAGAAGGGTGGAGCCAAGGGAACAAGTGACAGGAAAAGAGGAACGGCATCACGTTGCGGCAGGGAGATTTATGTTAGATATAGGGAAGATTCCTTCATGCAGTGGGCGGTCAGGCACTGGGACAGTGGTGGAATCACCACCTCGGGGGTGCTGAAATAGGGGTGATATGGCGACGGGGGACGTGGTTAGCGATGAACACGGCGGTGGCGGCCGCACCAGAACCTTCGAACCTCAGAGCTCCGCTCTGTCCCTCACGGCCCCTCACGGCCCCTCA
>NW_008237887.1:357732-366338 GCF_000691975.1 Corvus brachyrhynchos
CCCCAAGTGTCCGCTGTGTGACCCCCCCAGCCGTGAGGTGACTCGGGCGAGGCCGTGCACGAAGCCCCGTGTCCCCCGGGCGTGGGGCATCACCGTCCCCTCAGGCCGCCGAAAGATCCTCCCGAGGGCGGGGATGGGGGTCAGAGCCCTGAGCCAGCGCCAGACACATCCCCGCACCTCAGGGACGGGGAAAGCCGCAAGGAAAACACGGATTTTTCCCTTGTTCTGGCGTTTCTGGCGAGGTGACAGTCCCTCCTGGCTGTTCGTGCCCTCTGCGGGCGGGCGCGGGTGACACATTTCCCGGAGCAGCCGCGTTTCCTTAGTTTCGTTTCTGCATCAGGGGCTTCTCCCGGGATTCCAGCCCTCAGCCAGCATTCCAAAGGTTGTTTTTCCCCGAGGAGACAAGGGTTTGTCATCCCTGGGCACTGCAGACACAGAAGGGATTTCGGGGCAGATGTCAGGCTCAGGTGATGTCTCGGTGTCCAGAGCAGCACCAGCACATCCCTAAGCCTGAAATCCAAATAACCAAGGGGTCTTCAGGATGTCCGTTCCCTGTGGGGCATCCACAATGTCCCTCTTCTCGTGTCTTTCTCATTTTATTTCCTTTTCATCCCATTTTATCCTCTTCGTGATTATTTCCCCTTTCGTAGCTCACCTTCTGCTTCCGACCACAAGCGCCGCAGCCCTTCCCTATTCCATGGTAGCTATTATTATGTGGAGCTGCTCCACTCAGATCAGCTCTAAACTTCATTTTTTTTCATGGAAAACGTTGCAGGATCCATCCCTGGAAATGAGGACAGACCCCTCCGGGCAGAGGAAGCGAGGGTTGGGGCCGCGTTGTTCCCCGAGCTGACGCACGAGGAGGGAGATGACGGTGGGTAGGAAACAACCCCCCTCTCCCCTTTCATCTTCCCAGCATGGATGGCTGGGTGGTGACAGCCTTGAAAAGCGATGTTTAAATCACTGGTTTTTTTCCAATTTAGCGAGGTTTGGGGGTTTTTAATAGGTAGATGTTCATGTGGCAGGGAAAGGAAGAGGTGATGTCGCTAATTAGCGAGAGCGCTTAACAGAGCTCGCGTGGGAAGCTCCCTGGGACTGCAGCTGCTGTATTTATCTGTGTGGTGGGCGTGGGTGGGCTCATAATGAACTTTTCCATGCTTAATTGGATAATGAGAGACTCAACAGCCGCGTCGGAGAGAGGTCGGGAGAGGAATCGTCTCTCCCGAGGGGAAATCAGGAGGTGCCCGGTCCTGCATTGGCAATTTTGTACCTTGGTGCCTTCAGCACCCAAAACTGGAGGTTTAAAATGGAGTTTTTCATCCCATTTTTCCCAGGATGGCAGCATAGAGACTGATCTGAACACCTGGAAAGGGGAAACCTCTGGAGGGGAGACACAACCCTCTGGCCCTCAATCCTCTGGATATCTCCGCTCCTCGCAGCACAGGGGTGAGCTCAGGCACCAGTCCTGGGGGCTGGGTCCGGGTGTTTGGGATTTTTAAACCTTGGAGTCAGGGATTTTAGTGGATAAAGGTGACATTGGCTGCTGGGTGCGGGTGTAGAGAGCTCCTCCAAGCCTGTCCCTGCTGTGCTTCCGAGGGAGCCGGAACACGACGTTACGGAGGAGACTACAGAAAATAGGAAGTTTTTGGGGAGGAGTTGAGTTTCCTGGATTTTTACTCCCTTCTCAAACCTGGGGAGCAAAGCTGAGACAAGTCCAATCCTGGAACGTTAAAAATCATCGTTCAGATGCAAAGTGCCTCCCACAAATTCCCAAAAATACCCTTTTAGTGCATCAAACTGTCATGATTCCTCAGGTCCTGCTGCACAGAGCTCTCTGAGCATGGAACACAGCCTTGTTTATCCTGCTGGGAAAATGCTCCCCCTTTTTTCCAGAGCTTTGCAAACCACACCGGGCCATGCTATGCAGTATTTTTCCTGGCTGTCGGGGATGTATTTTGGGACTGGGGGAGTTTGGAGAGCTGGGGGAAAGCCAGGGCAGGGAGTTCATTGCAACGACAAAATGGAGTAGAACTTCCTCTCTCTCTGCACAATCTGATGCTGTCAGAGAGGTTGTGGCCTCTCATCCACACTGGGAATGACTTTGGAAGCTGAATGAATCCTTGGGAGGAAG
Source organism: Corvus brachyrhynchos (assembly GCF_000691975.1). Taxonomy (NCBI): domain Eukaryota; kingdom Metazoa; phylum Chordata; class Aves; order Passeriformes; family Corvidae; genus Corvus; species Corvus brachyrhynchos. Next base: position 359,864 of record NW_008237887.1, read on the forward strand.
ATCTTTCCCCGAGTGCTGCTGGCACCCACAGCTGACAGGAGGAGGCTCCCTCTGACCACTGATGCAGAGGAAGGGACAGGAACTGGAAGTGCCTGGTGTTGTGGATCCAAACCTCTCACTTTTTCCTGACTGGAAACTCCTGATTTAAGAGTTGGTGAAGTGGAAAAACAACTTCCATGGGCTGGAAATGTTCCGAGACACTGAGAATGGAATCCAGGAGTGTTTCCCCAGCCATAACCTTCCTGCTTCAGCGTCCAGAGCTCTGGGGACTTCCTGCTTGAACAATAACTGGATAGTTCCTGCTTCCTTTCTCCTCCCTCCTTGCTGATCCCTTGAAACAATCCCTTCAGCACGGGAATCATTGTTGGGAGACAAAGCCAAGTGAAAACCTTTCATCCACCCTACGGATGCAGCTCAGGAGAAAATCCACAGTGTGGCACTTTGCTGACAAGGACCTGCTGGAAAATTGGGGTTTTGCCATGTTTCCAGTGATTTGCAGCATTCCTCAGGCAAAGCTGTGCTCCGAGCATGGAGAACCCTCTCCAAACACACAAAAAAATACAGAAATTCCTCAGTATTGTGACATGGGCAGCTGGAACGAGCAGGAGCTGGAAGGTTTGGCTGAACACTTCCATGCTGTGGCCTTGGCAGGAGCCGTGACACAGAGGAAGGACTTGTGTCTGCAGAGGTGACAAGGCTCCTGCTCGCTGCTTGGACCAGCTGAGGAGCAATAGCTGTGTTCTAAATGCTGTCAGAGTGGCTAAAAACCATCGTGGCTAAAAACCATCATGGCTGTTCCATCAACTCCTTCCAGCGCTGCGCTGGAGTCATGGCTGTTCTAGGAGAGGGTTCAGGGTTGGATTTAGCCAGGAGAGGAGCTGAAATTCACCTTTTTGGGCCATTTTTTTAACCACGAGGACAGTCAGGTTGTGTTTTGTGATCTCTCTTCCTCCACGACCCCTTCAGTGGTTTCACCACCCACCTCACCCCCCATCCCGGGTTTTTTCCCTCCCCACAGCCATGGATTTCCCGCAGCACAGCCAGCAAGTGCTGGAGCAGCTGAACCAGCAGCGGCAGCTGGGGCTGCTCTGCGACTGCACCTTCGTGGTGGACGGCATCGACTTCAAGGCCCACAAGGCCGTGCTGGCCGCCTGCAGCGACTACTTCCGCATGCTCTTCGTGGACCAGAAGGACGTGGTGCACCTGGACATCAGCAACGCCGCAGGTAGGCCTGCAGGTTTTATCCAGGATCCCTCCCAGCTCCTTAAACAACACAATTCCTTGCCCAGGCTTCAAGGGAGGCTCTTCAGCTTGTTATTTTGAGCGTTTCAAAATGAAAGAGTGAGGGGCGAGGGCTCATTTGTGGTTGTGTCACCTCCCCTGCAGGCCTGGGCCAGGTTCTGGAGTTCATGTACACGGCTAAGCTGAGCTTGAGCCCCGACAACGTGGAGGACGTGCTGGCCGTGGCAGGTTTCCTGCAGATGCAGGAGATCGTCAGTGCTTGCAACGCACTCAAATCCCTCTCTGTGCCCCCAGAAAATCCCCCTGGGATGAGCCAGCAGCCCCCTGAGATTGGTACGTACCATCCTGGCTTTCCCTCATCCAGGGAAAGTCAAGATTTACCCACTTACGCTTCATCCAGTCCAAGATTTATCCACTTATGCTCCTTGGCCACCTTCCAAACCCATTTCCTGGGTACATCTGGTGCGCCTGAATGGGGTTTGATCCCCTTGGGCACCACCAGCAGTTGAAAAATCGCTGCTTCCCTGAATTTTGTGGGATTTGGGAATCCTTCTGGCAGCAGCAGCTGCTGGATGGCTTTGCCTCTTCCCTCGCAGGGGCCGACAAGGTGACGGCCGATGACAAGACATCGGTGGCAGAGGCTCCGGGGGAGCCTGACAAAGACAAAGCAGCTGTTCCCAATGCCAAGGGGAAGGAGGAGCAGCCAGAGGCCACGGCACAGCCCGAGGCGCCTGCGGAGCAGCCGGCTGGCCTGGAAGGTGAGCCACCAAGAGGTGACACCCTGGATCCTGCTGTCACCCCCAGCACACCCTGTCCTGACACTCCGGTGCTCACAGGGACAGACGCTGCCATCCAGGAGGATCCCAAGGCCGACATTCCCGGGCTCCTGCAGCCGTCGGAGAGCGCAGTGGGCAGCGGCAGCCCCGCGGCCTCGGACACCGCCGGGACAGGAGGTGTGTTGGCGAGCAGGGCTGGGACAAAGCTGGGCAGAGCTTGATCCTGCATTTTCTGTGGAATTAATTGTGTGAGTTTTGTGAGGCACAGATCCTCTGGGAGCAGTTTTCATGGAGCTTAGAGAGGAGAATTGGGAAATTCTCCTCTGCCTGCACAGGCTTTTGGAATTTAGGGCTAATCACCTGCAAATTCAAAGTGATTCCAGGCAAAGGTGACGATGGATGAGCTTTCACCTCCCTTCCAACTCAAATGTTTCTGTGATTTCCCTGGGGACAGGGGACGCCTAATCCCAGTCTCCTTAGGTTAGGAAATACAGGTGGATTTTGTGCCTCTGCTGCTGCTCACAAACCTGAGCATCCCCACTTTCTACCATCCTGCAGAGATGAAGCCAGAAAGGAAGGAGGAAGAGGGGGAGATGATAGTGGAGGAGGAAGATGAGGGTAAAATCCCTGAGGAGGAGCCAGCCCAGCTGGAAAACGGGGAGAACGCTGAGGATAATGAGTCGGGAAGCACAGATTCCGGGCAGGAGAACTCGGGGGAGCCGCGCCTGCTGCGCTCCGGCACCTACAGCGACCGCACCGAGTCCAAGGCCTACGGCTCCGTCACACACAAGTGCGAGGTGAGGCCATCTGGGCTCCTGGGCAGCATCTCCGGGTGCCTCGAAGACACCGGGGGTGACAGTGCCCATCCCTCCATCCCTACATCCCTAGGACTGCGGGAAGGAGTTCACCCACACCGGGAACTTCAAGCGGCACATCCGTATCCACACCGGAGAGAAGCCCTTCTCCTGCAGGGAGTGCAACAAGGCCTTCTCCGACCCGGCCGCCTGCAAGGCCCACGAGAAGACGCACAGGTACGTGGTGGAACCAGGGAGAGGTGCCTGAAAAACGTGGGGTTTGCTGGGAATGGTTGAATCCTTTGGGAATCCACTGGTGTGTTGGGATATCCGGGAGGAGATTTGTCTTTCTGCCCGTGTCACAGAGTCACAATAATCCTGAGTTGGAAGGGACCCACAAGGATTGAGCCCAGCTCCTGGCCCTGCACAGACACCATCAGAATCCCGTCCTGGGTCTGAGAGCGTTGTCCAAATGGTTCTTGCCTTTTGTGTTGTTTCATGGATTCCCCATCCCTGGAAGGGTTCGGGGTTGGATGGGGGGCTTGGAGCAACCTGGTATAAGTGGCAGGTGGGGTGTGGTGGAACAGGATGAGCTTGAAGGTCCCTCCCACCCCCAGCCATTCTGTGATTCCTGTGGGTCTGGCTGGGGGGTGACGCTCAGACTGGGGCAGGGAGACGCCAGCGCTGGCTGTGACATTCCCACCTCATCCCAGCCCGCTGAAGCCGTACGGCTGCGAGGAGTGCGGGAAGAGCTACCGACTCATCAGCCTCCTGAACCTGCACAAGAAGCGGCACACGGGCGAGGCCCGGTACCGCTGTGAGGACTGCGGGAAGCTCTTCACCACCTCGGGCAACCTGAAGCGGCACCAGCTGGTGCACAGCGGCGAGAAGCCCTACCAGTGCGACTACTGCGGGCGCTCCTTCTCCGACCCCACCTCCAAGATGCGCCACCTGGAGACGCACGACACCGACAAGGAGCACAAGTGTCCCCACTGCGACAAGAAGTTCAACCAGGTGCGGCGGGGAGCGGGGAAAAGAGCGGGAGCTGGGCCAGAGCGGTCCTGGAAGGGAGGTTTGTCCATGGGGTGCAGTTCGGGGCTCCCAGAGCTGTCCTGGGGTGGTGGTGTATCCATGAGGTGTAGTTGGGGGTCCCAGAGCGGGCTTGAAAGGGTGGATTATCCGTGGGATGCAGTTCGGGGGTCTTGGAGTTTGGAGAGGGTGGTTTATCCATGAGGAGGAGCTTGGGGGTCCCAGAGGCCACTCCAGAAGGGATCCATGGGGATTGGGGTTGCTCCGAAGGGAGATGGAGTGGTTTGGGGCTCTCTCCATCCCGTTCTCCATCCCCAGGTGGGGAATTTGAAGGCTCACCTGAAGATCCACATCGCAGATGGGCCCCTGAAGTGCCGGGAATGCGGGAAGCAGTTCACCACCTCAGGTAACATGGGGATGGGGGCTAAGTGATCGGGGTTGGATGGTTTGGCAGGGGCAGGGAGTGTTCTGGGGCTGGATCAGAGCCAGAGGAAGGATTTCATCCCGGGTTTACAGTGCCATGGTTGTGCTGCACGAATCCCTGGTTTTCCCCAGGGAGCCACACCCTGGAAAGGAGCTCCTCATGCAAATTTTGGAGATGGAGACCTCCCATCTTCTCCCAACCTGCTGCAGAGCCAGGGGGTTGGGATGATCCCAGTGGAGTCCCTTGATCCCCTCAAACACTGGGTGCTTGTCCCCCCTTCCACATTATTGCCCGATCGCAGGCAAGGTCCACGTGACTTCCCTTGATCCCTGTGCAGTCCCTGCTCCCTGAGTAGCAACAGGCTTTCCTGAGGGAGCTTCTGGGGCGCTGGGAAGGAGGAAAAGGGGGAGGAGGCTCTGGTGTCCTTCAGCCTGCCCTGCTCCCAGGTAACCTGAAGCGGCACCTGCGGATCCACAGCGGGGAGAAGCCGTACGTGTGCGTGCACTGCCAGCGCCAGTTCGCCGACCCGGGCGCGCTCCAGCGCCACGTCCGCATCCACACCGGTACGGATCCGCTCCCGCCTCCCCGAGGGGTTCTCCTTCCCCCCGTGCTCCCCACCCACCCTCTCCCTGTGTTTTCCCCAGGAGAGAAGCCGTGCCAGTGCTTGATCTGCGGGAAAGCCTTCACCCAGGCGAGCTCTCTCATCGCCCACGTGCGCCAGCACACCGGGGAGAAGCCCTACGTGTGCGAGCGCTGTGGGAAGAGGTGAGGATTCCCCTTGGGAATTTCAGGAGGGGCACTTCTGTGGTGTTGGAATACCAGGGGGCACCTCCACTCGCCCTCTGCAGCTGGGTGGAGGTGCCAGGGTGTTACCACAGACTGTGGTGACCGTGGTGTCATCCCCGAAGGTTCGTCCAGTCGAGCCAGCTGGCCAACCACATCCGCCACCACGACAACATCCGGCCCCACAAATGCACCGTCTGCAACAAAGCCTTCGTCAACGTGGGTGACCTGTCCAAGCACATCATCATCCACACCGGTGGGTACCTCCCAAAATCCTCCCCCGCCCCTGGGCATCGCCCCCTGACCCGCCCCTCATTCCCTGTCCTCTTGCCAGGGGAGAAGCCGTTCCTGTGTGACAAGTGCGGGCGCGGCTTCAACCGCGTGGACAACCTGCGCTCGCACGTGAAGACCGTGCACCAGGGCAAGGCCGGCATCAAGATCCTGGAGCCCGAGGAGGGCGACGAGGTCAACATCGTCACAGTGGCATCCGATGACATGGTGACACTGGCCACCGAGGCGCTGGCTGCCACCGCTGTAACACAGCTCACGGGTGAGCTGGGGGGCCCCCGGGTGTTCCCAAAGGGAGTTCATCCATGAGGAGCAGCTTGGGAGCCAGCCAGAAGGGAAATTTAGCGTCGGGGTGCAGCTGGCTGGTCCCAGAGTTGTTCCCAGAGGGAGATTCATTTATGGGGGTGCAGCTTAGGGGTCTCAGGAGTCATCCCAAAAGGGAAACACACCCATGGGAATGCAGCTTGGGGGTCTTAGCAGTGTCCTGAAAGGGAGGTTTATCCATGGGGTGCAGCCTGGAGGTCCCAGGAGCCACCCTAAAAGGGAAACTTATCCATGGGATGGAGCTTGGGCATCGCAGGACTGTCCTAAAAGGGGGGTGGGTCTCCAAGGAGCAGCTTGTGGTTCCAAGAGACACCCCAAAAATGAGATTTTTCCATGGGGGGCAGCCTAGGGTCCCAGGAGCCCTTCCAGAGGGGAGATTTATCCCTGGGGAGCAGCTTGGGTGTCTTGGGGCTGCCCTGGAAGGGAGGTTTATCCATGAGGTGCAGTTTGAGGGGCCCAAGAGTCACCCCAAAAGGGAGATTGATTTATGGGGGCAGTTTGGGGCTTTTCCATGGGGTGCAGGTCCTGGAGCCCTCCAAAGGCACTGCGGGTTCATCCAAGGGTGCAGCACCCGAGTCTGGGCAGCCTCACATCCCACTGGAGCTGCTCCCAGCCTCGGCTCTGGGCAGGATCCATGGTTTGGGGCAGAATTCCTGCCCAGCTGGCCCCCCCAATGTCCCTGTCCTCCCCAAATGTCCCCGTGCCCCCTTGTCCCCGCAGTGGTGCCCGTGGCGGCCGCGGTGACGGCGGACGAGACCGAAGCACTTAAAGCCGAGATCACCAAAGCGGTGAAGCAGGTGCAGGAAGCAGGTGAG
>NW_008237887.1:367276-368701 GCF_000691975.1 Corvus brachyrhynchos
CCCCGCCCCGGCCCAGCCTTTATTTAAGAGACAGCTCGGAAATGGTGTAAAAAGTGTATTTCTGGAAGGAAAGAGATGGAATAAATTGCAGTATTTTGTAAGGGTTGGTGCTCGGGGAGGGGGGGACGCGCTGTGGATCCCCCAGGGGATGTTTTGGGGCGGTGGGGGGGATCGAAGTACTCCAGTCACTGATGAGAGTGTGAGGTGACAAAGAGGGGAAAAATGAGATGATGAAGGGGAAAAAAATGTGCTTTAAGGTTTTCAGCCGCACCCAGAGCAGCGCACGGGGATTTTTGGGCCCAGGAAGACCCTCGCCCACTGCCCCCCCCACTGAGGGAGGGGTGGACAGAGGGGAGCTGCCCGTGTTTTGGGGTTAAAACAGAACAAAAGGTGCTGCTGGCTGGAGGTGGGGGGGGGGAGCCTGTCCTGCCCCACCCGGGGCACACCCACGAGGGACCCCCAGGCCCTGCAGCTGGGAAGGGGGGCTGGGGGTCCCGTGGGCTGCGTGTCCATCCCTGTCTGTCCCTGTCCCTGTCCCTGTCTCCCACCGGCTGTGGGCGAACCCGGGAGGGCACTGAGGGCTCTGGCCTTGTCCCCCCCACTGCTGGAGCTGGGGGGCTGCAGGACCCCCAAAATGTGCCCCTGTCCGTGTGTCCAGCTGGACAGTCATCCCCTGCTTTGTCCCCTCAGAGTCCCCCCAGCTCCCCAGGGCAGGGAGGCAAGGAGGACACACATGGACACAGCGACAGGGGCATGTCCAGCCAGGAGAGATGGACACACAGATGGCTGCAGGTCCAGCTGGACACATGGAAAGCTCCATGGATGGTTGGACAGTGGTAGAGACACATGGACAGGTGACCATCGGGCCGGACACACAGTTTGATGTCTAGTTGGACACCTGGACATGCTGTGTCCACCCATGTGCCCACCTGTGCCACCATCCATGTGTCCAGCTGTCCTCATCGCTGTTCCCCAGCCTGGGGGGTTGGAGGATCCAGGAGAGGGTGTGCTGTCCAGCTGGACACATGGACAGGGCTGTGGATGGTTGGACGTTCAGCTGGATGAATGGACAGATGGATGGATGGACACAGGGATGGACACAGGGATGGTTGGACATGCAGACACAGGCAGGGAGGTGTCCAGCTGCACCCCTGGACAGTTCTATGGATGGACACATGGCTGGTTACATTCACAGCCAGAGGGACCATTGCACAGACAGCTGGACAGTTGCACATCCGGATGGACAGTTGGACATTGTACGTCCAACTGGACACACAGACATTGCACATGCAGCCAGCCAGACGGACACTGTACGTGCAGCTGGACAGATGGACACACTTTCCTTCACCCATGAGCATAAATGCCCCAAAAATGCACTTTCTGTCCGCAAGGCCTCTCTCGAAAACCAGCGATTTCACACCCCCG
>NW_008237887.1:374652-376783 GCF_000691975.1 Corvus brachyrhynchos
GGCAGGGGTGTGAAATCGCTGGTTTTCGAGAGAGGCCTTGGGGACAAAACGTGCATTTTTGGGGCATTTATGCTCATGCGTGGAGGAGGAAGGAGTGTTCAGCTGGATGGGTGTCTGTCCGGCTGGTGGTACAATGTCCGTCTGTCCAGCTGGATATACAACTGTCCAGCTGTACATAGGCCTGTCCATTTGTCCATCTGAGCACTCACCTGTCCACGTGTCCAAAAGCTGGACACACTGGTGGGGATCCAGACAAACACATGGTCAGTTACATGTCCAGCTGGACAGATGGACATTTGTGCATCCAGCCAGAATGATGGGCACTTGTACATCCAGCCACACACACGGACACTGTACGTCCAGCCGGACACTGTACGTGCAGCCGGACAGACACCCATCCAGCTGGACACTTTCCTCCTCCACGCATGAGCATAAATGCCCCAAAAATGCAATGGACAGTGGGGTATGGGTTGGGGGTGTGAAATCGCGGGTTTTGGAGAGGGGCCTTGGGGGCAAAAAGTGCATTTTTGGGGCATTTATGCTCATGGGTGGAGGAGGAAAGTGTCCGGCTGGCATGAGCATGTACAACTGTCCAGATGGAAATACGTTTGTCCACTTGGATGTCCGTCTGTCCATGTCCCAGTGCTTTGGGTAGGTGAAGGGGATGGGCCTGGATGGACAGACAGGTCCAGGCCCAGCTGGGTGGACGGACACTGCGTGGACAGCTGGACATATGGACAGTTCATACCTGGCTGGACACACGAACAGTGTCCTCCAGCCCCCCCAGACCTTACAAAACCCCCCCAAAATGCCCTTTTTTGCCCCAAAGGCCCCACTCAGAAACCAGCAGGGTCGGACCCTGTCCCAGCTGCCCCGGTAATCCACGCGTCCGTCTGTCCGAGCCCCATCCGTGTCCGGGGTCTGTCCGTCGGTTCCGCCTCGCTCCCACCTCCCTGGGGGAAGGGAGCAAGTCCAAGGCCCCGCCCTGACCCCTCCAGTGGGAGCTGGGCGTCGCTGTTGGGTGTCCCTGGCCAGGCTCCCACCTGTCCTGGGGCACCAGCAGCACCTTTTTTGTCCCGTTTTTACCCCAAAACAGGCTCTGTTCTGCCTCCCGCCCTCAGCCCGCGGGTGCAAGGTGAGGGTCTGCCCTGGTTTTGGAGGCCACCCCCCAAATTCTGTCCTAAACCTCCTTTTTCACCACATCTGCTTGATTTTAACCCATTTACACCAGTCTTGATCAGGCTTCCCACTTGCATCTGGCAGGGATTTGGGTGGAAAAGCAGTGAAAAACATCGTGTCTGGCTCTTATTTTTTAAAGGCTGATGAGTATCAGTAATCCAGGGACAATTTTTGGTGGGTGGTGAGATTAAAGGTGGGGCAAACCCTGCAATTTTGGTTTTCACAAGTGTTTACACACAAGAGGGAAAATAAGAGAAATTGGGTTTAGTGATGAAATGACCAATTTTTTCTGGTTTTTAAAGGAGAGGTGGGTGACCCCTCCCTGGGAGCCCCCAAACCTCCCCTTCCCCGCTCCCCACCCCCAGCGCCGAGGGACGAGGTCGGGGCGCCGACGTGTTTTGTATTTTTTAATAAAGTAAAAAGTTCGTAAACCAAGGGACACACAAAACAAAACTGCGCTGAAAAAAAAAAATAAACCAAAAATAAACCAAAAAAAAAAAAAAAACCAACCAAGTTCCATAAATTAATTGTTAGGGGAGGCGAGGGGGGCCGGGGCAGAGTCTTTGTACAAGTGTATAACACTTCCACAGCTGATGAGACGAGGGGATGTTTAAATGAAGCGCACTTACAAATGAGTGACAATACAAAGTCTGAGTATGAAAATAAGATTTTTTTTCTCTGAAAACACATTTTTGGCACAGATTAAAAAAAAATGTATGTTGTGGGGATTTGATTTTTTTTTTTAAAGTCAGTATTATATATATTTATATATATTGTATATATATTTATATATACACACACCCACTGAGTTCTGCATATCCCACCAGGAAGGAAAAAAGCTCTCCCTTTTGTTTTGTTTTTTGTTTGTTTTGTATTTTCTTGTTTTTCAGTGTAAACTGTACATCCCAGATGAAGAGAAGACGGCTGCAGCAGGGGCAGGTGGAGGAAGAGG
>NW_008237887.1:376828-383988 GCF_000691975.1 Corvus brachyrhynchos
CCAAAAAAATAAACAACCCCAAAAGAAGAAAACAAAAACAAAAAACCCAACGAAACAACCAATAAAATAAAAAATGACTGTGAAATGCTCCTTGACCCACAAATCTCAGCAGAGTCCCTGCGGAACGTCCACGGCGCGCGGTCAATGTGTGTCAAGACATCCAGAACGTCACAGCGTCTCCAACTGTGCAAAGTCCGAGTCACTAATTTAGTGCAAAGGCAGTTCAGGTTCTTTTTTATTTTTTTCCTTTTTTTTTTGTTAAAAAAAATAAGCCATCCTTTTCTCTTTTTTTTTTTTTTTTTTTTTTTTCTTTTCTGTATGGTTTTTTTTCCCCAAAAAGGAGGCACGGGAACCCAAGCCCAGTCCACCTGCTGAGTGCATCAGTTGTCCGTAAGCTAAAGCAACATGTAAACATCCAGGGTTTGATCGAGGCCGGTCGGGCAGGAGGCTGGTTTCTGGCAGCATTTTTCTTGTTTCATAACCTTCTTTCCTTCTTTTGAATTAGTTTTATTTTAAAATTAATTTTTTGTGTGGTTTTTTGTGGGCTTTTTTTTGTTGTTGTTGTTTGGTTTTTTTGTTTGTTTTTTGCTGCAGGGCCTTGGAAAAATTAAAAAAAATTAAAATTAAAATAATAAAAAGTCAGTAACTGGTAAACAGCTCATACCGATGCAATGACAATCATCAGGTGAGGAGAGATGTTGGAGATGCTGGCAAGGAGGTCCGGGGCCAGGCGGGACAGGTGGCTTTCCGAAAACTCGCAGGGTGGGAAGATCTGCAGAACGTAGGCAGGCTGCAGGGAGGGAAAAAACCATGGATCAGAGACAACCCATGTCTAAAAATGTTTAAAAACGGGACATTTTTGTGATGTTTTAGGTGTTTAAAGAATCCTAAATCTTGTATAAAAAAAAGGCCATGGGTTTTGTTTCCCAGGTGGGGAGTTTTCCTCACCACAGGTGTAAGAGCTGGCTGATTTTGCTGGGAAAGGCAGAAAAATTCCCATTAATTATCATTTCAGTGGCTGCTCCAAGCACTGGCTGCTCATTCTGGGCTCTTTACACCCAGAATTAAATTAAACAAATGTTAAATTGGATTCAGTGCAGCAACACACCTGGAACAAACCCTCCACAGCACCAAATGCATTCTGCAAGAAAACGCCAGCTGTTCTGGAGAAATCAGGATATGGGGAAGAAACGAGAACTCTACTCCAGAGATAAAGAGCTGGGAAATGGATTTGGTTGCTTTTCAGCCCAAGATGATGGAATGGGGAACACACCAAACACACATTTAGGGTTTCTGCTTTGGGGTCACTTTCATCAATTCCATCAACGATTCTATGGATCCCATCAATGACTCCATGGATCCCATCCATGTTTGAAGGGTGATGGAAGGTTGTTTGACCAACAACCCCAGGCAGCTCCAGCAGAACCCCAAGCAGTTACGGACTGGTTGTGTTTCCCCGTGGCACTGCAGGGGTTCCGTGCCCGTACCTGGTTGGAGCCGGGGTTGGGGACGTTGATGATGCCTGCGGCCTGCTTGGCCTGCAGGTAACTGATGAACGCGGCCTTGAGCGATTCCGTCTGACTGACCACGTCCTCCTGGTCCCGGCCGCAGGGCAGGGCCAGCAGCAGGCAGTAATCGCTCTCCACCTGCAACGGAAGGACCTGTGCTCAGGGAAATGCTGGATGAGTGTGTGTTTTCCAGCTCTCCATCCATTATCTGGAGGGGAAAATCCTCACTTTAAACTCCTTGATGTTACAGTTTGTTCCCCAGAGAAGCTGTGGCTGCCCTTGGGTCCCTGGAAGTGCCCAAGGCCAGGCTGGACAGGGCTTGGAGCAAGCTGGGATAGAGGAAGGTGTCCCTGCCCATAGCAGGGGTGGGACAGGCTTTAAGGCCCGTCCAACCCAAACCAGTCTGGGATTCTGAGATTGCAACACTTGCTGAGAGCATGGCCATGGTGGAAAGGATTGAAAATGCATTTTCATGGCCACTTGAACTCCTCTTCCCACCTTACTCAGACACACTGAAGCCAGCAGGAGTTTTTCCCAGGGCTGAGGGTGATTTCAGAGTTGCCCAGCTCTCACTCCCTTTTCCATAAATGCAGTGTAAGAGCTATTGCTCACCACCTGCAATCCATGTTCACCCTCTGGGTTGAAGGAATCAGTGTTAATACCAGAATCCCAAAACAGTATCATAGGATCTCCAGGATTGGAAGGAACCCACAGGGATCATCGAGTCCAATTCCAGGCCATGCACAGGATCCCAACAATCCCACCCTGTGCCTGAGAGCTCCTGGAGCTCTGGCAGCCTTGGGGCCGTGCCCATTCCCCAGGGAGCCTGGTCAGTGCCCCAGCACCCTCTGGGTGGAGAAATCAACGTGACAGAAGCCCAAGTTTCTGGGAGCTCTGATGGTTTTCAGCCCTGCAGCTGGTGAGACCAGCCCAGCTCTGAGCACAGGGAATCCCAAACCCCCTCCCTGCCCCAGCCCGGGCCCTCACCATCATTCTCCGTGCGACCCCCTCCAGCTGGGATGCCTCGAGCCGCATGCGCTGCGCGATCCGCAGCGGGGGCCCTCCCTCGGGCGCCGGCAGCGACCGGTGCGCCAGGACGTTGTTCCCAGACACGAAGTGGAGCTGCACGGCCGCCGTGTCGTTCTTGAGAGCCAGGAGACCCTGCCAGACAATGGGGTATTTCTGGGAAGAGAGGGAGAAGAAGAATTACATGCAAAGCAAGGAGAGGGGGATCTGAAATCCCATCCGAGCTGCTCGGCTGCCTCCAATACTTCCATCGGAGGCTTAAAGGCTCAGCAGAGGTGTTACACCAGATCAACCCTCTACACGCCAGGCCTGGGTTAGATTCTGCTAAATCAGGAGTTCAGTCCTTTTCCTTCCAGCTGGCCAGTCTGCCTGGGTGGATCCCATCATCCCAATCCCTCAGCCGCCCACCCAGCACATGGCTGTTCCCAAACACTGTTTTCCCTTTTATAAGCGGACAAATTGAGAAATAACAACAGGGGAGGAACTGCTCAAGGTTATACAGGAGATACTTGGTACTGAACACAACGTCAGCTCCTTGTTGGTACCTGTTCCTCACTGCCTCCTCTTCCTCATTTTCTACACTTGTGAGAGTGGTTTTCCCTTTTTATCTAAATGAAATACACCAACCCTCTCCCCTGCCCATGAGGAAACACCTTCCAGGAAAGTGCTGGCTGTAAAACTGACTTGGAACAGTAAACATGGCTAAAATCCATCAAGGACGAAACAGCCCAAAACCCAAACAATGCCTTTTTTGCATCTGAAGTCTTTGATGCAAGAAAGGTCAGATTTGGTGCTGTGGCTGAGACAGAACCAGGTGATTTCCCCCCAGATCAGGAGCACGACACTCACTGTCAAGAGCTGGACCATGTCCACCGGTCTCTGGGACACGGGGTGAGGTGACGGCTCCTGCTTGAGCGTGGACTGGGGCTCTGGACGGCTGAGGGGCGGCCCCGACGTCGTGGGGATAAACATGGATTGCTTGGGAACTGCTGGCGGCTGGTGCGGTGAGGGAAGCTCCTGCTTCATGGAGATGGCGACGGGTGAGGGGTAGGAGGTCTGGCTCGTGTCCCCTTGTGCCCTCTGGAGGTGGACGTGGGGGTCCATCTGGGCCGCGTGCCTGTTCACAGGGGGGTGGTGGCTCTGCTCCGGCCCTGGTGCCGACGGGCCCTTGGGGTCCTGCGGGATCTGAGGGGTCTTGCTGCGGACTGGCTGGCTGGGGTGTGAGTGCTCACCCTCCGGCAGACCCTGGGAAGCAGCAAGAGGGGAAAAGGAAAATGTTTAGGCCGAGGGTGTGTTCCACCCCATTGTAAGACTGCCAGGACACCATCAGATTCCTGGTGGAGACATCCATGTCACAGCATCAGCCCCGCTACAGTAGCACCTGGGACAGTCCTTCACTTCCAAGCCCACCTGAGCTGAAACCCCACTCCCTGAATCCTGTCCCAAGCCCATCCCTAGCCTCGCCATCCATCCAAGGATGCCTGACCCATGCACCACCTTGGTACTGACAATTCTCCCCGACGCCTCCACATCCAGAAACCTGCAGGCAACTTCACCCCTCCTGGTTGGAGTCCCAGAGGAGTTCAGGAAATGGCTTGTCTCAGCTTCCTCTGATGCTAAGCAGCATTTGAACCCCATTTTCCCCAAGAAACAGCTCAAAACGCTCCAGATTCCAGGGAGATGGATAAAGGGTTTTTTTCTCACCTGAGACGGGGTCATGCTCCGGGAGGGCAGCCCGATGGGTGAGGCGCCCGGGAACTGTGGATGCCCGAGCTGTGCCGTGTGGTAATTCCTCATGTCGCCGTACACGGAGCGGTAATCGTGGAAGGAGCTCCCGGCGGGATGCATGATCTGCACCCCGTGTGGGACCACCACAGGCTGCGTCAGGGGCAGCCCAGGCAGCTGGGTGCCCGAAGGCACGCTGAGCAGCCGGGGCTCACTGTGGGGAGAGTGGGCCATCTTGCCTTCCGAGGATTTGGGAGTCTCTTTCCCGGGTTGCGGGGTCTTACTGACCGGGGGAGTTTTGACGGCCCCTTCGGGTGTCCGGGATTGCCGCGTTTCCGAGTGGTGCTCGCCCACAGCGGCCATGTGCGGGTGCATGATCATCCTGACGTCCCGCGGGACGTTGTACTGGTCCAGCCGGAGGCTGCTGGGGTGCATGCGGTAGTCGGCCTGCATCACCAGCACGTCGGACTGCACCGGGGCTGGCCCGCGGCACACCGTGCTGTGGTGGAAGTGCAGCTCCTCCTCGGGGGCGTGCTGGGAGGACAGCGGGGGCATGACGATGTCTCGTATGGGCGCTGGCTGGGGTGTGCTGGATCGCTGAGGTTTGATCTCCATCTGGGGTTGCAGAGCAGCTCGGGGGGAGTGGAGCGCTTCCGGGCGGATGCCGTAGGGAATGCCGGAGAGAGGAGGGGTGTTCATTCTCACCTCACCCTGGGACAGATGGCCCAGGGACACAGTCTGTGTTACGCTGTGGGGGGGCATGATAACAGATTGCTCGGGATGCATGCTGGATATGTACTGCGGAACGGGAATTCCTGGCGCCAGCATGACTGGGGTGCTGCTGGACAAAGCCGGGGACGAGGTACTGCCGGGATGACAGGCCCGGGGGAACGGCGACGGCGAGTGCCCGCTGGTACGCGGCGAGTGCGGCTCTTGTTTGGCGACCCCCAGGTGGGAGATGGCCCGGTCGGTCGGGGTGCTGGGCCCCGAGCTGACGTGGTTCGCTTCCGAATGCATCTTCCCAGAGAGGGAAGGGTGGTGAGGACTAACTCCAGGACTCAGGCTGGAGGGCTGCAGAGTCTTGGTCTCCACTTTCAGAGTAGCTGGGTCAGACAGTTTTTTATTCACAACCATCTGGTTATGGACCAGCACGGGTGGAGTGTTTACCGTCTGTGTCAGGACCTTGCCGGGCTGAGATGCTGGGGTCTGGACAGTGAGGTGAGACGAGTCGGGCTTGTCCAGCGCGGTGCGCTCCTGCTTGACGGAGGAGATGACGGGTGAGGTGTTGTAGGGCTGTGTTCCAAGTACCAATGAAGAATGGGTGGAAACAGTCCCGTAGCCCGCCGAGGCCTGGGAGCCTTTCGGTGCCGGCTGGGATGGCGTGATAGGCTCCTGTTTAATCTGAGACTTGGATACAGACTGCTGGAACTCGATGTCCACAGCGCTGGCTGGGGGAATCTGGCTGATCTTGGCACTGATTCGCTGAGGGCCTTCTGTCTTCTGCCCCGAGTAACTCAGGAGCACCACACCTTCCGAGGTGTTCACCCGCAGCCCTGGACTGGACCCAGTCTCCACAGGCCTCTCCTCGATAATGGACATCGATCCTGGATGAAACCTGCTGTTATCATTCGTACTTGATCTCTGCTTAAATTTCGGCGAGGGAGCATTGACGAGGCAGGTCTGGGTTTGAGGAGCTTGCTTCACCAAGGTGATCCTCGGAGCCTCCTCCAGATCCACACTGTGGGGCATTCTGCTGATGACAGAAGTGGCTTTGGGAGCAATCACTGTGTTGATCTTTTCCTTCTCGCTGAACACCGGCGCTTCAGCCACTGGTGGGTCCAGGGCATTGGTGATGGGAACGGCTGGCTTCTCCTCAGAAACCGGCTTGATGGCCTCCACGGCAGGGTGAAGAGGCGCCTCCTCCAAGCACGGCGCGCTCACCGGCTCGGCGTGCGTCGTTGTCACGTGCGTGGAGGTTATGCTCGTCGCTGAGACGTATTTGGGCTCCATGAGTATCTTCCTCAAAGTGCTGGAGTTCGTGTCGATATCTGACGCCTTTGTGTCTGGTGGGAGAGCGGGCGGGGGTGTGGAACGGGCACGGGGGTCCTCGTGCCTGACCACCCACTCCGGAACCTTGGCAGTGCCGGAGTGAAGGGGGACGATGGTGGCAGGCACGGGGTTGGGCAGCTTGGCTGCTGCTGTGGGGACAGCAGGAAGGGCCGCATTCGGGGCACTCGGTGGCGTGATGGGAGCGTTCTCCAGGGGCGACCGGATCTTGAACCCGCTCTGACTCCCCTCATCGAGGAGGACCGGCGGGGCACCCAGGTCCAGAGGAGCCAGAACGGGCACCTTTGGAGAAGTGCTGCTCTCAGGGACAGCCTCGTGTGCAGCCACAACATCAGCAGCCACAGCCTTGGTGACATCAGAAGCACTTGGCTCCATGGATGCTGTGGGTTTGATTTGCTTTTCCTCCTTTGAGGCTTCTTCAGGTTTTGTCTTCACTTCACTGGCGGGGGGTGATTTGCTCTGCACCCTCTCTGGCTCGAAGGTGTTGGCTTCGGTGGCGTCACCCTTCCTGCTCGTGCTCTTCTTGCGTCTCTGCCGCGTGGTTTTCTGACGGCCCTTTTCCTTCCGAGCAACTTCAGCCTCCTGCAAGGTCTCAGCCTCCTGTGCAGAGTTGGAAGATTCACTGAAGCTGACTTCAGACTCCTTGCTCTCTGTCTCCAACGTCGAAGTGACAGAGCTGGGCACCGGCTGCACTGCAGGCTGGAGAGCAGCCTCAGTTTCTAGGATATTGTTCACTGCCTGATCTGTCTCGGGCTCCATCTCCTCCCGAGGTGACTGCAATACCAAGGGCTCTGTGGTGATTTCAGCCCCAGATTCCGCAGGATAAGGCGGGGG
>NW_008237887.1:384077-402522 GCF_000691975.1 Corvus brachyrhynchos
GCTTCCTCCTCCTGACGGACTTCAGCCACATCTGTTGTTGGCTCTTTGTAGGCAGCAATTGTCGGAGGAGTTTCGGTGAGTTTTGCAATGTTCTCCACCGCCTGCTCAAGCTCGATCTGCTTTGCTAACTGGGCAGCCTCGGGTGACTGCTTGGGCTCCCGCATCACCTCCTTTTCCATTTCCGGAAATGAATCTTCTACCTCATTCTTAGTGAAGTGGGGTGGCAGGATGTCCTCTTTTGGAGGGCTCTTCATCTTGGGTGGTGACACCGCCACTGGCTCTGCCTCCTCCTCCGTGGGCCGCAAGGCGCCCTTGACTTCATCAACATTGAGGCGTATTTCTACATTTTTGAGACACACGGATGCCTTATCAACAACAGTTTTGGTATTTTTGTACCTTCCCCTTTTGGATTTCGTAACCTTTTCTGGCACCGGCTTCTTCTCAGTGATCTCAGCTGTGGGGATTTCTAGCTGGTTCTTCTCCACATCCAGTTCCTTCCGATCACGTTTCTGCTCGCTTGCTGCCGGCTCTTTCTCAGCAGCCTTTGCTTTATTGCCATTGTCACTGGTGCTCGATTCCTGACCACTTCTTTCAGCAGTATCTTCGGATTCAGCCGTGGTATCGGCTTTCGGTTCATTCTTCCCTTTCTTGCCCTGTTGGCTGGTAGCAGCTGATGAGTGACTGTGTGTGAGCTTCTGGGATCTAGGAGACCTCCAACCCTCTGCAGGTTTAGGAGCTTCCACAGTATCTTTAGTTTCAGCCTCCTCCACCTCTTGTTGTACCGGTTCGGTCTTTATCGGAGAGATGTCCTCCTCTGGCTTACGGCGGGTTTTGGGAGGTCTTCCCCTCCTCGGGGTTGTGGGAACAGTTGTCACTGCTTCCTGTGGTTCCTTTTCCCCTCTTTTCCTGGTGGACCTAGTGACCTCCATGGAGTCCTTCACTGGAGATGGGCCTTCATTGTCCCCTGTGGTAGCATAGACCGACCTCACGTTTCTGCGCCTGGTCCGGCCTATTGGCAAGCTCAGCTCCACGTTTTCTGGCTCTGCAGCGGAACTTGGGGATTTAGCAGCATTCCTTGAAACCTTTTCTGCCTCCACTTTCAATTCAGAAAGCTTCTGGGTCTCCCCACGAGGAGAGCTTGACCTTTTCAGTTTTTCACGGTCAATTCTTTCACTCTTTCTTGTGACAGGCTTTTCCGTGACATTAGCTGCAGCCGACTGCACAGGAGTCTTGGACCGTTTACTCTTGTAGGATTTTTTATCTTTTACAACAACTGGAGGTTCCACTTCCATGTCATTGTCAGAAACGGGTGGCAGGACCTCAGCAGCCG
The DNA here is from genome assembly GCF_000691975.1 of Corvus brachyrhynchos. Classification (NCBI taxonomy): domain Eukaryota; kingdom Metazoa; phylum Chordata; class Aves; order Passeriformes; family Corvidae; genus Corvus; species Corvus brachyrhynchos. The sequence goes on from NW_008237887.1 coordinate 385,408, forward strand.
CCTCCGCCTTTTGACTCACACCAGCATCGGTGCTGGCAGAGGGCGGAGGATTTTCCTCTTTAGGTTCCACAGCCTCATCTGACTTCTGAACTAGCTTGGGCGGAGGTGGAAGTAGCTGGGCAGTCTCAGGTTCTGGATCTACGCTGATGTCTGCATCGGAAAACGAGGCCCCAGGAGTGGGAGGTTTGGTATCCAAGTATGAAGGATGCTCTGTTGCCACAGCATCTTCCTCTGGTGCCAGTGTTGTAGCAACAATTTCTTTACTCGCTTCTACAACTGGCGAAGGTTCCGTTTGCTCAGGAGGCTCCATTTTGACAGGAGCAGCGAGTTCAGGAAAAGGTTTTTGTTCCTCTGCTGCAACAGCAGGTTCAGAAGGTTTCTCTTCTTTGACAGAAGCTGGTTCCACCAGGACCTTGTCACTCACTATTTTCTCAGGAGCGATGGGAGCGATGGGTTCTTGTGGGAGGACGGTGACTGAAGAAGGACCAACAACTGAGGAAGGTTTATGTTCTGTTTCTTTACTATCAGGAACCATTTCTGGTGTTTTCGGCCGGTTTTCTTTATCTTCCTGTTTCTCCACTTCTTTTGGTTTCTGATCTTTCTCCTTTTCTTTCTGCTGCATTCGTGTCAGCTCAACAAACCTACTGTGGAAGAGAACCACTGGCTCTTGCACCAAATCGGCCGTGCTGTTCATCCCATCGGAAGAGGACTGTCTCCCATACAACCTTCCGGAGATGAAGTCCAGATCATCATCCTTCCTCTCTAAATGCTGCAGGCGTTTGGAGTCCTGTTCAAAGATTGAACTGTGCAAAAACCGAGAAGCAAACAGTTCCTGCCGCTCTTGTTCCTCCTCTTTATGATCTTCTTTCTTATCATCCAGTTTTCCACCTTCGGAATCGGTTCTGATTTTTTTCTTTTTCATATACCAGGATGGAATAGGTCTTGGAGCCGAGTCAACCTTCTCTTTGTCTTTGTTGTTTCTGAAACTAGCAAATCTTGAATCCCAGTCTAGGAAGGACCAGTTTTCCTCTCTGGAGGAAGAGAGGGATTTAGCCCTTTCAAGCAAGGCCTTTGTGTCGGGTGTGATTGTCTTGTCCAATGCGAAAGAGTAGAATTTGTTTCTTTCTAAGGAACTGGACTGGAGTCTTTCCTCTCTTTCACGGAACTTCTCTTCTCTGTCCCTTAATAAAAAAGACAACCTGGAACTCTCTAACAAGGACGAGGCTTTTGGGGAATGGGGCTTGTTTTCGCCATCGTCATCCGAATCGGAAGGCACCTCCCCAGGTTCCAGGTCTCGGACAGACCGTTTCCGTATGCTGTCTCTTTTCACGATGCTGCTTGGAAAGCTGATATCGACTCTCCCAGGCTCTTGCTTCACTTGGGTTTCCCACCTACTTGAGTCTTCCTCAGAACTCAGCACAGAGAGTTTTATTTTAGCCATTTCTGCCATCTGCTCCCTTCTGCTGGAATCATAAGGATTGAATTTCAGCGAGTCCTCCCTCACAGTCATGTTGGAGTATGAAAGACCCTTTTCTTCTATTTTAGGTGACTCTTTGGTTTCCTTCAATGGCATTAACCTTGGAGAATCGAGCGTGTCCTCATCCTCGTGGAATGGGAAGTGTCTGATACTTGGGGAACAGGACATCCTTTCGGAATCCTCACTCACCTGACGAGAGCTTCTGTAGTTCCTTTCTCTCTTAGTGCTGATTTCGAAGTCAAACTGGTCAGTCTTTTTCCTTTTACTCGGTGGAGAGTCATCGGTGACATCTTGTGGAGGCTTTCCCACCTCATGAACCAGACTCCGCTTTTCATATTCATCAACATCTTTCTTTGGACTGCCAAACTTCTCCGACTTCGCAATCTCCATTTCCAGCTGCTGTTTCAACCTGCGACTTTGCTCCATTTGTTTCCGGTAGCTCTGCGTGTGGTCAATGTCAATGCTGATTTTCTCCTCCGTGTCTGCCGACTGAGTTTTCTCTTGGCCAAGTTTATGGTCTGGTGTTTCTTCAGGAAGACTGGAGTAGTTCTTCCTTGAGTCCTCTCTCTCCGTTCCCTGCTCGTCCAGCAGCTGTACTTGTTTATGCTGGGGTTTTACCGGGTTCAGTTTTTTAGTAGGGAGTTCCTGAACTTCCACAGGTTCATCAGGTGCCTCCATGAGCCTCGCCTGCAGATCCAGGGTGGGACGCATGCCAATCCCACCAACATTAAGAGTGTCCTGAATTTCTTTGGGACTAGTAACGGGAACAAGTCTTTCCAGTTTGAGTTTTTTAGATTCCCTTTTAATCATCTCCTTCCTCAGGGGTTTTCTCTCCAATTCTCCTTCCCTTAACATTGGTGCTTCTCTAGATGACGCTGTCGCATCAAGCTGCTTTTTCAAAACCATGCGCGCATCCTCCTCATCTTGGCTACTCCGTTTTACATCCAGTTTTTGCCTGTCAGGCTTCGGATTTGCATCGGCAAAACGCCTTTTACGAGCCTCCAACTTGTCTAAATCAACTGCATTGGCCCCCTCAGAAGGTTGCTCTGTCTTCAAGTGCTTTTTGGGTTTCATTTTTCCCTCCTTGTCCACCACTTCGATGTGACTGGCAAGGGCTTTCTCCTTCTGTACCTTGGTTCTGACGGGTTCTAGTTTAGACTGCTCAGACTTGGCTTGCTCAGCCTGGGACGTCTGGGTTTTCTGTTCGAGCAGCGGGGATTTCAGAGTGTCGTTATCCAGCTTTGCCCTCAGTTTCTCCAGTGCAGGCTGATCGATCACCTTCCCCTCCTTTTCCTTCACACGGGTCAGCACAACACAGGGCATCAGTTCCAGGCGGTTCTTTGCTGTCCCTTCTTTGTCACCCCTCTCTTTGCTTTGTTTACTGTTGCCCTTCAGTTTTTCTGGGCTGGGCTCTCTCTCATTCTCCTGATCCGTTTCCGAGGACTGAGAGCTGGGTGAATGGATTTTCGCTTTTCGTTTCTGCTTATCTGCTTTCTCCTTTTCTATTTTTTCCGGCTTTTCCTTCCTCACCAAGCGCTTCTCCTTGTCCACCCTCTCCTGCTCGAAAACGCGCTCTTTCTCCACTTTCTCGTTTTTTGTGTATCGTTCCACACGGGCTTTGTCGAGCTTGTCATATCGCGGAGGGGACAGCGAGCTGCAGCTGCCGCTGCGATCCGAGGACCTGCTGTAAATCCTCCTCTCCGAGTCACTCTGCAGCCGCTCCGACTGTGAGGGCGACGCTCCGGGGCTCTGCGGGCGCCGGGAATGCGTCGGGCTCTGGCTCCGCTCGATCGGTCTCCGTTCGTGGTCTCTGTCCCGATCAGATTCGAACCGTTCCCTCTCCCTCTCCCTCTCCCGTTGCCTGTAGCTGTACTCCCTGATGTCCTGCTCATACGGATCTCCCCGGTAATCCCGGTACTCGCGAGGGTCGTCATAGTATCGTGGGTCATAGTAGTCTCCTTGGTAGGGATCCCACTCGGCGTAGAATTCTCTGCCCCGAGCTGGGTATTCCCGCCGAGGATCTTCAGGATACGTCCCCGGGGTCCGAACGGTCTCGTAGTAAGTACGGTCAGGGGCGTATTCGTAGGATCCTCTTCGCTCGTCTCTGCTAAACATAAGAATAAAAAGATTCTAGTTCTCCTTCTCAACCAATGTACTCTGTTACTACAGTTTTTTTGCTATCTAAAGGAATAATTTTCTTTTTTCCTATGTGCATCAAGGTAGCTGCACAAAGAGGTTTGGCAAGGAATCTGTGTGCAGCAGACTAAATACTTTGTTAACTTAACAAACCAAATGTACTTCATGGGTAATATCGCAACAGCTCTTCCAAGCATTGTTACACCACCCTCACTCCTTTGTTTTTGTCAAATTCAAACCTTGCATGAAATGAAGGCAAAACCAACACAGCACCTGTGCACCCACACAGGGCTGGCAGGGTGAAGACACCCCCTTATCCAGAACCTGAGACCTTCTGAGACCTTTGAGTAAAATCAAAATTCAGGGGTGGAATCTCTCCATTACTAAGCAGCAAAGTGGTGGTAACATTTCTTTAAAAATCCTAAGCCCTGCAAGTGATCTTTTAATTCCCAAATTAGCTCCTTCACTGCATGTGACTTGCTGGTGTTGCCTGTTTACAGTAAAACCAAGTCAACAAATATCAGGTTGTTTATAAGGTCATGTGAAGTCATTCAGCAAAGTAAATCAAGCAATTAATGTTGTTATTTCAATACCTCCAAGCAGCAAAAATAAGTCATTTGTAACACTAAACATGGCAGGGAGGTGGAATAAAGCTGGGGTTCTTGATTCCCCACCATTACAGAGTGTTCTGCACACTCTGTACAAAGGTGGGGTTGGGCTCTGCTCCCGGGGAACAAGGGACAGGACAAGGGCAAACAGCCTCAAGCTGAGCCAGAGAAGGTTCAGGTTGGACATCAGGAGGAATTTCTTGATGGAAAAGGTGGTCAGGAATAGGAAGGGGCTGCCCAGGGAGGTTTGGAGTCTCCATCCCTGGAGGTGTCCAAGGAAGGCCTGGACATGGCACTCAGTGCTCTGGGCTGGCTAACAAGGAGGGGATCAGTCACAGGTTTGGACTCGATGACCTTGGAGGTCTTTTTCAACCTAAATGATTCCGGGATTCCTCACAGGTTTATTTGGCTTCACAGTTTATGTTTTATGTTAAAAGCTGGCAGCTTCCACCTTTTAAGAAAATAACAAAATTGAAAAAGGGACAAAACAGGGAAGATGAAAACCTCATCCTGCAAGTGAAGTGGGATGTTGTGAAAAGCAGCTGTGAAGTTAAAAATATTGATCAGGGATTTTGCTTTTTCATGTCTGTTTTTTTTTTTTTTTCCTTTGGGTCCTGTTTAGACTGGCTCCAGCTACAACCCCAAGAGAAGGTGGTTTGTGCAGATCTCAGCACCTCTGCAAGGAGGAGCTCAGAGGGGCACCAGAAGCTGCAGAATTACAGGAGTCACTGCAGAACTCGCTCTGCTGCTCCACGATCCATTATCCCTATGGATCTCCTAATGACTGTGTGAGCAGAGTGACAGAGAAAGAAAAATCAGACTAACGTGTGCCCAAACACCAGAAATCAAGGTCCTGCTCAGGATTATTCCATGGCAAAGACAAGCCCACCCGAGTCCTGTGTGCTAAAGAACATCCAATAACGCCCTTCTCGTTCCTGAATCCGGTGTAGTGCTGAGGAAATGTTTATTGCTGGCACATCACAACATCTGGCAAGGCCTGGGGAAGGCACACTTGTATTTCCATTATGCAAATCCTGATTGCCAATTTCCAAACCCTGCTCGCTTTTAAATCTGCTCATTTTGCATTATGTCAGACCAATCTATTTCACTGCAAAAAATGATTGGGTTTATCCAGCTCCCAGGTATAATCGGCATCACGCTGGGCTGACTCCTGGGCAAGGCACAGCCCTAACAATGAGCCAGGCTCTGAAGGGAATAAAACATGGGTGTTTTTTCAGTCAGTGGAGGTAAAAAAGCCCATAATGTGGAGTGTTTCTGTGCCAGGTCTGCAGGGATAAATAAGTGGTTGTGCAGCATGTGGTGCCAGCTGCTGCCAAGGGGCAGCCACACAGGACACAGCTTTATTCAAAATAAAAATGCATCCTTACTCAAATTGTCTTATTTTATCAAGTTACAAACAAAACTGTTGGGAAGAGGGAGGTGGAGGATCAGATTTTACTCTCTGCTCAAGGGCTGAGCAGCAGGAGTTTATCAGACTTTATATACACCCACCAACACACACATTTCTCTGTTACAGTTAAGCTGCTCTTTGCATTCCTAAGACGTGATGAATGACTCCCAACTGTGTCCTGGTGACCCACCAGAGAAACCGGATACTAAAATATGGATCATGCAGACAACTGAAACCTCCACCTCAGCAGAACAGGAATTCCAGTAACTGGCTACGCCTCGGATGTGTGAGATCCTGCCTGCTCTCATCTGCACGGTTTCAGTTTGATCACATAAATTTGTTAAAAAAAAAAGGTAAAAAAAAAAATTTAGAAATGCAGAGGTGTTTTTAGTAAAACTTTAAAAATAAGGATAAAGTTGAGAGGAACAAAAACTTGTTTAAGAATTATGGCCTGAAGAAAGTTTGATTGTAAGATGATGAGGACAATGACTGTAAAAGGATTGTGTAAGGTGATGTTGGAAAACAAAACATTTAATAAATATATTGGTACATGCCTTCTTTCTGCCAGCATTTCATAGAAGTCTCTGATATCTTGACCCGTTTTCTCCATGGAATGATAAAACGCCAACTGACTCTCCCGATTTGCAAAGTCCACCTGAAAAAGAAAGGGGAAATCACATTCAGTCACAGAAACATCCCATTCTGCCAACATTTCCCTGTCTGCTGAAGGTGGGAGCAGATCTGAAAATGGGGGTAAAATTTAATTAAAAATGTCAAACACTTCCCAATTGTGGCCCTGCACATCCCCAGGAATAAAGATCTTTCTCAGTGGAGCTGTGTAACTACCTCCTTACTATGTTGTTGTAGCTGCCAGCCCAGAGGCTTCTGTTGGGCAAAGCAGCAGGAAAAATACACATTATTATCGTGGTATTGATGTTTTTAATGCCAGGACAGTTCCAAAGTCTCTTTTATCTCAGGGCAGTGCTACAGAAGGTCAGGATTATCAATCTATTCCGGACTCCACAGTGTTTGCCCGGGGTTATAGAGCAGGGAAAGAACCAAGCCTCCTGAACTGCAGCTCCCTGTTCCAGCTACTCCAAGAGTTGGTGTTTTCTAGCCAAGGATGACAATACTAAGACGCTAATGGTGTAGTGCAAGAAATGAAGGATTAGAATGGATTTCATTACGTGTACGCCACATAATGCAGTATTTTTAACATTCCAGTTCCTGTTATTTTTTAAATCATCCTGTGTGTAACCACAGCAATGGGGCACAGACACACATTGGGGGTGTTGCTTATTCCAAAATCATTAAGCAACAAGACCCACACAAGATGGGAAACTTTTTGGGGACCACATGCTTTCCTGCAGAGGAAGGTGACTGCTATCCAACACCATGCTCAGAAACTACAGGATATCCAACTTTCAGCCCTGGGTGAGGTGGGAAGCTGTTGAGATCATGCCTGACATCACTGCCTACTCTTTAGGAGAGGAGAAAGGAGAAGGAGGAAGATAATTCAAAGGGTTGGCTGACACCTCACGTCCCCAGTTAGTGGGGCTGATGGGACAGTCAGAACAGGTATCACCACATTCACCCAAATCCAAGATACTCCTGGAAATGTTAAGTGTTGCTCCAGGAAGAAAAATATTTTCTGTGTATTTTAAGTAGTGTTTTCCATTATTGTTTAAAATCTGTTGCAAGGAAGGACGAGATGATCTTTAAGGTCTTTTCCAACCCAAACCATTCCCTGATTCCATGACTGCATGTTGAGGTTACTGTACCCCAGAGCCTGGACATCAGCATGGGGCAGCTGGAACACAGCCATGTGTTTTCCTGGAGGAACTCACACCTTCAGACTTCCCTTTTTTAATACGAAAACAGACAAAAGTTTGCCTTGGATTGGGGTAAACGAGGCAGTGACACGGACACCAACACTCAGGAGCTCAGAGAGACAAGTTCAGCGAAACAAACGGCAGAATACTGGAAAAGGCTTTATAAGTAACAGTTCAGGATTCCCTGACATCTTGATAAGCCGAGTATAAAAATATAATTTAAGCCTTTGATATGTGGGACGTGTGTGTCCCGCCAAGTATTCCTTGAGCCTGGCAGTCTGCACTGCCAGCATTTAAGGGGGAAGGCCTGAACACAATTTGTTCCTCTTTTTTTGCCTGTTTTGCTTTAGTTTGGAGGTCATTCTGCACACCTTAATTTTATTCCCACCGATTTTCCTCCCCTTGGTCTCTTTTACAGCTGCTTGTGCATATTCAATCTCATTGTAGAGAACCAGGGCCATGCCTTTTAAGCGGTCAAACACCACCTGTAAAAAACAAAAAAACAAAACAAAAACCAAATAAGAGCCTCATCCACAGGACTTAATGTCAGTCCCAACAAAATCCTAAGTCATGAGGATACCAGGAAGGAAATAATTTTTAGCAAGGTGAATTTCCAGGCTTTTCTGATGAGGCATATTGGAATGAAGAGACAATAAAAGGACACGGGACTGCTTTGAATTGTGGATATTGTGGCTTGAGGTATATTATGCCTTTATTTTGTTTTTCTGTATTTTACTTTGAATATTTTTTTCTTTGTTGACTGAGTTTTGTAGTATTTGTTAAGTTTTTTTTTTTTTTTTCTAATTTCCAATGTGTTTTAGGGGGGAAAAAAGGTAAAGGGAACAGTTAATCCCAAAGTGGAACCAGCTTTTGTTATCAATCTGCAGTACCACTCACCAGTTGCTAAATGCCCAATTTCCAAATATTGCCTTCCTTTAGTAGCATAAATGTATTATTCAAGCAACAACAGCTACAATAAAGAATGTCAAAGCTGCAACACAAACCCACAAAAATCCTTTGGGGATGCCAGACCCTGATCCTGCAAAGATTTACACACATTGCTTAATTTTAAGCACATCCATGTCCAATAAAAATACACAGGACAACTCCCACACTGGAGTTTAAGCACGTGATAAATCACTTGCATGGGAGAGGCTCCCGCTGCATGACATGGGTGTGTTGCACCATTGTTGACTTTCTCTCTTTTTCCATGTACTTTTGGCACCGTGACTGTCCTGACTGCTTTTAAAAAGTCTTTTTTTCTTGGTCTGACGAAAAAAAGCATAGTTATGTCTAATTATGTAATTAGCAAGTATGAGTAATTACGTAATTAGACTGCTGTTCTTCCAACTAACATTTAAGAAGGTTTGCTGGGGAGAGACTGTACTGCACAAGAGCAACAAATGGTTTCCAATACTCAACATCTCGGCTCACTCAAAATACTTGGTTTTGGTTGCTGTCTATGCTGACAGAGCCCTGTCAACCAAATTCCACCCCAGAGAGAATTTTTTCTACCTGAGCTATAAAGCCCTGGACAGTGGGGGTTGAAAGGACAGGATGGGAAGAAAGGAAGACAGTAACGACTTGGAAGCACACGCCAAAGCCTCCCACCTACCTTCACCACAGGCCCGTATCGGCAGAAATGTCGGGTCAGATACTGATCCGTAACGTTTGTGGAAAGCCCATCTAACCACACGCAGTTTGTAGGCATGCTCTTCCCAAAACCCAGCTGGACACAAAAGGGCAAAACTTCCATCAGTACAGCGCACAAGGGTTAAAACTCACTGAACAGAGCCTGCCTAATGAAAGACTTATTTGGAGAAAGCTGTTGTTTGTATGGATTTTCTAAAATTAGCATCTGGTGCAGGTGCAAGACAAAAATCAAAGAGCAATTAATGAAAATAATTCTGCTTGTTTAAACAAATAGAGTGTTTGACAACATTGGGTTCTTCTACAGTTTGAATGTCTGAGAAGTGACAGGTTGACAGCTCTGGGGCCTGACAGGCCCCGTTTGCCATGGGGAGTGGAATGGATTCCCAGCACAGCCTTGCCAGACGTGGCCCTTCCAGGCCAGGGAATGTCAGTCTCCGAGTGCTCAATCCCAGGGTTCCGTGTGGACAGAGCCAAGAAAAATGCTGATTAATCCCAGTTAGGTGGTGGTTGAAACCATCATGCTCTGATAGGATCTCACATTAAAAATCATCTTACTTCCATAAACTATGGTGCTGCAAAACATCCCACGATGCGGCAATGGAAGGAACAAGAAGGATACAGTCCAGGGGAGGATTTCTTTACCTTGAGCCGGTTATTTCCGAGATATTCCCCATCCATCTTCTTAATGGCTTTGCACACGCTGGCGATGTCGCAGTACTGCAGGAACGCGTACTGAGGGACACCGTTCACCTTCTTAATGTCGATGTCCTGGGGACAAGCACAAAACACAACAACCCACAGTCAGCAGTCAATCTCATCTAAGAGGACTTGTTTTTTTCAGGGGCATGTGGCACAGCAAGCTCTTTAACTAATATTTGCTTCAGAGAGAGGATTTAAACAATAGCGGGCAGTTAAAACTTCGCTGTTCTGCTGCATCTCAAAACCAAATCCTTATGGAGCAGGGAAAGCTCTTCATCACGCAGACTTAAAATCCAAGCCCACAGAACTAAGCCTGACCTGGTCAACAAACACCAGCTTTAGGCTGTTAATACTGTATCAAGAAGAGACAATTCAGGATCAAAGAAATAGAGATTAATTTTTGGTCACAAAGGCTCAAGAGAAAACAACCTGCTCTGATCCTCATCTCTGAGCCAAGCAGGGCTTCTTTTCCAAATAAACATGATCCATCCTGTTCCTAGAAACACAAAGTGATGCCGGACTCATCCCTTGAACCAGCCTGGTACAGGGCAAAGGCAAAAAAGATCCTCAACTTCAGTCGCTGTTCCTCTTTAAAACCAAGCCACCACGGGCCCATTCACAAGTACAGCCAGAGGCTCACAAAGCCAAATAAAGGCTGATTTTAATCTATTTTAAAAAACCCAGCAAGTCAGGAGCTGACATTTGGTTAACAAACAAGCTCAGCACTAGCACTGGAAATGTACCCAAAGCCTCTGAATAAACTCATGATATTATGATTCACTCTGAGCTGAAAATAGGAGGTGGAAGGTTTGGCTTTATTTGTTGGAATAGAAGGAGCTGCCTTTGTGAGCCACACATGGATCTGAGCACAAATGTTCCAACATCCAGGACAGGCTAATTTCATGGTTAATAAATTTAGGGACAAGGCAGCAGTTTGATACGGTCTCACCCAAGAGCTCTTTATCTGGGAAAACAGAGGTAAACAGGGAGATTTACACAACTATTAGACTCCTACAGCCCTGGCCTAATGATTTAAGTGGAATATTAATAGAAAACTACACTTCCAAGTGTCTGAAGTAGCATGATTGCAACCACGGCAAATTATACTTGACCACTCACCCTGGGCAAGCAATTCCTTGTGACAGACAAATAAAATATCATTATTGTGCTCATTACCCCTCAGAAAGGTTATAAAGCTGGTCCCTTCTGCACCTGAGCTTGCAAGTTTTCCTGGAAACAGCGAGGCAGCGCTGCCTCCCAATTCTGAGCCATTAATAATGCTGACAGGGAGCACCACAGCACACAAAAGCCAATTTACACTACCACTGATAAGCATCTTTATCAGGAGAGCTCTGCTGCTCTAACACTGGAAAAGGGTTCAAGCCACAGACATGGCACGAATTCATAAATCACTACTGATGTCAAGGACAGAGCAGAGGCTGGATACACAAGGGCTGCCAGACATCATAAAACGAGGATTTTATATTTGTCCACATTGTACATGGAAGCAACCTCCCCTTCTTTTGGGGGGTAGCAGGGATGGGGCTCCTGGTGTGTGTGACTGATTCATCTGCAGTGATAAGAACACGTCAGAGCAGAGTGAAGAAGGCACAGCACGTTCACAAGCACCCACAGCTGACACAGAGAACATGGACCATCTGAAGCCCAGACTCAACAGGAATCACAGAATGAATCCCAGAATGGTTTGGGTTTGAAGGGTCCTTAAAGCTCATCCAGTTCCACCTCTGCCATGGGCAGGGACACCTTCCACTGTCCCAGGCTGCTCCAAGCCCCGTCCAGCCTGGCCTTGGACACTGCCAGGGATCCAGGGGCAGCCACAGCTGCTCTGGGCACCCTGTGCCAGGGCCTCCCCACCCTCACAGGGAACAACTCCTTCCCAATATCCCATCTAACCCTGCCCTCCTTCAGCTTAAGGTTCGTCCTGTCACTCCATGCCCTTGTAAAAATTAATTAAAATTCATTGGAGAGTTGCACCACTTTAATGGAAAATTCCCCTTAAATATAACATTGACGTGAATTGATAGAAAGTCATGAGCAGAGGAGAGGGGGCTGCTCTCCCTCATCCAGATACTCCCCCTCAGCTGAAAACCCAAATCCCCCATGTGCCATCACTGATCCATCTGCTCCAATCTCCTCTGCCTGGGCACAGGGGCTGCTTCCACACACACTGACCAAGCCCTTTGTTCCAGGAATCAACAGGAAACTCAGATTCCCACAGCTGTAGGAGTCAACATGAAAACATCACCTGGCACATTTTACATCCCAACTACCCAGTCAGCTTTGGCACTACCAGGGGAGAATTACCAGGAGAGACATTTGTTGTAAACACTCCTAGGACTGTTCTTCCTGCTAAATTACCCCTCAACATTCATATGCTGAACTCCGAATACAAAGAAAAGCTTTCAGGTATATTCCAACAAGAATGACTCAGATTACTACAGAAAGACTGAATTATCTGTCGTTGACAGACTTAGCACCACTCACAGCATTTCACAGGTCTGTACAGAAGGGGGGGCACTGCCACCCCACACAGGACACAAGTCACATACCACTATTCCCCCGAAGCGCTGGAAGATGTTGCGAAGGTCGTGGTAGGTGGTTGTTTTTTCCAGGTTGCCAATGAACAGAGTTCTCGTTGCTTTTGGGTGAAACTCATCTATCCTTTCATCCAAAGGACGAAATTCATTCTCACTTTCGGTTTCTAGGACAAAAGAGAGCAGGAAATTTGTAATGACTGGAGATTTGGTTCATGTTGGTTTATTCAGGTCTCCTTCTTGATCTGAACAAGAGTAATAAGCACTGTCTTTGAGAAAAACACCCAGTACTGCACCCATGACTTGTTATTTATGTGGGATTTGGAATCTTTATATTCCACTGAGGAATCCGGCATCCTCAGGTGAAAGGGAGCTGCATCTTTCAACTGCTTCTCTGGAAATTTACTCTTAACAAGTATCAACGTTTGAGTGCACGAATTCCAGTAAGGCCTCCCTGCACTTGGGGAAGAGCACGTGGCAGGAGTTTGTTTTCAGGAATCAATTTTTAAAGAAGCCACTGAAGTGCAGTCTGAGAACTTCACCACATGCTCAGGGCTGCAGCTCTCACTGGTTGGTCACGTGGGCTGTGCTGCTCAAAACGCAGCACTCGTTGGCTGTTTTAATTAAAAGGAGACAAAACGAGGCTGGGAGGACTCAGTGCTGTGCTCACACCACCCACTGGCAGCTGCTCCACTGAGACGTGTAGATGAGATCGTTCCTTCCAGCGGATCCCACTGTTTGGGAGGATGGCAGCTTTCCTTCTCTGAGGCTTAAGACTGGAACTCTCTTGCTGTTTGATCCAAGAGCATCCACTCTTTTTGCTCTGGAATTTATTGTGGCATTTTTCCCAGTTTCTTTAAAACATGTTTCCTACTTCTATTCTGCCTCTTTACGACAGCTCCTGAACACACCCAGAGCCGTCCCATGGGAGAAGGGCATGGACCTTACCTGGTCCTATCCAGGCCGTGACTTCAATCTGCATGCCAAAGAAAAGCTTTCCTTTGGAGGCATTTAGTGCTTTCTCCTGGTCCTCCTGCTGCCGGAAGAACACCAGGCCATACCGTTCCTCGGACGCGCCGTGGATCTGCACTGACGTCACCTTCCCATACTTCTTGAATTCGTGGAAAAGTCCATCTTTAAGGCTTGTATCTAAACCAACAAGTAAACATTAGTACTGCAGAAACATAGCTTCTACTGACTCAGCAGCACCATAAAAGACATGAAGAACTCTGACTGTCCTTCTCAAATGTGACTTCATCCCACTTAACTCGGTGCTCACACAAGCGCCCTTTTTAATTTGGGATGTTAATTTTGCCAATGTCCAAAGCTTCTGGCTGATCTTTCTCTTTGCCTGGATTTTTAAACTCAAGAAACTACACATACAAGGTTTTACATGGCTAAAGCTGGTGGTGGATGGTTATTGCTTCTAAGAGACACCCAGTTCCATGTGAAGAAGAAATAAACAGGGATACTTTATTAAAATACCCACAGCAATACTGCGCACAGCTGGGATGAGGTGTCTGGAATGGAGGCTGGAGTCATAGAGTGTTCAGTCCAGTCAATTCAGAAATATAACCAGGCAGATTCATCAGATTTTGTGGAATCTGACTCAAGCCCACACAATCTGTCTGGGATTCGTGGGGTATTGACCTCAGCATTGTGTCCTTTCAAGGAATATGACAGGCATTAAATCTACTGGAAGATACCAACACATGAGGTACTCTGCTCACAAGATTAACAGATACTATTTTAGCTCAGCCAGTGCTTTTGCATCCATGAATTTCATTAAAACTGTTTCACAACTGATCCCATGCTGGTTTTTCCTGTGGGATCTCTCCTGTGCTCAGCACAGGGAACAGGGAGTGATCATGGGCGCTCCTCAGCACATGGTTTCCTGGGTTATTTTCCATGCAATATCCATTGCCTTTACAAATATGCTTAGGGGTGTTTTAAAGCACCCAAACTGCAACAGAAAACCCTCAACTTTTTGGATTAAAAAAGAAATTGAAGGGTGAGAGGTGAGGTTAAACAACTGAAGTATTAAGTTAAAAAATGGAGATGTGTCAGTTTTCTCCCTGGGAAAGCCCACATTACTGTTTGGAAGCACCAGTTCCAGGGCCTGGAAATGCCCAATACTTGGAGCTGGGAGCAGCAGGGTTTCTCACAGATGGTCACTAATTAAGCAATTTTCCCACTGTCACACAAGAACTGAGGCAGAAGCAGGGAGAGAATCCGGTCCTCGGAGGCCGCACGTGGCTGCTGCGTGTCACTCAGTACAGGTTACTCAACCAGTCCCCTCCCTTTTTTCCCCTGTTCCCCCTTCCGAGGGAATTTACCTGTTGAGCGCACTGGAAGATTTTGAACCTTGATCCCAAAACTCTTCCGGGGCTCATCCTTCTCCAGCGATGGGAGCAGCTGGGACGCGGGTGCGGGGACGGCTGTCGACTGCACCGAGCGTGCCGGGGACTCGTCGCTCGAGCTGCTGCTGGAGTCACTGCTGGGAACGGCATGGAGGGTAGGACAGGTGAGTGCATGGAGTGGAGTCACCCGGGAAATGGTTCTTTTATTAAAAAAGGAAAATACCAGAGTTTCGGCTCGTCTACAGGTCTTCCTCCCTTTTGTGCCTGATTCTGTTTCCACGCTGCAGCCCAGTTATTCACAGGAATTTAAGAGTCTTTCTACAAATATTCCCCTCCAAAGCCCTCAGAGGAGACAGGCAGGGAAGTGGAATATGGGTAAAATGTCAGCAAGATCCTGTTACACGCCCTGACAATGGTGGAGATTTAATTAAGTGTAATGCAATGTTGGACCAGCTCAGGAACTGTGTGGGAAGACTGGAAAAATACAGGGACGATGCACAGGTCTGACAAAGCCTCAAAATCCCTCCCAGCACTCTCATGTACAGAAAAGAAATATTATTGTGCTCTCAGGCATCTTTCCTCAAAAGGCCTGTACTCCAAAGAGACCACGTGTGAAAATCATGGCAAGTATTTTGGTCAACTGCTTGGGAATAACCTGGATAGATGGGGATGTCCATGACCCTGTCCCAGCCCACGGCTTGGGGTAGAACAAGATGATCTTTAAGATCCCTTCCAGCCCAAACCACTCTGGGATTTTCTATGAACCAGCAAACACTATTTCCAGGCTGAGCCTCAACCTCCAACTTCAGGATATGAAGAATTCAGACCCAAGAACGCCTTTTATAAATAATAATTACAGTGGAAGAGGATTTGCATGTTAGATCACGGAGGGAGTCAATCTAATCCACGGACTCGGGATCGTTCGATGCTTCGAGGAGAGGCAGAAATAGAGAGAATATAATGTTATTAAAGCTTGCCCAGTGGGGACACGTCATCTTGCTTCAGTGGCTCATTTCTTCCCCGAGGCACGAGGGCTCAGAACAGCGCTAAAAATAATTTTGTCTGACATAACCCCAGAGACTCTCGTTCTCCATTACATGAGCAGCCTTCGAAAAAATTCTGCTGGAATTTTAACTCGGAGGCTGGAGCGGGGGGGAGATGTGCCACGTACTAAAATAACCCTGTCAGTCTGAAATTTGCTGCTTGATTGAATTTTTATGTTCCTCTCCACATTGTATTAGAAAAACGATAGGCAAGTTTATCTTTTTCTTATCTTAAATATTTCATATCCTTCTTACAAACCTTCTTGCCATTAAACCACTTAACTTTTCCATTACTTTTTTCAGAGAAACCATTTCAGATTTCTAATAATTTCCAAGATTTGATTTTGTGAGCTCTTCTACTACTTTTTTTGTGGGTGTTTTTATTCAAATGTTCAGAAAACCTGGTTTTCTTTCTGAACATCTTGGTGCAACGAGCACTGTGGCACATTCCCAAAAGCCCTTGGGCTCTGTCCCCATTATATTTGGAGGCGCAGAAGGGAAGACAATCTCTGTCCCAAAATACTTACAAACAATCCAAGAAGGATATAAAAACAGGCCAGACCAAAATAAAACACAACAAAAAAGGTCAAAAATGCAGAAGTAATAAACATGAGAAACTCGGCTGCCGGTCTCACCCTCTCATTACAGCCCTCCCATCCCATCAAGCCACTTCACACGTTGGTGCCTTTCCCACACATTCTCCTCCTACTCCTCCAGCCCCGGAGGAGGAAGTTCAGCATTGCTTTGGAAGAGGAGTGAAAATAAAGCCATGCCAGGAACGAGTGAAAAACTGAGCCCTTCCTCCTGCCCTGCTCTTCCCAAGGGCAGCTGCCCTGCACCACCCAACCTCTCACTTCATGGATAATAAATAACATTTCCCTTCCCAGCTACAGTCCCTTGTGTTTCCCAGCAACGAATCTCCCACCATCAAGATGTCCCTTCACAGCCTCATTTTTCTGCTAAATTGCTAAACTGCCTTTATTTCTGTCTCACCTGCGGACCCTCCTTTTGTGCCCTCTTCATTAATGAACTATTTAATCACTGCAAGTGAAGAGTGCAGCATTTCCTCCTCATCTTTATCCCACTCCCTCTGCCTCCTGCATTTCCACTAAATCACCTCAAATCCACACCAAACTGAAGTTCTTCTCTACAGCATTTTGGGAAAAGGACAAACCCAACTCCACATGAACAGGGCCATCAGCCATCCATCGCCTGCTACTGGGAAATAAATTGGCAAAGAATAGAGAAACTTCTTTAAACACACAAATATAGGGCAAAGGATGTGTGTGGGGAGAAACTGAAAATAATTCCCAAGCTGACAGCAGCTCCACGTGGTTCAGC
>NW_008237887.1:402583-411065 GCF_000691975.1 Corvus brachyrhynchos
CCCCTGGGGAAGGCTAAAATAGGATTTTAGGGCTGCAGATCCCTCTGCCATGTGCACATTTTTACTTTCCCTTCTCACATCTTGATGCTCCAACCAACTCCCTACTCCCAAAGCCTTTAGAATTCCTGTGTGCTGAGATCGTATCTCTCGAGCAAGAGGCAGCGTTGAATTTATTTGAGCAGTGCTTTAGAATGGGGACAGGCTATTTTTACAGTTTGGGGGTTTTTTAATGAGGATGTTAAAAATATGGAACATACTGTTAAAATCACAGCATTCCACTAGAGAAAAAGTATTATCTTGGGATAACACCGCTAGATATCCAAGTGATGACACAGCAGTACAACAGGGAGATAAATTCTACAAAGGAGCCTGAACTCTGTGCAACTTTGGGAAACAAGGATTGTGCTGGTAACTTCCACTTCCCTAGGGAGTTTTAGGGATGTGTCTCCCTAAGCAAAGCAAGACTTTCTGAGACATTCCAGAAAAAAAATTTCATTATTTCATGACTATTTTAAGACAAGAAGAAGAAAGTATTGCAAGAACAATCCCCCCTTTCTTTAGGGAAATCCCCATCACTTTTCCAATTGAAGAAACATGGATATAATAATTCAAAAGTAAGTCAAAGGTTTGATGTTCTGTGAATGGGAGAATGATGGAAGAGTTAATTATAGCTGCTGTGTCACCCAGTTATAGCTCACAGCACAATCAAAATAAAGCATCTGACAGGGAATTATGTGGAGTCTTGAGCAGCAAAACACAACTCTTTTTCAGCTTTAAAAATACACAGATCTGAAGCCTGAAAGCTGCTCAAGGACAGGTTCCCAGAATATTAAAATGAGAATATGGCTTTGCTTTTCCCTGTGAGTAATTTTGAAAACAACCGCCCGTTGCCAACGCAGAAAATAAGTTATTAAAAATTCTTCTGGCGAAAGTTGGTTCATAAAGCTTTTAGAATGAGCTAGGGAAATTTTAACACAGGAATATAATAGGATAAAACAACAGCTCTGATAATCTCCTCCTTAAAAGTATTCCAACTATCAATAGGTTTTGGGGCAGGTCAAAAATGATGCAAAAATAGCTTTATAACTTAATTTTGGGCTTCCGCTACCAGCATTAAACCCGGGATGATTTTTTCCAGAAGCAGAGCGTGCTCTGGCACAAAGCCTTTTCCCAACACGGGAAAACCTGCTCTTCCACATCCCTGTAAAGTCAGCGGAGCAGAATGCCAGCACGCTGAAGAACTAATCTCCTGAGCTGTCACAACACACGCGCGGCGCCGGGAGGGAGCTGGGAACGGCTCCTCCGACATCCCGGCTCATGGCCCCGGAGCCTCCACAGTGCTCTGCACTTCTCCTGGGAACATCGGACCATTGGGGAAGAATTTGAGTATTTAACCAGGATTTCAGATGCTATTTTGTCCAGCCCAGATACTTCTAGAATCAGTTTCACTCTATGGCATCACAGCATTGAAGAAAAACGATTTTTGCATTTTACTGTCGGCAGAATCAGATGGAAAAACGGAGCCATAAGAGAGACTGTTCTTAGTTAAACAAGGGGTGGACATAAAAATCTTTCTCTTACACATGCACTTTACTACAGGTGTAGTTTACAAGCCCTTTTAAAACATTTATCTGCATTCCATAATTACTGATGAGTATATAAGGATGTGTGTTCTTACTCACACTATTTATGTACCCATTTTTCATCAACCATGATAAAATCTATTTGTAACTTACAGTATTTATCTATGTATCTATTTTCCAATAATCAAGATTAAATCTATTCATAATCCAATCTAAATCTTATCCACATGGGCTGATTCCCAAAGACTCAACACATAAGAGTCCATCAATGGGGTTCAGACCCAATTACACCTGGTTTCATAGACTCATAGAATATCCCGAGTTGGAAGGGACCCACAAGGATGGTGGAGCCCCATTTGTGGTCTCAGTACGTTGCAGCTCATTTAGTACACAGAATTTTCCTTTGCTCAGTTCTAAGCGCAAAGATGACATTTCAAATCCTGGTATCCCACTAACCACTCCTCGTTTCCAGAGAAATTTCTCATTTTCAGGCAATTACGTTTGCAGGTCTAGTGGCGATGAAGTTACGCTGGGTTTACGTGTGAGAAATGAAAGCACTGAGCGAAGAACACAAAGCCAGCCATCCTTTGTTCCCACAAAAAGGAGATAAAAGAGAGACTCCAAGCCCGCCGATGGAACGGGAGACCCGCTGCTTCCTGTCAATGGCAGTGGTGCTGAATCAAGGGATCTCACAACCTGCCCTCCACCCTCCTGCAATTTTAGAATGTGGCACAATTGTCATTTCTGCCCATTGATTTGAGAGCAGTGAGTCAGCTGCAGGCTGGGGACTCCCTGTGAGCAGCAGGAGGGAAACAAAGCTGGAAACAAAGCGGGAAACACGGCGGGAAACACGGCTGGAAACACGGCAGCCGGTGAAGGACACAGCAGAGGGAAGCTTTAACGTGCTGCAGGTGCTGAGCTGCCAATGCAGGTTTAAAAAAGCAAAACAAAACCAACCTGTTGTTGCCCAGAGAAGCTGAGACTGCCCATTCCCTGGAAGTGTCCAAGGCCAGGTGGGACAGGGCTTGGAGCAACATGAGGTAGTGGAAGGTGTCCCTGCCCATGGCAGGCGGTAGAATGAGATGAGCTTTAAAGTCCCTTCCAACCCAAACTATTCCATGATTCTGTCATTCCATGATTCTAACCTCTGATCGCTGGAGCAAGTTAAGAACAAAGCCACCTAAAACCAGTTAAAAACCCTTGCATCTTTCATGCCAAATTTCAGCTGTGAAAAAAGTAAAAATTAGGACTTTAAATTTTTTTTTTTTACAGCTGCGTTCAAAAACTGTTTCATCAGACCTGGTGAAATATCCAGGATTTTTTTTTTTTACAGGAAATATGCAGAACGATCACTTCTTCCCTGCCAAAATTAACTTGAAATCAGGAACTCTGCCTGGCTCAGCTCGACTCAACACCCTGTCAGAATAATCTCTGAGTGAAGATTATCTCCTAGAAAGATCTACTGAGGACAGGCTCCATCCCCGCTGACGGCGGGCTGTTCTCACGGCTGATGTCAGCAGCAGATTCCCAAGCCGGGTCAGGAAATCCCAAGTTAACATACAGTCATCTCCGAACGGAAGCAACAGGAACCCTCGGTTTTCTCCTTGTCCCTCCCTTTCCAGATCCATGTTAAGCCACCACAGATGATCTCCATGCACAAAACACCATCAGTGACAGTGCTGTATGATCAGCTCAACCCAGAAGACACAAATCCTTGGGATACTTTATAGGCTTTGGAGAAAACCTGCTGGTTAGATTTCTTCAACCTGGGAAAACAGCACCAGAAAATTGCTCCAAGTTTCCTGAATGTACTGATGTGTTGTTTGGGAATAAAAAGAATTAAAAAGACCTGATTACTGCCAGCCAACACCTCTTGGCAACTGCTTAAAATAAAAGCTTAAAAATGTACTGTATTCCATTCTAGCAATGGATTAAAGATCTTTGCTTGTGAAACACTTTGACTTCTGGATGGAAAATGATATATTGGAGCAATATATGCACGGGGCTATTGCAGACTGGTATTTCTGACCTACTGCTAAATACTACATGAACCTAAGAAGGTATTTAATCAGAATTTCCCCTGTTCTCTACACCCATGTAAGTCAAAAATGCACATCAAATCACACGTTCCTTCCTAAGAACAGCAGTAGCCCATTCCCAAAAAATCCTGACATCACCCCATTAATCCAACAATCCAGGTGGCTGTTCTGCCACACTCAAAGAGGAATCATAGAAGCCCAGAAGGGGATTGGAAGAGACCTTAGAGATCATCTCATTCCAACACCCTGCCATGGGCAGGAATAACCACAACGAAAATTCCAGAGGTTTGGGCACACGGTGAGCAACTCCTTGTCAGAGCTGATTCCAACACTGACCTAAATATCCAAGCAAGCAGCAGGCAGTTATTCTGTACACATGACGGCAGCAGGCAGTTGTTCTGTACACATGACACGTCCCACACCAGGGTATTTGTATGGGAAAAAAAGCATTTCACACACCTGCGGAAATAAATACGGGTTTTTTTCCCTTGTTCAAAGGAGCTGTTGAACCCGAAGTTGAAGATGTCAGAAAACCCAGTCCGACCTCTGAGGTTGGTTTGCATGAAGAGATCAAGAGGCAATGAGCCGTCGCCGCATTCTACCAACTGCAGGCGAGTGCTGAAGGGGCTCAGCCCACACAGGCAAACCACAAAGAGCCTGAACCCCGCTCCTCCGTGTCCAAACAAGGCTTTCCACCGGAAATATGGATACAAGAGAAAAGGCAGAGAAAGTCACCTAAACATTCCCTCAGTGTAATTACCCTGTGCCCATCACCCTGGCCTCGGCCCCTCCGGAGCAAAGCTCGCTGGGACGCGATTCTGTGACATTCTTGGCACCCGTTCAAGCCGCTGAGAACCTGCCACCCAAGGAACTTTGGTTTGTGCATGTCACACTGCAGTATTTAACAGCACTCAGCTATGATAAAACAATCCACCAAGAAGAGGGAAAGGCCAGACCTGCTGCATGGAAACAAAAACAGCTATAGAAAGCACACAACAGATAAAACCAGCATTTACAGCTCTGAAGAGAGATCATTAAATACTGCAGACTAATGAAACAAACAAGGACATCCTCCTTCCCTTAACTTTTCCTGCATTACCACGCCCAGAGAGAAGACTTCAATGATCTCCTGCTGGCCTGGAATCCTAAATCCAAAGAAATGAAATTAAATGATGTTTAAAGGCCATGGGAAAGCAACACAACCATGACAACTCCATGTCTTTTGGGTGGACAACTAACACACACTGTTGCAGTATTTATTTCAGTCTCTGACCAGTAAGTTTTTCAAGGCACAGCCTCCAGATACTATTTACCATATATTTATCCCAAGTCAACTGAGTGGCTTATTAACATTCCATTTGCATTTCTGTGACAGGCCATGTATAAATATATATAAATATATTTACGTCAGTTGTTTTATCCTGATGTCTGACACCTGATCTTTGATGAAAGTCTGAAATTAATCACGGAGAAGATGGAGATGTTTCTCAGGACAGACTGCTCCCTCCCCCAGAACCACCTTCCCCTGCAGCCATGTGCCCTCAGAGTTTCCAGACAGCCTTGAGCTCCTTTTAATTCTTCCCTGCAACTAAATAATCCATTATGATTGCTAAAAATATGTATGTTTATATTAATCCCTGTCTGGCTGAGGACACTGTGCCCAACCCACAGTCGGTGTTGCTACCTCTCTTCTTGACCTACGTCCCTCTGCCCCTGGACTTTGTACAGCCAAAAATTAAAAACATTAATCTGAGGGGAAAAAAGTGTTGGTTACAAACACATTGGCCTATCTCTGGAGCAGAGCTGACTCAGCACTGACAACAGCTTCCCATTGCTGGGAAGAAGCTACTCAATCCCTGTGCTCCCCATCCTGGCCAGTGGCTTGGCCGTGGATGGGTTTGGTGTTGAATTTGGGAGCAACTGGAGTTACCTGCCTACCCAGCCACTGCCTTTTTGAAACATGGATGCTTCCTGGAAACAGCGGGATTGCTCACGCTCCAAAAAGAAACCCTGGGAAGCCAGAGGAAATGCTTTCTCAGCAAACGGCCACAGTGACAGAGCTCAGCGCAGGGAAAGATAAAAGTCATTGAGGCCTTGAGGGTGAAGTACAAAGCAGCTCTCCAGCTCTGCTTTCCCACAATTAAACTTCCACCGATGCAAAGAGGGAAGAAAGAGGGTGGGTGTGAGAATGGGTGAGCATGATGAGCTTCTGTTTAACATCACCTTCACGGAAGGAAGCCCTGGGTCAAGATCCCTCGTGAGAAGTGCTGCTGCGGTCACCCAGAACTCCCACCTCCTCCAGCCATGCTGCAGCCAAATTATTCCAAGCACTGCCAGGACATGCCTGAGGAAGAGCTGCTGCTCCAGGCATGGATCAGACAAAAGTTGGCCAAAAGCAGCGTAATTGTGTTATAAGGAAGAGCTTTTGCCACCTATCTGCTGATGATCTAAATTAGTATTTTGCAACTGACACCTCAGAGCACATGAAATCTTTGGACAAAAGCCGTATTTTAGTATAAGATTCATGGGAGGCTGTCTTAATATCCACTGCAGATGGAAAAGTAAGGTATGAAGAGGCCAAGGGCTTTGCCCAAGGTCATTCCGTGAATCACAGAGAGAACAGGCTCAGGAGTTTGATCTCCTGGCTCACGGGTGGCCAAGTCTTTTCAAAATACCAAGAAAGCAACACAGAATCATTTATGCTGGAAGAGAGCTCCAAGATCATCAAGCCCAACAGTTAAAGGCCACATCCTCAACCACAGCACTGCTTTCATGAAGGGACCTACTCGGCATCCTAGGAAAAAACACCAAGCTCTACTCAAGTGCTCCCTATGAGCCAGGAGAGTGAAATGCCATTGAAAATGCAATCACCACTGCATCCAAGTAGGCTACTACACTTTACTCAAGGAGCAAAAAGCAACCTCTTTTTCCTTAAGAGCCCTGTCAAATGCATTCCTGGGAATAAACACTTCTAAATACAATTTTAAAACCATTTGGCATTGACTAAGTGTTGAACACTGGGCATCTTTCAGAAAAAAAGCCTTTTTCAGACATATGCTAGAACAAAAAAAGCCCTAGCACTGATTCACCTCCAGGTTACTGCAGTTATTTTTTAACATAAAGCTGCCGAAGATCACGGCAAACAGCCCCATAGAATTAATTCTGTCTTCGTGTTTTAGAAAAGCATCACACCTTGCCTTAAAAAACCAAACCAGGCACTATTTGCATGCACTGCCTCCTCCCAACCGAAGGCACTGGGTTTTTTTAGCAATACACAAAACACCATTTGTTGAAATTCCTGATTTGGAGCAGTTCTGAAATGGTGCATCCTCTCCTATAAACAGAATTGTTCCTGGGATGGGAGTTGCAATGGAAGGCATGCCAAGATACACAGCTGAGCTACAATGCTGCTTAAGTAAATTTGGGAACACGCAAAGCTTAATATAGAAATTCCCTTTATGGCAGATAACACCATGGAAGTTTAGTACTTCTAAAAATGGTGACTATTGTCCAAAGAGAGAAATCCAAATTGAAATGGACAGAGTGACCCTAGTTCTCCATCCGAAATAAATCCATTTATCAAGGGTGTTTTTCAAAGAGAATTTCTATTCCCTTACATCTTAGAATCATAAAATACTCCTTCTGATCTAAGATTCTAATAGAATCTTCTACAGCCTTTCAAAGAAACACCAAAGAGATGAAGGGAAAAATAATTTTGGAGGGTTTTTTTTTTAATGCCCCTTTTTAGACCAACAACAGTGACTGGAGGAAGCACAGGAGAGCTCTGTAAAACCGGAATGGAAGCTGCTGTTCTGGAGTAAAGGACTACTTAAAATGGAAGGCCTGGGAAAAAAAATGTCATTTCTGTGATCTCAGGCAGCATAAATTATAGAGAGAAGACATTTGATGAGTTGTATGCTAAGGATTAATTTGCCATTTAAAAATGCAGGGAACAGATGGATCTCTTGGCTGGGACTATATTTGGGAATTACTTCATTTTGCTGCCCACATGCAAATAAAAATACAACTAAAAGTACAACTTTTTGTGAGCTTTCACATGGGTAGAAAACACTGAAGTAATGAAAATAAAACCAAAAAGAAAATGTCTGTATGAAATAGGTAAAGTGCCACAGCACCTATTGTGGATCTGCAGTAGGCTGGGGGAGAGAACATGATTTTACTTTGTTGAGCAACTATGGAGAGTAATGCCAGGCTTAGAAACTAAAAAAAACCCAAAACAAACAACCCAAAAACAACCCAGCAGAACTTGTATCACATGACAGAGTTTGCCACTTAAGAGTAACTTCTGAAAAAGCACCTTATTGTAATTTAATTCCATGGAATTTGTTAGGATTATATCTCCACACACGGTCAGAAGGTCCAGGGATTCTTCCCAAAAGCCTGGGCCAGTTCCATCGCACTGACTGGGGATCGCAAAGCATGGGTAAGAACTTAATTTGTGACAAAAATGCAAAAGTAGGGGAAAATCCAGAAGAAAATGCCTTACACCTCCCTGGACCAAGTGCCTGTACAGCCCTGACCTCCACCCCGCATGGCAGCAGCTGGGAAAGGAGGAGCAGTGTGAGGCATTTCCTCTGGCACACTGGAGACAATGGGACGGAAAAAAAGTCCTCCAAGGAATTCCCACAGGCAAAGCCTGTGTGTTTTCCTTATGGGAGCCAGTGCTTTCAAACCCCCAAACCATGGCAGCTACATGTACAGGATTAATTAAATACCTTCCTTTTTTCCACGTGATTTCTCCAAGTTCAAGGGAAATTGCATACTGAAAAGCAAACCCAACATCAACTCCTGAGACGACTGTTAGATACCATCTCTGTTTCTCCTCTAGCAACATAACGA
>NW_008237887.1:411169-414937 GCF_000691975.1 Corvus brachyrhynchos
CTTCCCTCTGTCCCTCCACCTCAAAAACAAACAAACTGAAAACTTCACCCAGCAAAGCCCCGACCGGTGCAGGATGTCCTCCGCGTATTCCCAGACTCCAGAACAGGGATAAGCACAGCTCCACACACGTTTAGAAAACGAAGAGGAATAGAAAATCTGTACTAACCCGACAGCTTCCTTTCTGTGACTATTCATCCTTCACAATCCAACAGGACACACCAGCCAGTAAACAAACATGGAAGGGAGGGACCAACTTCAAAGCAACTGTGTAAATCTTACATAATTTGAGGGTTTGAGATCTTGCAGCAACCTCTTACCCAAGGAGGTGTCAGATGATCCAAGGAGGTCAGACCTGTAGCAGCCACAGTAAGTAGGACACTTTGCATCTCACTCAGCCCAGCCCAGCATCATTTCTCCGCAGGGACCTGGGGCCGGGCATTCTTGGCAATTCACTTTCAGGAGGAGAACAGTGCCTTTCTTTCACACATCACCACGCCAGCAAAGCTCTCTGCCCTCAAATGGATGAAAGATAATAAATACGTGAATGCCCTTACGGCCGGGATCTGCTGGAAATGTATCTTAATTATTCTTGATTTTTAAAGGGTTTGATGAGGTTCTCTTATTTTTGCCCAGGTATAAAACTGATTTCTGGGCATCTGCAGAGAACATCCCGCAACCGTGGAAGAAGTGAGGATACAGCCCTGAAAACCACTTCCCTCTCATAGAAAGGATTCTCCAAGAGGTACTTTTCCTGCCATCCTGGATTTCCAAGTGTCTTCTAGCCAAAACCATCGCTTTGAGCTAAATAAAGCAACTGAGCACTGAAGCCCAGACATTTCTTGAAGAGAAGGAATTAAAAGACTCCACGTCTCGCTTCTCCAGACAGGAGAGTGCAGTCACGGTTGGAAGAACCAGGAAAGAAAGGAACAGGTCCCCCACCTTTGTTACGGGCCTCTTGCGAGGAGGGATCACAGAGAAGTCCTGTTTCTTAATGCCAAAGCTATTTTTGTTCTTGTATTAGGCACTTCATGAATAATTACGCAAAGACTTTATTCACATGGCATCTCCACAGTGCACGTCTCCTTCTTCCTCCTTTTGGAAACTCAGCTTCCCTTCAAGACTTTAAAAAATTTGGACCACGTCCCAGCACATATAAATTTTTCCTCCTCTACAGAACACATCGAAGCCCTCACCTCTCTCCCAAGCCTGTGATTTTCCACTCGGAGCTGCGCTGCTGTCTCCTCTCCGAGTGGCATTACGAGCTGACCACAAGGATCTGGAGTGGGATCCCTAATCTCCTGCTAAGAAGCTTTTGCATTTAAACCCTTGATGCCATCATTAGTGGTTTCGGCGCTCACGACGTTACGGCCGGACTGTGCTCGATGCCAGGACGATAAGGGCAAAGCTAAGCGCATCAGGTACACGGTTAACTCAATGGGCAAAGATTAGGGGATGATACTATTTTTTATTTTTTCCCCAATAAGGCTTATTTACTATTAATTCCCACCCGTGATCTTATTTAATTACAACATGTTCCACCTGAAGTTGTTTGTAAGATTAATGCCCAAGTCGCAGCGATACGCCTCAAGGAGACCTGCTCACCC
Source organism: Corvus brachyrhynchos (assembly GCF_000691975.1). NCBI lineage: Eukaryota > Metazoa > Chordata > Aves > Passeriformes > Corvidae > Corvus > Corvus brachyrhynchos. The sequence continues at coordinate 412,774 of NW_008237887.1, forward strand.
AGCCCTTAGGTTTTACAGGGAAGGTTCTCCTCCTGCATCCTCGCCTCTGGCAGAAGCAGAAACATCCTCTTTGGGAAAAAAAAAATACCAACAAATCACTGTATTTGCAAGTCCAAAGGGACACGCTGTCTAGGCTTCAATGGGAACACGTATGGCTGAGCCCAGGCAGTGCCTGGATTTTTCCTTTGATCACTGTAATGACTGGTATTTTTTCAGGAAGCGTTCAATACAGCCTTCCTCTTCTGCTATTCATCCCTCCACGTGAATATTCATTAGAAATTATTAAACTGTCCTTTATTCCAAAGGTCTGTACGACAGGGATCCTCTCCCCCACCTCTGGTGCCTGCGGTGTCTGTCTCTCCATCTGAGCTGACTCCACCATTGCTGCAGATAAGCGCTTCCAGACTACGATCCCTCTAATCTATTTTAGCCATGATTCACATCCGAGCTGTGTGTGTCTCCCAGAGGAAGGGGAATCTGGACCACTTGTGCAGAGGGAGGCAGCCACCACAGCCCATGGCACCACACGTTTCCCTGTTTTCCTTGGCTTTCTCGGGGCTGGTTTCCCCTTGCTCTCCCAGTGTACAGCACAAAGAGAACACAAGGCACAATTCTTCCTGCCTCCAGGATCCCTCAGACTAAGACCAGCCTCTGAGCAGTTACACGGGCAGCTTCAACTTCCCTGACCTCAGCTAATTCTTTCCTTCCCTCAGCCTACTCAAGATGATTAAGCAAAATACTTGGAAGGAAATCAAAGTCTTAAAAACGCAATTAGAAGTGACCATTTTGTTAATACGTGCACGCACAACCCCAAAGTCAAACCCAATCCAACAGCACCTGACCTTCGGGAAAACAGCAATTTTTAGCAGCTCCCACGGACTTAAGGAACAGCCTAAAGTCTCCCACAATGCTGGTGGGAACAGTGCCTTCCACATAGCTCAGGTTTTTCCCACCATTCCTAAAAAAGAAGGCTAGGAAGACATCAAATCACCAATTCTCACACCAGACACCGACTCCCACAGACCTGCAGCTGTCCAGGGGTGTCTTAAAAATATCATTTTTAACACGCATCCTTCCACACACCCAGATCTTCCTCCCCCAGCTGAGAAAAAGGCAAGTTCACAGGAGGGACTGGATTCAGCTGCCACAAATCCTCATATTCTCTAGAAAAGATTCTGATCTCATTGCAAGAAACCTTTAAAGCATTGAAATAATAATGATCTCTTTAACAACAATAAAGTCGTTTGAAATTACCAATAAAGTTGTTTGAAAATAGTTATCATAGTAATGAAACAGAAATGTTTTTCTAGGGCAATTTCCACTTCACCCATCCACCACATATTTTTAAGACTCCCTTCCTGAAATTAATTTGAAAAAAGATTTTATTTTTCTCTGCCTACAAAGAATCAAATGCACTTTGAGAAAGCAGCAGTTGAGCTTCTGTGCCTCGACACAGAAACAAAGCCTGACAGCCCAGATTTAGATAACACCTACTTCTGCACATTTAGGAAGAGGCTTAATTGCTTTGTCATTTAGAGCCAGCAATTACCAACTATTACTGGGAGTGCGGCGGGGGTGGGGGTATTAATTGCAGCCAAATGTCCACTCTTTTTTGGGCAGCTCACGCCAAGAAAATTATGTACTAAATAAAAAAGAAATTAAAACTCCTCTTTGTTATAACGTTTCAAAGTATTTTATTGCCTATTTATATGTAAGATGGGGGATGGGTTCTCCCAGAGGGGCCAACAACGATGGAATTTCTATTTTATTTTGAAATTGTGTCCAATCACGGCACTGGTGGTATTAGGATGTTGGAGCAGGCTCCAAAATCGCCCTTTTGGGGGGATTTTTGGGGCTGATTCTTCCAGCGAGGAAACCAGAGCGAGCAGAGCATTTAAGGTTTAAAAAAAAAATAAAGGACCTAAAATTGGAAGGTTGAGAGGGAGAGAGGGCAGTTTTCCCCTCGGAGCCGGCTCTGACACAGAGGCTGCTGCTTCATTTCGCTGCGCTGCGTGAAGGGAAAACCTTCACGCAGGAGCGAGAGCTGGTCCAGTGCTAAGGTGGGGGAGGGATTGTATTTTTTTTTAAGTGCTTTTTTTGTGGCAATCGCGGTGTTTTTCCGCGGGGCCCGGGCGGCCCCGCCCCGGGGGCGGCGCGGCGGCCC
>NW_008237887.1:415035-442924 GCF_000691975.1 Corvus brachyrhynchos
AGAGCGAGATAGAAATCTTATTATGCAACGCACATTTTTAATAGATTATTGCCGAGTCCAGGGCTGAGGTAATGCAGGCTGTCAGCAGCCGGGGCGGGAGGCCGAGGGACGAGCGGGTTGCGGCCGCTCCCTCCCAAGGGCACCGAGGCACCATTTCTTCACCATCCGTGAGGAGAAGTTTGATATATCACGTTATTTTTTTCCACAGAAGGATCTATTTATGTGGTTACACATGCACAGGTACGTCTTTTTCGGCATATCTCGAGTATAAAGGTTTGCCTTCTGTATTATAATCTCTCAAAAGCCATCTGAAAACTTTCTGCCTGTGCTCAATCTCAAGAAACTCGATACAGTCCCCAAGGGTAAAAAAGCCACATTTAAAGGATGGTCTCGGTTATATTTAGCTGAGCAGCAGCACAGGCTGACACGAGCAGAGACACAAGGAAGAACAAAGTGAAAACGCTCGACACTTGGTCACAAAAACCTGCGAGTATCTGAGGTGGATTTTTTTTTTTTTTTTTAAATTTTCCTTTCCCTAATTCACATTTTGCCGCGCGGAGAGAACATCAAAGCAGCACATGGGTTTGTGTGAACAAAAGGTAAAGATGAGGTGTTTCACCTGACTCTGTCAGGATTTACTGTTGCCTTTGTGTAATGGAAAAGGCTTCCTACTCTTAAGAAATTCTTTAATTTTCTTTTCTAAATCGTCACCTAATTCTTTTCCCATACAAACAGGAGCCTGCTCAACCCTGTCGTTCTACCAGAATAGATTAAAAATTTTCAGCTCATCTCTACAGTACGAATGTATGTGGAATTATTTAATCGTGACAAAAGCCATCTCACAGATGCTTCAATAAAGACTAAACAGCTACATTTAACCTCATTTTTCCTGATTTTTGATCTGTCCTCAGCACAGGCATCTCCAAACCCACTCAAAATCCCAAATCACAGCTAAGTCAGTGATTCATCACTTCTGGCAGCAAACGATGCGGGAAGAAGATGAAGACAATGGTAGAGAAAGGTTTGCGTTATGTAATGAAACTAAAACTCACTTTTTTCTACTTTCGCTTCAGTTGTTGAAACAGGGTAAGAAAGTCCCTGACTAAATAAAATACACTGGAGGTTTCAGGGAGCCTGTTTTTCCCATAATTAAAATTCTCTTGGCAGTGTTTTTCATCAGTTTATTTCAATATTAAGACACACATGTATTCCATTCCAATGGTAATTCCTTGCTCCAGAAAGAATTTCATCACAGAGAAATCTAAAATTAAATCCAATCTCTAATTACCTTATGCCTTGCCCTCTTGTCATGAGAACTTTAAATACAGCTATTAGAATTTTTAAAAATTCCTTTTCAAATATCTGTATGTGCAACTTCTTCCCATTGCTTGATTTCAGCAAGACTGGAATAACTATGTTCACCTAGATCTTGGTGAAAATAAAACCAGTGTTTTATCTAAGCTGAAAATGCTCCTTTAATTTCACAATATCTATTTCATATTACAAGCTATAGGGAAATAGTCATCTAACTAATTATTCATCCAGCTCCAGCATCCTGGAGATGAGACAACCAAATAAACACTCTTAAAAATAAATTAAAGGTGACTACATTACATACTATAGGAAATTATTCATTTAACTGGCAAATCCTCCAGCATCCTCCACATCAGACAACTGAATAAGCACTCTTAAAAATAAATTAAAGGCCAAGGGAAATCTCAGGTCGCTTATCTGTAAATTGAACACACGGGGTGTTCACACTTCCACAGCCTGGACATCACCTTACAGGAAATCAAATACTTCTGCCTGGATTTTTGTAAATGTATTCAAACCCCATCCCAACAAGGATTTTAGGAGCGAAATGCCCCACTCTCAGCACCGGGTGGTTCAGCACACTGCTGCAGCAAAGCTTTAAAAATAATCACTAACACATGGAGCAGCAAGAGACGTGTCAAGCCATTTGACGTTACAAAACTGAATCAAAAAGCCCAGAAATTATTTTTAGCGCATTAGAGCACCTCGACACACAGCCTAGAAAAGAGCTTCTTCTACCAAAAAAAAAAAAAAAAAACAACAACAAACCAACCAAACCAAAAACACGGAGGATTTTTCCAGGAGGTTGGGCAGGGCACAAACAAAATCTGGTTTGCTTCCTATGGGATCACCCAGCTTCCATGCATGGCCAACTTCTTCCATGACACAGTACAGAAAATATGTTTGCTAATGTATCATTTGTGGTGTGTGTCTGAATCACCAAAACTGAGAAACTGAGGCTTCTAGTGGTGGCAAATTGTCATTTTTTAAGGGCTTTTTTATTCTTTCAAGGTGATAAAAAAATTCCATCAACCCTTTTCCACAATATGAGTGGGGAATGAGCAATCTCACATTAAGAAGACTTCAAAACACAAATTCCTCCTCAAATCCACGCAGGAACCATCCACATCCACCGGCTTCCTCACCTCAGCCCAGCAGGCAACTTCTGAGAGGCCACAAAACAACCCAAATAAAGCCTGGCTTTAGGTAATACCAGTTATTTTTAACGTGTTCTTTTTTGGTTTTAGTTTCTAAATTACTCCCTTGCAGCTCCATTACCTGCAAAGGCTCCCAAAATAGCAATTTAATGCAAAGTTTAGTTGAGATCCAACACAATAAACGCTTTATGAAATAAAGGCTTTTTTGGGTAGTTTTTTAATTTTTAAGCAATCTGCAGATCATGTTTCTTCACGTTACTGTCCAGAAAAATCAGCTCCGTTTAATCAGTGTTATTACTTCACACAGCTCTTGAAAACCACAAGCAAGGAAACCCAAACTTCTCCTTCACTACCTTTCTGCTGCTTTTTCACAGCTCCGGAAGGACAGTGCCTGGAACAAAAGTTCCCACAAGTGTTGAACACGCCCCGTGTGTCCCAAACACTCTCCAGGGCAGGGAACACAACTTTGCCAGCTGAGACCAACAGGACGAGACTTGAGTGACCAAGTTCTTAAATTTCAGAAGAATTCAGTGTCATAAAGACCTTAGTAACACCATGGCGTCGCAAAATTGGCCATTTCCACTTACAAAAAAGCCATAAGAGAATCTCCAGCTTGCTAAAATCCTCAAGACTACCACGGAAATTGCAGGCAATAATTATTCTCCAGACAAATAAAACTGGATATATTACACAGCAAGTGGGAGCACCGAACCAGGGGAAAGGCTCACCAGCAGTGTATGAGTGGCTTAATATTTACATGGCTAAATTCAAAGTGTGTTGAAAATTAAACACGTGTGCTGTGAAAGACTTCAAGGTCAGGTGGGGTTTTGCTCCCCAAAGTAAAGAGAGGGTTAAATGTTTATTAATATCTAACTGATTGCTGAGAAACATGTAAAACTCCTTTCTGAGCCTTCAAAATTAAATATACAATCCACCAGATTCCATTACTTGCTCGACTGAGTTTGATTTTATTGTATGAATAAGAAAAAAATGTTTTATTTCCTCCCAGAGTATCGTCTACTTTTCCATTACTACAACTAGAAATTGCCAAGAAAATGAAATGCTCAAGCACAGCAGACACTGCTTTTCTTCTCATTAAATCTTAAAACTTGGTTCCAGTGGGATCATATTTAGCCCTCTCAAATTCAGAACAGGATTTCATCCCGCCTCGACATCCCAACAATGACATTTTATAAATACTACAAGTTTCTTGGACGCCCTTCTCATTCCGCAAGGAGCAGAGAAGCACCAGTAGAGATTTTTCTTCTTCCCCTGCTTCAGATTTTTTTATTAAACCTTAAATGTAACCAGCCCTCCTTTCAGTCCATCTTCTCTAGGATTTTTTTGAGACCTCTGGAAATCTCACCGATTTTTCTGAGCTGTAATAAGTGTGAAAAATCTTTGACAAAGGGTTGTCTTTATTCAAGCATTAAGCTCTCATTGAGCGAAGTGCTGGAAATAAACAAACAAGTGCTTAAAGCAACCTGTAAGTTGTCTTAGATCTTCACCTGCTCTCCAGCTGAGACAGAACCTGGATTTCTAAATCCATGAGAAGAAAACAATAATTAAAAGAAGTCAATTAAATCCTTGCATGATGCTTTAGACATGAGGGTGTGGAGCAATCAGAAGAGGAGAAACTGATTTCCTCATCTTCTCTTCTGTACACTCTCCATGGGTGTCAGCCCATCACACCCTTCCAGAAGGTTCAACATTCAAGGTAAGATTGTGTGAGAATAATTCCCTTGGTCAGAGAGTTCTGCCAGTGGTAAAATTCCATTCACAGTGATAATCACAGAATCCTGTGACAGGTTGGGAGGGACCTTCAAGTTCATCTAATTCCACCCCCTGCCATGGCAGGGACACCTTCTACTGTCCCAGGTTTCTCCAAGCTCCATCCAGCCTGGTCTTGGACACCACCAGAGATCCAGGGGCAGCCACAGCTGCTCTGGGTACCCTGTGCCAGGGCCTGCCCACCCTCACAGGGAGGAATTTCTTCCCAATATCCCATCTGACCCTGCCCTCTGGCAGTGGGAAGCCATTCCCCCTTGTCCTGTCATTCCAGGCCCTTGTAAAATTGAACACTCTACCAATACACTTATTTACTTAATGAATATTTTCAGTTTTAGAAAAGAGCTGGTATGCAGAGGAAACGCTGCCAACTCTGCAAACCCTCCCGAAGAGCAGAGCTCTTCGCCAAAGAGCATAAAACATTTATGGGTGCAACTGTAGCTTCGTGGTTTCCACTCCTAGGGTGAACTTACTCTTAGAAGGCTAAATATCAGAGAGGCACATGAAATTAATGAATTTAAAAATTCTTAAAAGAAATCAGTGATTACCTAACACCTTCTTTTCTTCCCCCTAGGTATTTCATAAAGCCATGTAAATACAGAGCCTATTGCAGAACCAAGGACATGGGAAATATGTTACTAGGAATAGCAAACTTGGATTATTTTCTTTTAATTCTTCCAAGTCTACAATTTTTGCTGGGAGGCAGCGGGGAGAAATGGGAAGGTGACAAATCAACCTTGTGAATGTCAGCAGTGACAGGGCCCGAGAAGAAACAGAACAATACCACTCATCATTTCCCAAAGTACATTGAAGTAGGGCCTGTAAAAAGTAGCTGACCTTAAAATTTGCTTTTTATCTTGCTGAAGCAAATAAAAGTGACCCCATTCTCCAGGCACACAGGCAGCAAGGCCTTGTGTCTGTACATCCCTGCTCTGCCCAGCCACCATCTTACAGGTGCTGCATGGATCCACCACGGAAAATAACGAGTAACGGCACCAGCGTTCCCCTTGGAACCCTTCGTGCCAACTGAGCCTTTTTACATTTCACTCCAGTTTATTCCTACGTCAATGAACAAAGCTTTGCCACGGAACAACTCCTTGGGCTCGCACCTCAGGAAACGACCCGCACAGCCCACGGCACAGGGGCCTACCTGTCGCTGCTGGTACTGCTGCTGCTGCTGAGGGAGTCGCTGCTGGAAGATCTGCTCCGGGAGCCGCTGCCGCTGGGGGAGCGGGCGGGCCGGGCGGCCTGGCTGGCCAGGCGCTGCGGGGACTGCGTCCTGGACTGCGACGAGTGCGGCGACCGGCTCCGGCTGTGCTGGTAGTTCCGCTCCGGCCTTCTGCCTCGTACCTCCCGAGTAATGTCATCCCTGTAGATATCCCTGTGTACCACACTGGGCAATGTAAACTGCTCCCGGGCCCTAGGTTCGTATCGGGGGTCGTGAGCATCAAAACGGTTTGGACTTCGGCTCCGAGAAGTGTAATAGAGCCCATGTTGTAAGGTCCGCTCCCGAGGGTCTCTATAGTAATCCTGATCGTAATGTCTCGTCCGATCAAATCCGCCCGTCCCCCGCTCATGGTGTCCATAGGCACTATGTTCATAAGCACGCTCCCTGTTATCTGAAGCCCTGCATTTGGGAAGGGGGAAAAATATCGCATCAGAAAGGGGCAGGCACAACTAAAAGCAAATCATGCAAACATTCACGGCAGCACGACTTATTGTTGCGACTGCTTCTCCACTAACCAGCAATATCCTATCAAGCAACTGACAAACTTCAAAATATTTTACTTGACTCCAAAGTTATATTTGTATACGATCAAGCTGAGCAATCATTTTGGTTTAATCACAATATGGGGCTTTCATGACCAGCGACTTGCCTGCACAGGAAAAAATTCTGCTTTCCAGTGCAGAATCCTCATTCAGGTTGTTCTTTTTCTTTTAAATTCTGTAAACAAGAAAAACTTCATGTTTGTGGACATAATCATTAACTTTTTTTTCTCTCCATTTTTGCTTAAGAGCTCCAGAAGTTTTTTTTCAAAATTTGGTAATTACTGGAGCTCTTGTAATTATCCTTCTGCAAAAATGGCATTACGAATTGGGCTGTAGCCATGAAAGCCTCCATGCAAAAGCATGACCCAGAGGTAAGAAGCTGCTTTCAAAAGGGGTGGCATAACCCATAGAGAATTCCCAGAAAATTAGGGGGGTTCTTGTTGCTGTTCTAAAATATTTCACCCTCTTAGAGGGAATTTTTGCTTTGACCAGATTGCTACATTCATTTCTTGTAAAAGCTGTGGATGCTGAAGAAACACCTCCATTACTAATGCTGGAACTGCAAGGATGCAGGTCCCCACAAGATACTACAACCCTACACAAGGACTGGGAATCCAATTTTTAGGCAGTTTTTGTTGCGACTGCTGCTGTTGCTGCAGTCGCAGAATTTCTGTCTGCACAAGCTGCTGCTTTCCAGTAGCTACAGTCCCGTTTGTTTCAGTATTCTGAACATTTTAAATTGAGAAAGGCTCGGTGATGCTCTGAGTTAGTCTGATCTCTCAAATAAAAGAGATAGTAAAACTGACAGATAAAGGAACACTACAAATAGTTGAGTATTCTGATTTAGACAAGTACCAGGACGGTACGTCTTAGTTACATCCCCAAAATGGAAGATCCAGAATGGTTACGTTTAACATTTAAAAAGCACTTCTAAAATTCTAAATATGTCAGGGTAGCCAAAGTTAATTTAAAAATTAATTATCCATCTTATGAAGGACATTTTAACCTTTTTTCCTCAGCCTTCTCTCTTGGCTTCTTCCTTCAGAATCTGTTATGAGTCACTTCAATCCCCTGAATCCTGATAACCCAATTCTGCCTTGTGCCTCCTCCTCCCCCTCTCCTGCATCACAGCTCTAGTTCAAACGGCAGCAATATTTCAGGGATCTTTTATAAACTGAAAATGGGATTTGAATCTTTTTTTGATTGGCATCTCAGGAAGTTCCTTCCATTCCTTCTCCAATGAATCACTAGATCCTTAATCCTCTCAATATATTCACTCTCTGTTGTTAAATCGTAACTCATATCGAGCTTTCTATAGAGCTTCCTCACATTTTGCCTGCATTTTTTCTCTCAAATCATATATAAGAAACTGCTTAACCACTGCAAGAGACTGTCATTACCTTCAACATCTGCTTGAAATTCATTGTTGCCTTTCTATTTCCATTACCTCTTGCTCGCAACAATGGAATTTTGAAAGATATTTCTGGATCTGGCACATAAATGTGTCTCTATTTTGGTTCTTTTTGCCCCCTTTTGAAGGACCGAGATCAACAATTTTATAAACGATTGCATTTAGCATCCTACAAAGTGTTAATCAGTGAGAGCTGATTTAATGAGGTCAGAGAAAAAGCAGTATTTTCTAGCAGGTTACTGCTACAGAACTGACAGAAAGAACAAATCCTTATCCGTGAGAAGGACACAGAAGACAGACAGAGGAAGCAGAGCTGAACAGCTACTGGCTACAGTGCTTTCTTCATTTATCTATTAGTACTAAGTGCTACTGGAGTTAGTGGAAAGAGAGGGTTTGACTTGGGTTAGGAGAGGGGCTAATATACACAGGGCAGGACATACCAACCTTTTCCAAGTGTGGAAACAGGACCTATATTCCCAATTAAATCTAGGGAGAGAATTGTGAACATAACTTCCCCAATTTTGGCCCCTCTTACAGGGGTAATCCACCTTCTTAATGGGCAAGGGTGTCAAATGATATTTTAGATGAACCAACAAGAAAAAAAAAAATCTTAGTGACAAGACACAAAAAAAAAATTCCACTGGACGGAAGTAGTCCCAGACTGAAACTGTAACTCTGAAACCCCCAGACTTCTTTCTTGAGACAGAAGGCACTTAAATAGATCCATAATTTTAATTTCCAGCCCTAAGTCTGAATCAAGCAGCTGGTAGAAGATCCCCCGAGGCCCGAGGGCCCTCACGCTGCTGCCAGCAGGCATCCTCTGGCCGCCTTGGTAACCATCCAGCCCAGTCACTTCTCACTGGTGTATCCACAAACGGGTATTAGCACCACGTCCTTAAAGCTAAAGTATGTTTAATGTGGAGCAGCAGAGAGCTTTTTAAGAGACTAGATAGTAATCCACTCCCCATGGCTACTGGCGTCTTGACTGTATACCATCCAATAAATTCAAGGCAGTAGTTCTTATCCCAGCTTTAAAAAAAAATAAACTATAATTTCCAAAATTTAGTAATGTCCATCATCTCTTTTTGCCAATGCCATCAGAAAGAATAATCCCAATAACTTGGAAAGGATGTAGATCCAAAATGGAACCATCACAAGCTGCCTTCGGTCTTCTCCATCCAAGCGTTATTTCCATGGCTAAGTGTTGTCTGTAGAATCCAAGGGGCCGCATCATTAAAGTCTACTACGAATTTTGTGGTGACAATCCAATTAACATACCCGCTGCGTATAGTGAGAACTGAGAGCTAGGCATCAAGCTTTCACCGAATTCTAGGTTCTAGTATTCCGAAGATACTCCACAGAGAACTTCACCACATGTTGTAGAGTAAGATAGCTCCATCTGGCAGCAGGGATACATCCAGCAAGGCCTTAATATTATCCAAGAAATGGGATCGTTACTTCTAGAAAAGAGTAACTCCAATATCGATGCTGGCCAAAGGAAATCTTCCATATTAAAACCACCTTATTTCAAGTGTAGGTAGATATCCAACCAGCTGCAGGACACATCCTCTATGGATCCACAAGGTACCAGCCACTGGGATAGAAATCACTTCTGTTTCCAACCCAAAATAGGAAACATAGATAATTCCCAAAATTTTAAATCCATCTGGGGGCCCTAGATACGAGTTTGTGTTTCTCACCATATCAAATACAAAATACCTGCCTAGAGAAACCTTGGAACTTACCCATCAAGTCTCCGCTCATAACGTCCTTCCCGTGCATGAAGTGATGGTGGGGGGCCGTAAGTGGGCCCCCCACCACCTCCTCTGAACCCAGAAACCTCTCTACTACGAGATGCTATGGAAACTGTATCATCCAATCCCCGCGCAGCACTGGGAATGGTTCCTGGCTCATTATAATCCGTCCGTAGGTCTCTATCTCCCATTTTGTTGACAGAGTTGTGTGCCTTCTGCGCACTTTTGATGTCCACAAAATCCACAAACGCTGCCACTCCGCCTTCCGACCCCCTCTTAGGGAGGATTTTGACACTTTCGACACGTCCATATCTGGAAGAGAAGCAAAGCAGAGCACACAGGTTAGTGCTGGTGGGAAAAGACCACCTTTAGTAACATTACCTCCTGCAAAATCAACATCCAACCCTTCACCCTTCCCATGTGCCAGGAAAATCAATCGTTGGGAGACACCAAGAGGGAAAAAGCCATTTGGAGCGGGGAAAAGGCCATTTAAACTTTCTATGGTTACATTTAAACTCCTCTCTCACAGTGTGGGCAGCCTACCATGGGATCACCCTTTTTATAGCAACAGAGCAGCAGCAGAAGAAACAGAAAGGTGTTCGCAACCAGAGCACCCTGCACATCATTAGTCTGACACAATTAAAGAGGCACAATTAAAACAAAACCGTGTCACGAGGAAAAATACAGGCAGCCAACAATTTTCTTAGGAGACAAATGACCTTGACACAGCAATTCCACTACTCCGATCTGTATTTAACCCAGAGTCTCCACTGTGATCCCCGTTCCTGATCTCAAACCCGTTTACTCCCAACACCTTGCAGGACACGCGGTCGGCACGGACCCCCCAGACCCAGGTGCTGCCGGGGTTCAGCCTCCCACTCCCACTCCGGCCCCAGCCGCCCAACAGGAGCGCTGAGGAATGCCAGAGGGAATGTGACACCACCCTACGTAATGTATGTTAAGTAACTGCAACACTGGCACTTACGGATGAGTAAATGTCTATGTAAAATAAAAATAAACCCAAACATGTTTGTGTACACAAGGAAACAAGATGTAAAAACATATTTAAATAACTTGCATCCACTCACAGCAGAAAGGACAAGCTGGGAGGGATGAGCACAGTGATGTTTTAACAGCCAACAACTGCAGGGTTTGGGTGCTCAGTTCTCTCAGCCAAAAGATTCTGAGCAAACCAGGGAAAAGCTTTGAACTGCAGCTGGTAATCCAGGACAAGAGAAGGCAAAAAGTGTTATTTTTGAATGTGCCGACATAGAGGAAAGGGACACACAAATAAAAAAACCTCGTCAGGAAGTATTTGTAAACTCCGTGAAGAATTATTGCAAAAAAATTTCTATGCACAAAGGCAGCACAATGCTGGACAGATGTAAACAGACCTTACACAGGCAAAACTGTTCCCAGCCACACACACAAGGAAGAGGGAATACAACCACCAGGCTGAGGCACACACGCTGTCAGATCCCGGAGCTGCCTCGGTTTCATGCCTGGCTTTTCCTACACCTTACAATTTCATCATTGTTGTTGGATGACTAATCCTTAAATACGATCTGAAAACCTGCCTCGCTGACTGCTGCCTTCTCATTCCAGCCTGACCTACTACACTTACATATAACCTGGTTTGGATTTAGAGCCCTTTTCTCCCCGGTTTATACTCCACTGAACACGGATGTGTGCACAAGCAGAGCATCTTCCAAGAAAAAAATGCCTTGTTGGCCATAAAAAGACACAGTCACACACCAGACACATTCCTGCCTCTCAGCTGTCCAAGGCTGAGCTTGTCACCTTTGTGCCCCTGGGTACAGCACAGGGACGTTAATTCTTGGGAGTTGCCTAATCTGTAATGCTCTGGTTATTTTTTTTATTTATTCTTTGTGTTTTATTTAATTACAAGCTTCAAATAATGGCAAATGGAACTGCACGAAAGCTGCTTCTCAAAGCTTACTCTCTTTGGAAGCTGGATATGATTATCTTGCCTTGAAAGCAAGATTTAGAAAGCCCAGAAAAGTAGAGGATATGGTTAATAAAATCTGTGTGAGGAAAAAAAATGGCCTAATTGGATGTGGCAGATGTAGAGAGAACAGGAGAGGGAACAGGAAAGGAAGGAGAGGGAAGGAAAACAGGAAAGAGCCTATTTGAGAAAATGTTCATGCCATGAATGAACGTGACAAAAAATGCGGAAAGTAATTAGGAATCCTAGTTAGGATCACCCTTTAACATACATTTCAGTGCCAGTTCTCTGCAAACAAAGATGGGCTCCAACCCTCATATCTACACCAGGTAGTTCCCAAACTGACTGGTTAGAACGCATACTTTCGTTTTGCTCTCACTGTTTACATGTTCAGTTTCTGGCAACACAAGCCCATATTTGCCTTCAATCTTCATGGGGGGCACAGGATTGAGATACTATTGATAATGGTATCAATATCCCTAAAATCCTAGTTGTCGTTTGACTGCAGTCACCATGGCCCACCTCACATGAAGCACTGCCTGCCAGTGACATTAGAGCTGGGCTCTGAACGACTGCCTGCTCACCACCTTGACAATTACTGCCTGATTCTGAAATCCTAACACGTACATGTTATTATACACACACAGTCAGAACTCAATCATTCTTTTGCTGCAGAAGATCCAGAATGTGTTAAAATGTTCAAATATCTGAGCTCATGCTGCTCAGAAAGCAGAGAGGATACAAAACATCAGTGTAATAAGGTCCCCATCTACCACAAAAACCACCTAGCAAAGGTGTAACCCTTCCCAATAATAATTTTTATATTGGAAGAAGTGTACTTTGGTTATTAATTATTTTTTTCCTAAATAAGAAATGGATGGGGGAGGCTACTACTGTATTGCACTGCAGCCATGGTGCTAAATCACTCCACTCCAAAACGGCGCCTTTTAATCCCCCCTTATCCAGATACATAAATATAGGCTGCGCTTTGGTGCCCTGCCCCGTACCCTTGACAGGCCCCGAGGATAATCTCTGACAATCGCCTTTGCTGAAAGCGAGGGAGGCAGACGGGAGGAGGAGAAAGGGAGCAGAAGGAGGGGATGAAAAAACCGAGGAGAGAGAGCCCTGAGTATTCCAGGGCAGCTGCTGGAAGAGGAAGGTTTGCATTTTCTGTGCTCTGCCACAGTCCTGTGATTGCAGACATCCTTCAGTCCCCACCGCGAGGATCAATGTGCCGAGTGATCTGGCCCGGCCGCACCCATTGGCGTCTCTCCGAGCTGCTCCTGTCTTGGCAGATGCTGCCGGGAGGAGACTGGGGGGAGAGGAGGGAGATCTGCAGTGCTGCATCACCACACGGCTTCACTGCAGCACAGTAACGTTATAAGGAAAAAAACCACGACACTTTGTGAAGGGCCGGGGGAGGAGAGGCGGCGAGAGCACCGTGCTTCCCTGTGCCGAAGGCAAGATGGAGGTGAACATGCTCCAAGGAGCAACCTTTGTCCAGGCAGAGGGCTGGGAAGAGGGGACAAAAGGCCAGGGGAGGCATGGCCACGACCTTTGGTAGCACTGGCAGAACAGCTCCTCTCAACCTTCGCCTCGTATCGCTACACCTGCACGTCAGCCCTTCCCAAGGCTGCGTTTTGCAATCGCTGCCAGACCAACAGAAACAAAGAGGTGCCTTCGCTCAGCTCCCACTCTGCAGACTCGAACAAAAACAAGGCCTTTTAGTGCCTCTTCCCGTCCACAACTCCTGCCGATTAATCATTAGCTCCACATCGTTACGAAGGCAGCCGAGGCCGTGTTTTCGGCAGGGTTTACAGTTCAACCTGAAGCAGAGGAGACGAGGACGTGCAGGAGCTGTTATGTCACTGAGCCCCTCCAGCAGCACAGCACGACCGAAGCACCCGGCTGTAAACACACATCGAGCAGCCCTTGCAGAAAGAAGTTGCCCAATAATCACCGCTCGAACAAAGCCACACTAATCCAGCTTTTCAGACAAAGAAAAGGAATTCATAATTTAAGCATTATCGGTTTATTCACTGTAGATCAAAGCACCTCTATATTCAAGCAGCTGAAATGTCTCTGGGCTCTTGGCACGGCTGCTCAGCATGTTTCCCTTGCTCTCCAGCCCTTCCTCCTCCCAGACCGGGAGACAGCACAGCCGGGTTGGGAAACGCAGCCTCCACCAATGCAGGACCAGGCTGGTTCCTCCTCCCCAGGGGCAACGTGTCACCCAGGCACAGCCAAAGTCATCCCACACCCTACAGCCTTCCCTAGCCCGGGGACTGACACCCTTGGCTTCCCAGCTTTAATAAACCACTTCAGCTCAGGTGCTCACTCCGAACACTCTTCCTGCACAGTCCCTGCTGTTCCAAGCAAAAGCTTTCCAAAGCAAGCACAGGCTATGAGAACGCCAGCCAGTAACTTTGTAGTAAGCAAACCTTACTGTTTAGTTGCAATGGTCTATAAACTGATTAGGATCTTTATAGGACATATCTGTACACGATTAGAAAGGGTGGGTTGAAGTGAGGGAGATTCAATTTTTAATATAAACCAAATCCCCCTTTAAATCACAGTACCTCCCTATTTCTCTTGCTGAGTTCCATACAAGCTTGTGAGGACCTTTCATACCCAACCATCTTCATCACTGCAGAGTTCTGCAGGTCAGCTACATCCTGGCTGAAGAAACTTCACCACATTTTTATTTAGAAGCTGGCACAATGCTACATTCCACATACTACTAAATGTAAGAGACACTGCAGGACCCAAAATAATGCAGGAGCTTTTTCTGTGCGTGTTTCTGCACCGCCCGTTGCAAGCATGATTTGACAAGATGCTCTGATACAGCAGGACATCCGAGTGTTCTGTATTCACTCGGGTTCCCTTTGGCTGCAGTCAGGTATCTTTAGCCATCTGAAAAGCTTGGCTGATTTTGCCGTGCCACACTCAAACTCCTTCCTCCTCCGTGATTATATAACCCCAGCATGCCCCAGCCTGCATTATTCAGTAAAATGCTCGCACAGCTTGAAGCTTTCCTTGGCCAATCACATTCCTCTGGCTTTGTTGTTATTTCATAACAAAATAATGTGTCCTGAAATAATACTTCACCAGATGTTTGTGCCTCTTCTCCTGATTCCTGACACCAAATCAGTCCAAATACCCCACACTAGGGGTACTCCAGCCCTGCATTCCCCCTGCACAAAGCAGGTCTGCTCTAGGTACAGGGAAATCCAGGATATGCAGCTACTAAACCTCCATAAAGCAGGATGCCATCACCCTCCACAGGGAATTTTAGCCAGGCTAATGGATGTCTGTTGAGTCCGTGAACATCAGTTCTAGGGTCTTCTGCTATCATGGACGCTCATTTCACAGCCTGAGAAACTTGGCCTACCACAACAGCACGTGCAGCCACTTCCCAGCCATAGAATACACAAAATAACACACCAAAGAGCAGCACCGACCACACTGGGATCTTACCAGCAGCAGGACACCGAGCCACAGGGACAGCTATCCTGAAGAAATCCTGTTTGGAGTTAAGCACCAGCCTCCAGTACCACCAGCTCCCAGCAGGAACCGCACAGTGAGCGTCTCCCGCCCGCACCGCTCACAAAAGGTGTTTAATATTCACCACTGTGAGAGTTCCTGAGCCAGCAACACAAAGGGAACTTGTGTCTCTACACAGGCGTTTGCAAAGATTATAGCACTACAGCCGATCACAATGAGGGCAGTGATACAATAAATGAAATACACAGCACTTAGAACATGCTTATCCTAAGGAAATGACATCCCACCATGTTCCAAGCTTCATATTCATTATAGCCATGTGCTTTACTCTCATAAAATATATTTATACACTTACAAATTTTTTTTTAGAAAGGGAATTTCATGTGCAGAGCAATATAAGATGGTATTTCACCACCTCAAGACCTGAGCAGCACAAGTCTTTGGAATTAAACTCTGCCTCAAGTAATGCAGAGCATTACTCAAAATTTGACAGTATTATCACGTGCCTGGCATGGAAGGAGACTTGAGGACTGACAGACACAGAAAAATCAAGGAATCTAAAAAAAACCCACTCAAAATTGCACTGACTGTTTCATAAATACAGTAACTGACCTGTAGCAGACAGCAGAACCAGGGACAGACCATTGAGAAGAGTGTGCACATGGCTGGTCTGAAAAATCATTCCAATTCACTGAGATGGATCTTGATAGAAACGAGCAGAATTCCATCGTCCTGGTAAACTACACTTAATTTTAAGTCTAACAAGTGTGGGGAACTGTCAGGTGTTGAGCCACAATCATTTCACTTTGTAGAACTGTCTCTCAGCCCCAGGGAATTTGTCAAACGATATCTCAAATGCTTCCAGACAAATATGGCCACGTCCCCACGGCCGCTGGCCTGGGCCAGCAGCTGCACTCAGGGCAGACCAGGAGCAGCATTTACTACGGACAACTCGACAGCAAGTCCTCGTTGGCTCCCTCACCAACTGTGTCTTTCACACACTCCCATACTCCTTCCTCTCTGCTGTATTTCCAGGAGACGTGGTAGGTTTAAGTCCCCCACAAGAACAAGGGTGATCGTGAGATTTCTCCCGGCTGCTTAGAGAGTATTTCATCTGTCTCTTCAGATGAAATTGGTCTCCTGGTTGGGTGGTCGAGAACAGACTCCCATCAGGATATCTATCCCACCATTCTTTCCCATAAACACTGAACCCTGTCACCACCATCATTAAGCTCTAGACAATCCAAACACTTCCTAACACACAGGGCTACCCCACACCACTTCTTCCTTGCAAATTCCTTCTGAAGAAGTCACAGCCATTCATTGCAGAACTCCAGTTGTGCCAGTCAACCCCACCATGATTCCATAATGGCAACTCATACCATCATCTCCTGCTGTGCAATGGTTTCCAGCTCCTCCTGTTTCTCACCCGTGCTGAGGGCACTGGTGCAGATAAATTGCTGTGTGTATAAAGGTAAGACACAGCGAGTGGCTGGGACAGCACTCTGGACGATCACAAGCAGGAAAGCTCATCCGTGAGTGATAAATCCACATGATGTGCAGCTCTGAAATCCTTCACCTTCCTAGAGCCAAGCAAAATAAAAGCTCCTCATATCACAAGGAGCTCTGGTTTTCGAGCCACACCAAGAACAGCCCTTGCGACAACAATGATTCAGAAATATGCCCTAATTACCAAGGTCCCATCATCAAATGTCTAGATTACAATCTGAGATGCTTTAAAACCTGTTTAGAGTGATCTTTATTGGCTCTGCGACCTTTGGGGGGAGAAAAACAATGTTCTTCAGGGCATTCTCTTCAGCTCTTGTTCTCATAATAAAGATCTTCAGAGAAACATCAAAATCCAGCAGCAGAAACAATCAGCAGGGTTACGGAGCTCAGCCAGACAATCCTGGGGTGAATCCTGAGCTCAACACTCCTACCCTCCTGCCCCAACACCCAAACCACTTGAACCCAGACCCCTCTGGACTTTGCAGCTCACTCTGGCCCCCAGCAGCACTCAATGGGAAATCTCCCAACTCCCAACTACAAACGGGGGTTTTGTTAATGAGATACAGCACGTGTTCCTGCCACGCACGGAAAACAGCCAGGGCTTTGTCTGCACTCGTAATCCCTAAGAGATGACAAAGTAGGAAATTAAAAAGCTAGCATAGGCACATTCACCGATACTCCTGATACCTCTGGTATTTAGGAACAACACGCTCAATAGTCCAGAGATAACTCCATGCCGAAACAAATGCTCGCCTCTTGCTTTACAGCTCAGCCAAATGCTCCATTTTAAGACCCCAAGTAAGAGTGATTCCTAATTAAGACATTTTATTTTTGTCTTTATTGCAAAGTGACCTTTTGGATACTGCTGAAGTATTACTATACAAATGGAATTATTATATGCCACAAAGGGAAGAAACAGAATATTTAAAACTGTTTTTTCATAGTTGCCGCAGTCAGTAGCAATGATTTCATCCAACAGTCAACACACCAGGAAATTTTTCTGCAACCCCCATGACAACCAGTTCTGCCACAGATCAGCTGTTGCAGCCAACACGCATCAGGTCACACGTGAATATAGGTGCATCCATTCCTTAAAATATTGACCAGTTCCGCTGCAAGACCCCCAGGAAGAGTCCTAGCGACCTTTCAAACCAGGGCGAAGACAAGGGCGGGGGAGCTGAACCCATGCCTTGGACATGGGGATTACATGAAGCTGGATGAATAAAAACACCTCCTGGCACTCCAAGCAACATCTCACTGGGCTACATTTAATATCCTCCTCACCCAGTCAGCAGTTCTGCTGCTGGCAGTGTCAGGAGAACCCAGCATTGCATCAGCCCAGCTACAGCTCGACCGTGCTGGAGCGAAGGGCTCAACACAACATCAGCCACTTACAGCTGCCAGCGGTAACCGGACAAGGCACGGCCACCTCAGCCAGCCAGAACAGAGAAAGCCTCTTCCTAAGGAACTTTTCCTAGTTGTTGCTATGGAACAGTTAAGGAAAAGCATGGAAGCACCCCTACCTTATTGGTATATGTATTATTTAAAAAAAAAAAAAATCAAAGTGGCTTTGTGAGCAGAACTAATGAAGACTCATTTCTTACGGATGCATGTCTTGAGGTCGAATTCTCTGGCATCCAATAACTGCCAGTTCCCACTGCAGCTTTTCCCACGGTCAGGAACACCTCTCTCCCATGTGGATTCTTTAATGTCTAATAAGGGCTGTGCTCTCACTGCAGCTTTTCTCTCCATGGGGCCACTAATCAGGTCTCTCTGCTCTATTAAAACCGCTTGTTTTCACAAAACTCAAAGGAACGTTGTGTCTCTGAGACTGAATATCCCCTTCGCCCTCAGGTTTATCTGAAACTGGCAAATGGGTTCAAAATTGATTAGGGAAGATATATATACACACGGCAGGAATACCTCAGTCTTGCTCTCCAAGTAGATCAGAGTAAATACCACTATTTGTAGAAGCATGGTAAGGTTACAGAAATATGTAGGAACTCTGCATGTTCAGCTGTGTTGTCTCAAGCACGACGAGTTGTGATTCTTTATCCCCAGCCTACACAGATGCGCACTGTCACGTTCCTACACGCTAGACACAGAGCCTAGCCGAATTCCATCTCCAGGGCATTTTTTTTCTTCCAGCTTAAAGCATAATCTGCAGATTTGCTTCAAAAACACCAGCGGTGATAGGCTACATTCAATGCTTTCTGCAGGGGAATTGCTCAAGCCTGTTCTTTTGCGTGACTGATTTTAGGATTTGTTTGGATTTGATGTTAAGAACGCGCTGCATCGCAACTGTAGGGGAATCTCTTGATTAATCAAGGTTTTTCATTCTTACATGAAAGGGTAATTCCCCATCTCACTTTTGCTTCTCCAAGCTCTGCTTTGCATGTATTCGGCAGCAGATGGAGGAAAATGCAGAGTCACAACATTATGGTCTCCCTGCCATGCTGCAGAGCACTTGAAATGTGGATCATCTTAAAGCTCTGAAGTCATGGTCCTCACTGGTTCAGACTTCTCCAGTAACAGACATTTACAACCTCTTCTCCAAGGTTTTGTATGCTTTCCAGAAAATGGTACTTCAGAAGAAAAGAAAAGTTTATCTGTCTGCAGTCTGAGACCACCTCAAATGATGGAACTGCTCTTCCCCCTCAAACTTCATCTGGGTTTGAACAAGTGACCGGCTTCAGTTTAGCCCATAGGTTCAACAACTTGAAATTCATTTCTGATGGAAATCCAAGGACTCTCAGTCAAATCCCTAACCACGAAAGCTCACCAATGCTAAGAGGTTATGATCTTGACACCAGGGAGGAAATCCAGCCAGTCCAGCCACTCCCGCTCTGCCACACCAGCCAGTCACCAAACACAGATCTGCAAATGTTACTTCGTTGCTTCATGACTCACCGCTTCCATCGCCCTGGAGAAAGTGCTTGTCCCTGTGACTAAACCAACTGGCAGCACAGTCCTTGGCATGAGCCAGGTGTCAGCCAAAGGAAAATAATATTCCCCACTGACAAGCACCCGGCAAGAGCCTGGTACACACTTGGGTGTGTTGTGTCTGCAGTGACTACCTGCGCTCCAGGCACTTTCTCCATAGGCGAGAGCCTGGGACTTTCCAGAGCCAAGCTCCTGAACCAGCCACACTTTAATGGCTTTTCTTTTAGTGCAACTTAAAGTCTAGGTTTTGCAAAGCTGAGCTGGAAACTTGAGTTTCATCGCAACAACAGGCAAGGTTTCACACCTCAGCTTTACGGGCTGACTTAAAGCAGGCCTCACCACACCAAAGACTTGAGCAGAGCTCTATCTGGAGATGAACATGTACTACCAGACCAAGAGGGCTCCTCCTGGGGTTCAAGGATACACCACACAACCAGATACACCAACACAACTGCTGGGAAAGCTGCTCCCTCATTTTATGCCATTTCAGTGATCAGCTTCACCTCTGAGTTTCAAATCAGACTGACACAAGCCAGGCAAGAGCATGAACTGCAGGCAACCCAGGGGCTGTTAACTCTGAGAGGATGCAGAGGAAAAGATGCTTCCTGAGCTCAACTGCTGCCAAAAAACTGGTGTATCTCACCGTACCCACAACCAGCGTTATCATCTACCAACATCAATCTTGAAGCCACTTTTATTTTTTAAATGTGGCAAAGCTTCACTGGTACTAATTCTTCCAAGAAGTTGGTTCAGAGTTAACAAAAAGCCCAAAGGTTTATTGAGACTTTGATTACAAGGCAGTGACTGTGCTGGCCATTGGCTGTCTGGATGCATATCCAGCTGCCTTCCTAAGAGCAGCATCTCACAGATCCCGTGAAATTAAATCAGATGTTGATTACGTATACAAGGGAGATACTCATCTGCCCTGAGCTTTTATTCCCCTCACAGTTAGGATGCTAATGAGGCCGGAAGACTTCTTTCCCCTCCAAAGATGACTTCTTTAAACCTACGACTTGGCAATTTATTTTTCTTATTTTGCCCTATTAACTATTACAGGTCACCCGCAGCTGCCACAGAGAGCTTAAAGAGGGACATTTAAACGAGCCTCTGTGATCTCCTTGGCAGCCATCACTGTTAATGAGGACGGGAGGTATTCACCCAGAGGCAGGAGCAGATGGACCACGGCGCGGAGCTTTGTGCCAGGCGGAAGCGATGAACACCTCACCAAAGACACAGTCAGGGAAAGCTGTGACAGGGACACCAAGTTACTCTCAATGAATCCCATGGATAGCAAACACAACCAGCTCAGTTTTGTTCCTGAAGAAAAACTGCAGGTGATTCACTACTTGCTTAAATAAAATCATTTACAATCTGGCTGTTCTTTTTGTTGAGCCAAAAGATCATTTCAAATCCAGCTCTGACTGGGTACCTGACCACCTCTGTGACAGGAACTTGGTCTGAACACAGCTCTCATTTCCTACCTCACTGGGAATAATAAAAGACATGGAAGCTCTTCCATTTGGACAGAGGGGCATCCAAGAGGAACACACACAGGTCAAAACTATCTCACCAGCAGTATCCACCAGACAGCCCTGCAGATCATCCATTCACCCTCCTTCCAGAGACATTTGGACTTCTCTGGCTTTTCAGGGAAGAGATGAGAGCACGCTCAGGGCATTCTGATCAGATGCGGAAGCCCATGCTCCAGATCTAAGTGCGCTTATACAAAAAAAGTACTTTCAGTTTTAAGTTGCTGAATCTAATTAAAAAGAGGAAGAGAAAGGAAGCAAAAAAAGCTCCCTTTTGTTCTTAAAAATGTCCAAGCCTTTAACCAGAACACGGTTGTTGCGACAGACTGCTGCTCTCCTCCCACGATCAGTTTGTCTGAGCAGAAAATTGATGTTCTTTTCACATCCAAACTCTGCTCCTTCTCACCCAAGTCGCCACGAAGGTCTGGACCTCGCACAAGGCAGACACACAAACTCTAGCCCAGAGCCAGCCACACACAACAGCTACAGAATGCACTTCCAAAAAATCCATCCCAGGAAGGATGTTGTTTCCACCAAATTCAGAGGTGCTGCCTTCAGTCTTTCCTGACAGATCAGACTGCAGCAGGCCCTAGATCTATCTGGCATATTTATGAAAAGCCTGGAACAATGTTTATTCTTTTACTGAAGGATGTTATCTTCACACTGCAGGATTTTACAGATTGCAGGAGACAATTACAGAGTGTCAGCAGGTTAAACAATAACTATGGAAATGCACAAACCAAAGCAGTTGCTGTGTTTTATTCATGGTCCAGAAGCCTTCATCACCTCTGAAGGTGTTGCCGCAGAGCAGTGATGGAGATGGGTTTCGGGGGATCTGAACTGCCACTACTCCCCAGGCAGAAAGGTGAAACCTCCATATGAGTGTGTGCATACAATCACCAGGTGGGAAACACTGCTGACTTGTAGCCTGGGTGATGAAGAAGGCAACTTCTGTCTGATTTTCATTAACTGTCCAAGGAGTCAAAGACTTGAGCAAAGGAAAGCAGCAAGGCTGGTTGTACACAGTGAATTTCCATCCTCAGGTTCCTGTTCCTCCCACAAGATTCCTAAATCAGCATGCCGAAGATGCAGCTAAACTCCAAATCTTATTATGGAGAGCAATTGTTTTTCTAGTTTATTCCTCAGTTCATTGTTTAGGAATGTTTGTCCTTGCAGTCTTCAGTTTCAGGGCATTCTCAGACCTCAGCAAGTTCAATGAACTTAATAAAAACACAAGTGAAATATCTCACTGGTTCTTATTTTTGGTAGCTAGAAATCCAGAGTGTATCTAACCCACTGGCAGCTCCACAACTCACATCCAGCAACTCTCCCAAAACCTTCAGCAGCCTAAAAGCAGCCAGGAGGGCTGACCCTCAGTTCTACCCCTTTGCAAACGTCCTCAGAAGACTGTTTCAGTGTTTGCTATTTCTGATGTGCCCTTCACATGCAAAAGGGCATCTCCTCCTCTTCCTCACAACCCAACAGCAGCGTGAAACCACTACAACAGCAAGACAAGCTGCAGCTATGACACATCAGCTCACAAAAACAAAGCTCCCGAGGAGCCCCAGGTCCACCCTGACTCATCACCTCATCCAACATCTGCAACTGCCTTCTACTAATCTGGATATTTACTTCCTTTTTTATGGAAAGCCAGTGAGTGCCTCTTCGCCCTCAGCAAAGACAAGGACCTAATTTTGGACACACCTTAAGACGTCAATAAGGTCATTTGCCAGGAAACTTGGCATGACTTTCTGGCCTATGAAAAGCAAGGAGGAATAAAAAAACAGTCAACGAGGTTATCACAAAGTGAATTTAAGCCTTTATTCATCTCCTGTTCTGACCTGATGAATGGATTTAATACCTTTGTTTGCCTCGCTGGACTGGTAAATTCTCAACATGTGAATCTGTTTTCTTGTACTCTGAAGGGATTATTTTATTGTTGTACCAAAGGAATTTACAATAAGGGCAAGAAATACCAAAAGCCAACATCACTCTTGAGCGGCTCAGCGACAATAGAAGCTGTTCACATCAAATCACAAATAATCACAACTAAATGCAGCCTGGACCTTTGAAGAAACTTCAGAGAAGAAACAATGCCAGCCAGGCTCAGCAGATGACAGAATTTTGTGACCAAGTGACATCAACTTATCTTTCTACCACAGCTCAGTGTATAAAACCACTTGACAGAAGCTTAGTCCAAATCTACACTCTTTGTGGCTTTTCATTAAGTTTCTTTGAAATAATTACCCAGCCATTTCCTCGGCCAGTGTGGCGTCAACCAGCTGCCACCTCAAGCGCAGGCAAAGAGCAGAATCCTGAGCGGCCATGGATCTCAGCCTGCTCGGGACCCACCTCCGTGACTCGGCCTGGGGGAACCAGGAGGCAGCTGCAGACAGACACCACTGGGTAACGCGCTGGGATGCCACCGAGGTGATGCCTGCGCTGCTTTATGGCTCTTGTGGACCAGTATTAGGAATAGAATTATTACAGACCTAATGGAAAACCACCACCAGAACCAGCACCACCATAACCCCAAAGAGCCACCTGACTGACCAACCTACGCCCTGCACAAGGTGGACTCTCACTGGAACCAAGTGGAAGAACTCACCTCATGTACTCCCCTTATGATTCTGGGCAATTCTTTTAATTCCCCTGCCCAATCTCCTGACCAAACATCCTACCATGGTCTCTGGATTACATTACTGGAAGTGTTTATAAAACCAGCACAAACAAGTTCTGATGCTGCCCATTATTCCAGACATCACTCCAGTAAAGCCCAGGCGTAAACTCCACCCTCTCCCTCCTTTACAGCTCTGAGCTGGAAAGGGCAGTACCTCATCTGTGAAAATACCTAAAGTGACACAAATCGAGAGACAAAACAGGAACAGTTCCTTGTGTGGCCTTATTTCTGTATTTTCCTACAATAGAAATATACCTGGATCTATACAGGCTGAACTGAGTTAGGATAAACATTCCTGTGTTTGCATCCCAAGTGATATCCAAGGACTTATTAATCAATGACCACCAAAAAAAGCCAGGGAACCCATTTAAGAGCTTTACTAGAAAACTCAAGCCAGTTCCCATGGAAGGGCACTGCAAGACCTTGACGTGGCAAGTTTTTCCTCCAAGTGTTCCACACCAGCAGCAGCCATCACCGCTCTTGCCAGGTCACAGCCTGCACCAGAGCTACCAAAATTCCCCTACACCACCTCAGTCCACAGCGGTGACACAGAGCAGAAGGAACAGATTCCACCCTCCCAGGCTGAATTTACACTCCCAGCCGTCAAGACAAAACGTTTCCTCACAAACTGACCAAATATTCTCTAGCAGTTACTGAAAACAAGCAGACACTCGCTGTCATGGTAGGTTTTTTTTCACAGTTGTGTTTAAATGCCAGCCACTTCTCCAGGAGGTATCCAAAGCATCTCCTGAGAGACAGACACTGGAACATGGCTAAGCCACACAAAGCCTATTTCCCACCCCAAAAAAACCCTGAGAAGTTACTCATCGCCTCCAAGATTGCCCTGATCTGCAATGTATTTCGGTTGATTTTCAGGGAGCACATTTGTTTCCTGAAATCCAGGGTTTCTCCTGGACTTGGTTGCCACTGTGAATGCCTTCATTCTCCCCCAGCACAGGAGATTGCACACGACAGTCACATGGTCCATCATTAGGAGGCTTTTACACATCTTTTCCCTTTAAAAGGCCAATAAAGGGACAAAGCCATGTTCTTTCAGATAACTGGAAGAAAACACAGGGAGGAAAAAAAATATGGAAGGGTAGCACTTGTGTTGGGGACAACTGTTACTATATTTAGTCGCCTTGTTCTGCAAGCTGCCGAGCATCTGTTTCAGTGATGGTGAACGACGGGTTTTTTTCCAGCATTAATTAGGTGAACCCAAACCACTGCTCCCACCACTTCCCCGAGCTCACATCTCCCAGATCCTAACTCAGATTTGTTACTTATTCCACCTCAACAGTGGATCTCCAATCCTGGCACTGGTTGCTTTTCTATTTCAGGGTCCTAAATAGCTCAGTTGAAAGGAAATACAGAGCAAAAAGTTTTTAAAAAGGGAGTATTTGGCTAAGAAACTGAAAGACAATTTCAATGTATTTAAATGCATGGAAAATCTCTCCTTTGAAATCCCCTTCAATATCAAGGAAACAGATTTTAAAAAGGGCTTCTGAGGAAAAAAATAGCACTGCTCATGTAAGAGAGTGCTTCTTGAGACCAGCTTCAGTATTCTCTAATTTGAGAGAAGAATTCACAGCAGGGAGTGTTATTTCCATTCACCTAACTAAACTAAACAAACCGATCAGAAGCATTTGGGGAAAAAGAATAAAAACATATTTCTTCAAAATTTTTAATTCATCCCTTAAAAGAATTCCTTGTGAGGCTGCAAAGCCAAGCAAGGTTCCCACAGTCCGTGGTTAAGTGAAGGGGGGAAAAACCCTTCGCACTCCCGCCGGGTTGTAAGTTTTAGGAGCTTTCTCTGAATTTTTCTTCTTTGGAAACAAGGTGGTTGTTTCTCAAACTCGCCCCCAGCAGAGACTGCAACAGCCCTGCGAACGGGCTTCCATCTGGGAAGGACAGTATCTCCCAAGCAGAGTGGAAAAACAAACACCCCGGTGAGTTGCACAGAGGCTCCGGGGGTAAGGCGATTCCCGGCCGCAGTCCAGTTGAGATTTTAGGCGGTATTTCCCCCAAACCCTGCCCCGCTCCCATGGCTCAGCCTCCCCGCACGCGCTTCGCCCTATTCCCAGGCTGGGGGATGGGTGGGAACTGGGCTCTGCCAAGCCCCGCTCCATCCGAAAAGACTTTCTCTCCCAACTGCAGAGTCCTTTCCAAGGAGGAAGCCTTCCCCATCCCACCTCCATGGCCGGGCAGCCGCTTTCCTTCCCTCTGGATAAACCCACCACGCCGTGCAATCCTTGTGCAGCGCGTGTCCCTTCCCCCAGGCGAGCACGGGCATACAAAGGAAGCCTTGCTCCATTGTCCACCTACAGCACCTACACACCGAGCCTCGGACCCGGCTCCGCGCTCACCCCCTCACCCCTTTTCCAGCCACAAATATTCCAGTGGTTACACCCCAGCAGCATTCGGAGGCGGCGTGTCACTCCCTCCCCCCAGCTTAGTACCTGCAGCCAAAGGGCTGAAGCGTGTTTTAACTGTGTTTACTGGCGTGAGATCAGCCTCACCCAAACACACAAATCCCGGGCAAAAATCACGCTGGAAAAACAGGGAGAAATGCCTGGCTACAAATCTCCTTCCCAAACCTCCGATCGCAACTTGCCGAGGTGAAAACAACCAAAA
The DNA here is from genome assembly GCF_000691975.1 of Corvus brachyrhynchos. Taxonomy (NCBI): domain Eukaryota; kingdom Metazoa; phylum Chordata; class Aves; order Passeriformes; family Corvidae; genus Corvus; species Corvus brachyrhynchos. The sequence continues at coordinate 440,995 of NW_008237887.1, forward strand.
AAAGGTAATTAATTCAGCGCCTGCCATTTTTCCCATCCATCTCCAAGCAACACTACCATAGCAACTTTTTCCCTGCTTTAATACATATTATAAAAGGAGTGGGACTGGACAAAATAAAACCCAGGAATGTCAGATTTCCACTATGGAGTGCCTATTCCCTCAGCTAGTTACGGCTGGAATTAACCAAGTAACCCTAGAGCGAGCTTTTTCCCCCAAAACCTGGCTTTGTACAACACTGGGTCACGTAACCCGGACTGAGGGACACGACAAACCACCCTGGATACACATCCACCATCCTGCGCGTTGGCACGGACCAAGCGGCGAATTCTGGGCTCAGGGGGATAATAATGGTGAAAAAAGAAGCAGCTCGATTAAAACAGGGCAATTTCAGAGCGAGGAGGATGCGGAGATGGGATTTGGCTGCTGCAGCAGCTCGGGCCTGGAGGATGGAGGGGGATGCCAGACCCTCAGTCCTTCCACAACAGACGACCAGAAACCAGGGAAGAGGCGCCGGTACCTTCCTTTTTCCCCCTCGGTGTCACCGCATCTATTTTTCCCATGGTGACTCATTATTAAGGACGCTCCATCATTTTTCCAGCACGGGAAGATTAAAGGAAGCTTCAAAATCCATTTTTTTTTCTGCTGGTGGTGGGATTAAAGCAAAGCGCCTGGAGGGGCCACGAGCTGAGCAGGGCTCATTACTCTCTTTTTCTTCATAAAAAACAGCTTCCAGCGTGCGGTGCATCAACTTGAGAGCATTTCCACAGGAAAAAGGTGTTGCTGAGGCGGCGGGGGAAAAGCCTCTTCCTCCTCCTCCTCGCAGGGAAAGACGGAGGGAGGAGGAAAAAAACACAACCATGCAAACAGCTACTACTTCCTTATGAGTGGGATTAACCTATGCAACAACAAAAAACAAAAAAACAAAAAAAAAAAAAAGAAAAAAAAAAAGAAAAAAAAAGGAAAAAACAACCCAGCACGATATAAGGAGTCCAGAGCCCTTCCCGCGTGCAGGATCCTGTGTTTTCTCCGTGGGTTTGTGTGATTTTTTTTTTTTTCCCAGAGTCACGTTTTCGCAGCTGCAGGCGCTTCGGTTCCCACAGCTCGCTGCACCTCGGGAGGACACGCAGCATCCTCCACAGCTCCAGGTGGGAGGGAAACGCAGTGAAATGGGCGAAAATAAACAGAAAAAAGTCCGAGCGTTGAATAATTTAAAAAAAAAAAAAAAAGAAAGGAAAAAAAAATCCAGAGCCCTTCCCGCGTGCAGGATCCTGTGTTTTCTCCGTGGGTTTGTGTGATTTTTTTTTTTTTCCCAGAGTCACGTTTTCGCAGCTGCAGGCGCTTCGGTTCCCACAGCTCGCTGCACCTCGGGAGGACACGCAGCATCCTCCACAGCTCCAGGTGGGAGGGAAACGCAGTGAAATGGGCGAAAATAAACAGAAAAAAGTCCGAGCGTTGAATAATTTAAAAAAAAAAAAAAAGGAATGGAAAACACGTCGGCCAGGCTCAGCACTGCCTCCCGACATCCTCGGCATGGGATCCGCTCCGTGCTGACCGCCGAGCCCCACTCGCTGCTGCTCCGTCGTTTCGGGTCCATTTTTAGCCATTTTTGTATTTCCCCGCTCCGGCCGCGCCGCCGATCCCGCCATGGCGCGGGGTATTTACAGCGCTGTTTTCCTCCTCCTCTCCACGGGAACCGCCGTCCCTGCGCACTCCTCCCCCCCTTTCCCACGTTTTTCCCCTCGTTTTTCCCCACACCGCGGATCGGGCAGGACGGGCCCCCCTCGCCGCTCCCCACTCACCGCTTGAAGTGCTCGATGATCTTCTCCTCGCGAACGTTCTCCGGCAGATTGCCCACCCAGAGGTGCCTGGTTTCCCGGACCATGCTGCGCGGCGCGGGACGAGCCCGCCGCCCGTGCCCCGGCTCCCGGCC
>NW_008237887.1:443418-462829 GCF_000691975.1 Corvus brachyrhynchos
TATGGGGGTGTGAGAAACGGGGGGATGAGGGATTTGGGATTGTGCGAGTTAATGAGAGACTCAGACATAACGGGGGGTTCTGAGTCGCATTGGGGAGCTGTGAGGATCATTACAGGGGGCTTTAAAAATTGTAGTGGGGCTGTGAGAGTTGTGATGGGGGGCTGTGAGAAACGGGGCACTGGGACACTAGTAATGCTGGGCTGGGGGAGTTGTAATGGGGGGCTGTGAGAGACAGAATGGGTTGCCCTGCAAGGGCAAGGTCCCACTGGCACAGCTCAAAGGGGCTTCACCCAGCCAGGGGCCCCTGCTGACCTCCAAACCTACAGCTCCCCTAAATACCATAAGGATTTCAAAATCCTGGGCCACAAACTACCTTCATCCCCAGGTGAGTGCACACCCAGGCCGTGCCCACCAGACAGGCAAGTGAAAAATTGATTGAGGTGGTGGCAGCAAGGGCCCTGCGCTCTGGTACCTCTAATGGCTCCAAAGGTCAGAGCAACAGGAACCCCCCGGGGGGCTGCAGGGGGGTCACCAAATCCCCCCGGCTGCTCCAAATTCTTCCGTCTGCCGAAACAGGGACGATGTGTCACCCTGAGACGCTTCCTCCACCAAATCGGGTGGCCACGTTGTCCTGAGGCACTTCCTCCAACAGAACAGAGACCACGTTGCCTTGAAAACCACACACGAGAAACTCCCTCCCGCTCCCCCACGGGGGTTGGCAGAGCTCGTTAATTAACATGGGGTGAAGAAATTGCCAATATCACCCATCGCTAGTTGCCTGACCTGTTACACGCCAGCTCTGCAACACAGGACTAGACACTTTTCAACCAACAAGATCTTCTTTCCTTTTCAAAACATGCCACTGCACTGATAAAAACACCTATGTCCTAAAAGGAAAATGCCCAACCGGTTCCCACTGTGAGACTCCGAGCAGCTTGAGGTCAGGATAAAACACACACCCACAGCCACGAGTGTTGGTGTTTGAAACCTTCACTGCTTTCACCACACAGCAAACCCATAGTTCAGTATTTTCCATGGCCAAAGTCTCCTGATGACGTTTTGGTATTGATCAAACCCACGTTTTGTTTGTCAGAGCTGCCTTTTGCCACCCAGTCCGGCCGGATACCGTAACCTTCTGGCAACAAGTCCACCTCGCTACTGGTCAAAGTCACTGAGCTGTAGTGGCTTAACAAACGTGCAAATCTCTTGATTTAATCAGATCTCTGACGCACGTGGACTCGATCTGCGGTGGCCCCGAGCCTTGTCCCCAACTCCAGTGGCTGTGAGCCCATCCTTTGGCAGCCCCATGCCTCAGTTTCCCCAGTGATGATGGGCTCTGCCAAACTGGGATCTACTAATTAATTAAAAATCCCAACACCTCCTTGCACGCAAACCATCTATTATTTGAAACGTGATGGAGCCACGTGTGCACGAGAAAATGCGCTGCCAACACGCTTCACTGGTGCTTCCAGCGTGGAATTGGGCTCAGCTTTCCATTTTACCTGGTGGGAAGCCCAAGGAGCAGTTCCTACGTGTCTCTGCCTTTAACGGGCTCTCCATTTTGGAGAGGAAAAACCCAAAACAAGACCGCCAAAAAATCAAACAACTTCTCCATGACGAATTCTCCCTCTCTGATGGAGTGCACTTGCTGCAACTGCAATTCCAATTGTTCTTCCTCCTTGCTGAGGTGGCACCTCTGAGGGACATGAGGAAACCATACCAGCTCCCAGGTCCTTCCAGGGAATCTCACACAGAGTCACTGCTGTCACCCAGGCATCTCACAGGACATGCAGGGGCTGGGAGCTGTCGCAAACAAAGCCATCGACTGTTGACAGGAGAGGGTTGAGACGAGTGCCAGGAGGGTTCCATGTACACAACAGCCAGCTGGAAGAGGAGCACAAAGGCCAGCTGGTGACGCAAAACAAAGCTCTGGACCATCCCAATACTCTTCAAGTGCTTTGCAGGGAAACTGTTCCCAGTTGCAGCCGCACCAGCGATGCTGCTGTAACCAGATCCCTCCAGCTCAGTCGAAGATTTCAAAGAACACAGACTGAGGCTGGAGACCAGAGCAGGTATAACCCTCCCCTCAGCAGGCCAGAGGGGCTGTGATGAAAGACCAACACCATCCCTGTGTCTGTAGAACGGACACACGTTTGTGCCAGCCCAGTGTCCTGCCACGAGTGACAGCATGACAATCACCCAGGGTGAAACACGGATGCACTGCCCTGTGTGCTGCCCTTCCCAGGGGCCAAACAGCTGAGGACAAGGGGACTTGAGCTGTTCTCCATGACCCGATGGCCCTTGGCCTTTGGGATACACACTGCAAGGAACAATTTAAATTACTCCTGGGAGGGTGTAGCCGAGAGCCCAGCTATCTCTGGACATCTCAGCCTACCCCACAGTTAAAACATCTCAATGTTTCTTATCGGTGCTTGGAGAGGATTAAAGTGCCAGGCCATTTATTAGTGAGGGAGAAGGTTATAAACCCATCTCAGCTTGAACACCATGTTCATGTCAGGAAAAGCAAGGCAAGAACAGGACACATCAAAAGAGCCATTAAAGGCGTGAGAAAATGGGGCTGCCATATAAGGCGCTAATAAAGTTAGCAGCTCTCCAGTTTGAAGGAAAAAAAAAAAGGGGGCAGGAAAAGCAGAAAACATCCTTGGGGTCCACACAGCAGCCACTTTTTGAAGAGGAAACAGCAATAAATAGAAGTGGGCAGGCACAATGCTTCAAAAGGCAGGTTTATCCATTTTGAACACTGCGCCTTTCCCAAGCAGCGGAGCTGCCACGCATTGCCAAGACGGCTCACCAAACATTTCAAAAAGCAAAGATTAGATACCGAACAAGGACAGCAACCAGGGCTCTGTTTGCTCAGGCCATAACTTCGTACCCTCACGTCTGGCTCAGCAACATCTCTGTGTGTTGCACTGGGAAAGGCAGACATTACACCTCTCCCTGGCTACATCAACCAGGATTCACAGGGATCCGAGCAGGCACACAAGGATTATCCCCACCACCAGTGCACAGCCAGTTTCTTTGCTTTTTGTAGAAAAGCAGGAGGTTTCCCAGCAAAGAGCCCCAAGAAACAATCAGAGTGTTCCTTTGTTTGAGCACACCAGCTCCATCAGCCACCATCTTGTCAGGGTAAAATGTATTTATGTGCCTTCCCTGCTCATTGATTGTATTTATTAAAAGAACACTATGGCAGCTGAGTATCAAATTTGCAGCTAGGCTTTTATCTCCTTTTTAAGCCAGCCTGAATTACTGGCCTAATTTTATTGCTTACCCATTCTGCTTTATGCTCATTTTCTCCAAGAAGGAATTGGTGCTGTTTGATATTTAGGCCCATTTGTTGCCAAGAGGTTATTGGCTTAGGGGCTGAAAACGCTTGGAGCACGGAGCCGGGTTCTGGAGCCTTAAGCAACACAAAGCACAGATTTATATTAATAAAGCTCTTGATTTCAGTTCTTTTTGAGGGTTAGTGCTCCAGATCCTCCTGATAAGATGACTCTGTGCAGAAAACTCCCTTCACATTTTTGAAACGCAGAATTTAGTAATTTATTTTCCAATGCTCTTCCCTGTGGTGTTGTTATCCACAGTGCCAGGGATAGGAGCTGCGACAACATGCTACCATTTTAGCCAGTGGCTTAGCACCAGTCACATCCCACAGCCCCAATATACAGGGGCCCCTGGACTTCAGTTGACACTGAACCCATTTTTATCTCTATATAAAAGCACATTTCTGTTTTTAAAATTCCTTACTACAAAGAACCAGAGGTTTCTTCAGCAGCAGAGCCCAGTGTGATGGCTGAGCCACACAACCAAAACCCATATGCCGACATAGGACTGCACAAGAGTTTACTCTCGCTTATGGTGTGGTAGATATATTAGAAATAACACCTTTTTTTAGCCTGTTGTTGGGAAAAAATAGGAATATCACAGTGCCAGCTTCTGCCCTGCCTTCCCTTGCCCTCAAACTCCTGTACAGCCACATGCCAGAGAGCTGTGTCTGCTCACCTCACAAGGGCTCTACCCAAACACAGGGCTTTCATCACTAGACAGGACTGTGGCCTTCCAGGCTGCAAAAGATTGCATTTTAAGGGAAAACCAAAGAAAACAAACATAAAAAATCCCTAGTTCCATGTGATTTGATACCCAAACAGGACAACTGCAAAGGATATAAATCCCCTAGGCCTGGTGAGATCACTGAATCCTATACTTTGCCATTTTTAACACCTAATTGTTGTTCTAACTCTACATCCAGATGTGATTTTTTCCTCTTTGCAATGGGGTTAAAAAAATCTCAGAAATTACACTGGAAATGTTACAGGACAAGGCTTTAGCACAAACCCCACAGTCCAAACCTGCAAACTACAGGCTGCTCTTCCCACATTCCACATTGGACTGATCAGCACACCCAGCACAAAAAAACCACTGAGCCACCACCATCTGAGCTTTGGTTTCATCAAACACCATTTTGATACCGCAGAAACATGAGGGTGTTTAAATTAAGAGGAGCAACCCCATGTCTGTGGAGTTCTCACTCCTTCACTCCAGAGAAAGCACAAAGAGAAATGTTTGCGCATTGACACCTGCTGCGCTCGAAAGCCTCTCCTTCAATGCGGCACAGGAGAAGTTTCTTGTCTGCCTTTGGCTTTTATTTTCATCTCTGCAGATCTCAAACTGCATTTTTTTAACTCTTTGGGCTAAGAGCAAAGTTTGGACGACCGTGGTTTTCTCCTGTACAGAGGAGTGGAGGTTTGTATGGCTCTTTGGCACTGGAAATTCAGGTTTTGTTTAGCTTGGAAATATCACATATGTAGCTCGAGTAACTCTTCAGGGTGGTAAAAGTTCAGCATTCAGAAGGCAATTCTCACTCGTTTATCCTAAACTGCCAAAGGAAAGTAATTTAAGAGTCCCACAGGGTGTGCCAGCCTGAAAAATGTGGAATCATCCCAACAGGCAGCTTCTTGCTCCTCCAAACTTCCCTGCCAGCAAAGGCCTATGAAGAGTACAAGGTGTATCTCCAAACCATCACAGCCCTAATGAGGGAATAAAATCCAAATCCCTGTCCACACTGGCTTATTCCAAACAAGGCTTTAGGCACAGGAGCTACAGCCACTGTTCACACACCAGCTCTACCACAGGGAGCAGGGTATGAAATCTGGCGTGGCCACCTCATCCTCACCCTGTGCTTAATTTTGGCCAAAAAAAAAGGATAAAGTCGTAGCTGTGCTAGAAATCCCTGCAGCAACCAGTCAGTGAAATCATTTCTCCTAAGGGGCTTCTCCAGGGCCTGGTCAGCCAGTGGCATCCATGGAATCTCGATGCTGATATCCTCATTAAGGGTGGCTAACGACCACCAGCACTCCCTGTGCACTAATGACTGCGGGAAGCTGTGCCTCCAAGTCATGTGTGACCTGGGAGAGACCAGCACCAGGTGCTTTTTATTACCTTTGCAACACAACAAAAGAAATGACACCCAGTAAAGAAGCATTTTCCTTATTCCTGGCGCGCGAGCAGGACTTTGAGAAATGGAGTAATAAACCAGCTGCATCTCGCGGGAGAAAGTTCAGACAAAAAACTATAACTCAAGGGGACCCTGATCTTCATCAACACAATTTAAGATGTTCAACACTCCCTCCAACCTCCACTGCCTTTGCCAGAGCAAAATTAGGAGGAATAGAATATCTCACGTAGGTCTGTAGGCTTGGAGGGAAAGGGGCCCCACAGTTTTGCTCCCTGGAGGCACCCGCTCTCCCCACCCCTTTTGTGTGTATTTTTTTTAATGTGCCACACATCAGCACAATGCTGACAAGGGCTTTGTATGTTTTCTGCCTATGCAGCAGTTCAAGACACACAACTCTGGATTTTTTGAAAGGGAAAGGGGGAGGGAGCTGCCCTTTGCCGTACTGTTTAATTGCACTGCCTGCTCTTCTGCATGACCACAGGGAAGGGAAAAAGCACCGAGGTTTAAAAACACAACCATTTTTAGTAGCCAAAAGGGTCAAACTCAGTCTTCTCACAAGATACAGTGGAGCTCAGAGTAAAACCTACCAGAGACAAGAAAAAAATTATAAATCACCACGGTTTCTTCTCTGGAGTTGGACGTGACCCCAGAAAACAGCTCATCCATCCTCACTTGCTGCTGTTACAGTCTCCACATTTGCACACCTGCCAATGCAGATTCCAGCGCTGAAAAAAAAGGAGGGAAAGGTCTGGAAAGCTGGACTGTCGGTTTTTCCACCTGCCAGGAACAGCTCAATGAAGCCCGGCTGGCTGAGCTCCAAGGAGCAGCGAGCAGAGCGCATTACCAGCCTTCTGGAGTTCCCATCTCACATGCACATGCGTGATACGGACAGCGCTGGCAAACAGCTTCCTTCAAAAATAAGGATGACTAATCCACAGCAGTGCCGCTTTATTTATTTATTTTAAAGGCCACAAGGCAGAGCTTTTTCCAGAAGCATCAGCCTTTGTGAACCAGCAAGCAGTGGGAAGGGGAAACCCTGGGACCCACTCATGCTCTGCAGACAGAAGTAACCACAGGAACACTGCAGGTTTGTGTGGCCCATGTGTGACACATGCAGACATGGCTGGAGCCTTGTCCCTCATGCTCCTGGCAAGACCAGATCCCACTGCCTGGGTGACTCCTGGATCCCTGCGTGGTTTGTAGGGATCTGCTGTGGACGGGGGTTACATAAACAATACATTGTTTCCCTTGGAAATAAAAACCAAACCAAACCAACAAGACCAAAAAAAAAAACCCCCAAAAAAAAACACAGAGGAAAAAAAAATAAGGCATGAAACAGCTTTAACCCATAACAGCAGCATCCCCCTGCATGAGGGGATGTGCTGGAAAAAAACAGGGTACAGGTATTTGGGATCAAAGCAGAGCACCTGAATCACTCGGTGGGCCCAGTCCCCCCCAGCAAGGTCACTCTGGCTCGCAGGGACACACATTAGTGCTCCAGTGCAAAGCTGTGGTGGAACTACAGTGAAGGCAGCGCTGCAGGAGGTCACTTGGGGACTGCAAAAAGGGAATGGATTTAAAAAAAAAAAAAAATTAAAAAATCCATAAGCAGATGTTTACTGACATGCAGCAAATCCACAGCTCAGCTCTGGAAAGCTACGTGGTCGGAGGGAGAACAGCCCAGTTCCCAGGACGCAGAAAATACTCTGCATCTACAGATTCAGGTTACAGCTTTTAGCCAGACCCACACCCCACCCCACCCCAGCCCCCCACCATCGGAGGTTTGCCACCGAGGTGATTTTGGGTGGTGGCACCATTTAAATACTTACCCACCTCACAGCCAAGGGCTGCGCAATCTGAAATTTGTGAGTGTTTGCAAATGGTTTGGAAAGCTTTCCAAGGAAGGTGCTGTACGATTGTAAATCCTTCCCGTTATTAATAAAAGGGAGCTATTGTTCCAGCTCTAATCAAGCCTTGTCTCCAGCTGGGCAATTTTAAAACGCAATTCAAAACACACACAGGACAAAAATAAAAGATCATGAGGAAGCTTCAGAAAAGAAAAAAAAAAACAGTGAAGGAGAAAGGGGAGGGGGAAAAGAAAATAAAAAATAATACTCCTGCTATTTAAAATGAATTCCGAGCAGGAGCATGCTGGGGCAGGGGGGGAATCCCCCCTCCCAGTGCCTGGGAAAGGTCACTTATGCCATCGGTGCCATGGCCACGCCGGAGCAGGGCTGCGGCGCTGCCAGCCCTGCCTCATCCAGCTCCATCAGCCACAGCTCTGCTTTCCATTTATTTAGAAAAAAAAAAAATAAAAAAAGCCCCCAAAACCCACCAAGTTGCAAACACCTCCCAGCGCTCTGTTTTCAAGGCTGGGCGAATGGAGCAAGGGGGAGAGGCTTGGAATGAGGCTCCCAGCCAGGGAGAGGTGGTGCATCCTCCGCATCCTCCTCCTCCTGCCCGGCGCTGCGGCAAAGGCGCCGCAGTGGGGGCTCTCCGCCCCCGTGGAAACTTCTGGAATAAGCAGCCAAGCTGGAGAGAGAAACCTTTATAGCCGCAGAGGGGAGAGGAAAAAAAAACCCTTGTAATAAAAGGGAGAGGATTGCACAAGGCCGGGGAAAAACAGAGATCTCTGTAAAAGTGAAGCCCCCGAGCGGCTCTGGCAGCCCCGGGTCGGGGGATGGTGCAGCCGCCTCGGCTGGAAACAAAACGCTCCAACAAAGCACATTAAAAAAAAAAAAAAAAAGAGAGAGAGAGAAAAAAAAAAGAAAAAAAATGGTGGTGTTTGGAGCGCGAGATGGTGGGATAAAGGAGCTGATCCCTCCTCCTGGATCTACAGCAAAGCCGGCCATAGCAGTTCCATTTATCCTCTTTTCTTGTGCAATGAGTTGTCTGATCCGGACTGTTCGGTTGCATTTGCAGCTTCACTTACTGCGGTTTGGTTTTGTTGTGCTTCTTTTCCTTTTTGTTTCTTTTTCACTGTTTGTTTTGTTTTTGTTTTTTCTGGGTGTCTTTTTTTTCCTCTTTTTCATTAAAAAATAATCCTTCCCAAATCTCCCAAGGAAAATCTACATCTCTGTGGAACAAATAAAAACATTCAGGCACAAACTTCCATCATGGACTGTGAAAAAAGAGATGGGTTGGTTTTTGTTATTCTTCTTCTTTTATTTTTATTTTTGGTGGCATTTTTTCTCCTGCTTTTAGGATACATTGTAGTAGGAAACCAATGGAGGAAAACAAAGGTAATACATGTATATAAAATCGAAGATATATACGGACCAAAGTTACAGTGATTATATATAATTAAATTATAGTTTTTAAGTGTGTGGGCTTATTTTATATTCTAAGTAATCCCTGGGAAAAGGACATATCTATAAAAATATGAATTATATAGCAGTATTTATATATTTATATTTTTTATATATGTAAGTATTTCTGTATCTGCTGAAATAAAAGAGCATCTGTATAGGCCTAAATCTGCAATTCTATGGGAAAAAACCCAGTATTTTAGGGACGTAGCTTTTAAGAAATAAGAGGCAATGTCATAGCCTGTAACAACACCGTGATGCAGAAAAAAGGGTAATGCAACATTAAAAAAAATATTTAAAACAAAAAAAAAGCGTGGTACCTTGGCTGCAGCCTCCAACAACGAGCGTGTGGATGTTACGGGATTTGGGGTTTTTTTTAAATGGTATTACCACGTCTGATCACACCAATATATGATTTTAATTAAGCGAATGGCGGGCAAACTGTTGTGGGGAGCAGGCGAGCAGCGATGGCTTCTTCCCACACCACTCCGGCTCCGATGATAAATCAATCCTCGGGCGTTTGGGACTTTTTTTTTTCTTGGTGGTTTGGTTTTTTTTTTTTTTTCCCCTAAGCACTTTTGGGGATTTTCCATGCCGTGAAGAGAGCGGGAGATGGCGGCTTCAACCCCTGCAAAGGACAAAAGCGGTGGAAAAGCAGAGAATTAGGCATAAAACTACCCACCTTGGGCGTGCGTGTGGTGATGATGAAGGGGAGGGTGAGTGGCGTGTGGAAAGCGCAATTCTGGGCCAAAAACCTTTGGCTGTGAGGGATAAAATAACATTTTAAGGGTAACACTGGGGGACCGGGGGGGAGTAGGGGTGAGGCAGCGGTGGCCTGAGGTGAGGGGAGAAAACCGGGGGCTCTGCCATGGCTGAATGAAAATGCGCCATTTCTGGCCATTTTCACATCCTTTTTCACAGGAGGCGAGGAGAAAAGGGCAGGAGGGATGGGGAAGAAGAAGAAGAAGGTCAGGTTTCACCCACAACTCTTTCGCCGCCCGCCCGAAGGGGATTCACACAGGATCAGAGCACCTCCGCCGTGCCCGGAGCGCGGGGGGGCAGCGCCTGAGGGGCAGCCCCGGCCGGCGCCGCCTTTTGTCAGCCCAAACCCTCCTTTTCCTCCTCGTTTTTTCTTTTTTCTTCAGGGATTTCTCTTTTTCCTCATGAAACATTTTGTCCTTAACTCCCCGTCTAGAGCCCGATCGCTTCAGAAAAAAAAAAAAAAAAAAAAAATCCATACTCAGATGAAGCAATCCAATAAATGAGATTAAAGCATATTCCCCAGTTTGGCTGTGAGGAAAAGTTTAGCCGCACTGAGAATTAAGGGATATATTATTATATTATATATATTTATTCCTCGTCCTTCTCCACTTCTTTACACCAGTGATAAATCCCTGAGGTCAATAATCCACCTTGACAAAGGGGATAACCTCTTCGAAAAATATCCATGTTTTTATTTTAATAAAACACCTCACTCACACTGCTCTAGTGGACGTTCCAGCAAAATAAAGATATAACTTGATGCACTCAAAGCCAAATCTGGGTGAAAATCGGTAATTTTCAGGAAACAGGGCTGCAGGATGCTGTAATCACTGATACAATGAAGGAAATCTGGGACATGAAATAGCAAAACGCTGCTCGCAGGCATGTGCTATGCATCTGTTTTCAGAAATAGGGTGGGTTGGGCTTTTTATCCTTTATTTTATAAAGAAGCCAGTGTAGCACTCGCAGCCTGGTAACGCGCTTGCGCACTCACCTCATCCCTTTCCCATCCTGCTATCAAAACCAATGTGTTTTAAAACTACAGTGTGGCAGTGGGTGGTTCCATTTTGCCAGGAAAATTGGGAAAAAAGGAGAATATTAGCATACAGTTATATATATATATAAAATACATACATATATATATATGTATATGTATATATCCCACCTGTGCTGCATGAGCTGGAGAAATCCAGACTTGGGCTGTTCCTGCTATAATCCCTGCTGGTTTTTGTCTCTCCCAGAATCAGCAGGATCAGACTGCTTTTCATTTAAGAAATATAATTTTTTTAGGCTGTGTCAAAGACAGGAAAGTGCAGAAAATAAGTCTGAATGCTCTATGGGGAAGAACAACGCTGCAGGGAGCCGGCTGGGATGTGGCTGCCATTAACCTGGGCTCCAAAGGAAAAACCCAGTTTTCTTGCAGCTCTTTCTATCTTATTTGAGAAAAACCATCACCAGCACCCAACCCTGTTCCCAGCACCTTTTCCAGCCCCTCTATCATCCCACTTTCCTTGTGCCACACTATAAATCTTCCATTTTCCAAAGAAACCTGCAAAAAGGGTTTTTTTTTTTTTTTAAATGAAACAACACTTAAACCACTAATTTAAAACCACTACAGCTGTGCCTGGCAGCTCCTTCTTCAATTCAAAACCTCTTTTTAAAAAATCGGGCAGTCCTTTGAGTTGTAAAAAGATAACCTTTGGGGTTTTTTTATGGGATGCACCATTGTATTCCTGGGAGCAAGTTGGCCTCGCAGCAGAGCAAGATATCAGATGCCTTCGCTGGGAAAGCCCGAGGAAATTTTATCCGCGGGCCGCACCCAGCCTGAAGTGAGGAAATATTTGCATTTGCTGCTCCTTGGAAGGCAGCCAGGTCCTTCCCGCTCTCCTCGGCCTGCCAACAGGGATTGCAAGAGCTGACGGGGCTATTGCAGCAGCCAAGGGAAGGGCCAGAGCAGTTCAGAGCGCTGGGATCCTCGCTGCCCTTTGGCACTGCTACAGGGACAAGAGGAGGGACAGCGAGTGGGTTTTACACCTGGGTGGTCCCGGGGGGGACTCCACAAAGCTTTGGAGCCCCAAAATGTTATTTTTCCAGGCAGGATATGTGGTTGGTTTATTTTTGCAGACCTGGGTGCTTGCAGAAGAACTCGTGACAGGGTGAGAAGCCCAAGGACAGGCTGAGCCATTGCAGCCAATCTGGGTTTGCTCGGCAGTGGGACAGGATCCAGCTCCTGCAGTCTCACCCCTGCAGGATCTCCTGCATGCAGCTCAGAATTCCTCGAGCTCCTCCCGAGGGAGGCTTTTCAGGCAAAGCAGTGCTCCCCGCACCTCGGCTCATAGTGCTTTTCCCTTTATCTGGGAAGAAGATGGCTTAAATCAGCCTTTTACGTGTGTCCATGTATCCCTGTCCCTTGTCACCCTCCACTCCTGAAAAATCACGCCAAATCTGGCCACGTCACATCCCTTCACCATGCTGCCAAACTCTCCAGCAGTGCCTTTCCTTTCTCCCTGCTTTCCAGGACCTTCTCCAAGGCTGCCTGTAAATAAAAGCATTTCCCTGCCTACCTCCAGCCAAAAATTCCGCAGTCCCAGTGCCAACAGCCCATCCTGGAAGGCTCCAAGGGGGAAATACCCAACTCCTTCCCACCATTCCTCTGCGGAAGGGTAGCGCAGCTTGCAATAACACATCCAAAACACCACTCAGCGTTGCACTTCCATCCTCCCCAAAAACCTTGCGTGGAAAAATATCCATATTACAAAAAGCAAGCAGCCCTTTGCCCTCTGGACCTTCTTTTTCCTGCTCCCTTTGGCCACTGCCACATCTTTTTACTTTTTTAGCATCATTTTGATGCCAGATTTTCCTCACAGTGCAAGAAGCTTTGGAAAGTGAGAGCTGACATGGAGCACAGGAATTTCCTGGCATGGGACAAGGAGTTCCCACCCAACTGGACCCAAAGCCACCAACTTACGTGACTGGGACAGACCACAACTTATTTATAAATATGTTTAAAGCAAGTTATGACCTGATTGATGGCCCGGAGATGCTCGTTAACGAACGCTGAGTAATAAGCTTTGTAGACGGGGAAGAGTCATCAGGAAATAGTTATTGATGTGATTAATTAACCAACATTAACCCCTTCACTCATAAAGACGGCACACGCTGGAGAGATGTTGTATGTGACCCAGGAGCTGCTGGTCTGGTGGTTGTTTTCTTTACTTACAGCTCCCATTTTCCATCAGGAAAGCATTAAACATCATCTCACATGCTCTTGCTATTTTCTGCTCTTGATTTGTGGCTTTTTAAGCACTTTCGGTTAAAAAGAAAGTTAAAAAGTTTCTCTGCGTGGTTTGCAACGCCCTCGCAAACAAAACCACTAAGCACCAGCAACATCGGTTGCACAGATGTTGGGCACGCAGAGAAACGTTTCTGCTGGTTTGAGGCCTGGACTGAGAGAAGATCAAAAAGCTTCCACTGGCAGAGCGATAGAATCTTGGATAACATGCAGAAATGGGGCTGTCCATCTTTCCCTGCATCCCGGCCCTTCGGGATGCTTTTAGCTCGAGTTTTCATGCCTGATGGAGGAATTCGTGCTCTGGCTGCCCTCTACCGGCTTCAGGACAGTCAGTCAGCAAAAAAAACCTCAAACCACACCAAAACCCCTTTTATCAACACTGCGGCACATCGCCAAATCCCAAATCCACCCTAAAAACCAACTCACCTCTCCCCCAGGTGACAGCAGCATCTGCCAAATCGCTACACTCCAAAATCAACTGTTATGGACCTGAGTGAACCGACTCTTGCCACGCCTAGAAAATCCAAAACCAGCTTTTTTTCCTTATTTTTAAACTTGGATTTGATAGGTTTGGAATGCAGGGTGGATGAAAGGAATGAGAGTTTTTAAACTTGGGGTTTTATTTAACTTTGAGTAACTAAATCAGTGCCCGCTCTCCACAGAGAGAAACACTTCAGTGAAACCCCAAGGAAGCTCAAGAAGAAAGAACCACCACCCAAGAAAACCAAACTGGCCTTGAAAATGGAGTTTAAAAGAAGAAATACAGATTAAAACCTTCACTCCTCTGCCATTGCTGCTCTGTCAGGGCATTTTATGTTCATGATGAGTGCAGAGCTGTGCCGGGACATATCCACAATTCTCCACCCCGCCAGCCCACCGGGTCAGGGTCCTGGGGACATTTTGGTGATGAAAACCCAGTTCTGCAGTAATTTGGAGGTGCAGCAAGCACCCAGGATCAGCCACAGGGCGTATCCCAGTGGGAACACCCCGTTTTTGGTGTCTGGCACTGGAAGAGGGAGATTGATGAGCTGCAGGGTCTCAGCAGGATGACTCGTTGCGCCAGCGGACGTGGCAGGACTTGCAGAGGAGGTGGTCGTCCAGGGGGTAGCACCCATTCTCTGTCAGCTCTGGCGACAAGGGCATCCTGCAGCTCTGAGGGCAAGAGGGAGAAAGGAAGCCACATTTTAGCGGTCCCTGTGTTGTGTTACATCCTACTTTCCCTGCAAAACCCACCAGCACTCCGAAAAAGTGACAAATTACATCAAAAGTGTGCAAAGCTGAAGCTCTCCAAACACATCATCATCACCACCACCCAATTTATTTATTTTCCCTCTCCCCATTACTGGTAAGATAAACCGGGGGCTAAAAAACAACCGTGGGTGCTGCCATCCTGCGTGTCTGTGCTCAGCCAAGGCTCAGTGCCACCTCCTAGGCTTTGGGGGCCCTCCCCAACCCCCGGGGCCATACCTCACAGCGGTAGCAGCTCTCGTGGAAGCTGCGTCCCAGGCACTCGATCTTGTAGGTGTCCTCGTCCTCGTGGGGGACAATGGGGCGCTCGCAGGCGCTGCACACCGCAGCGTATTTCCTGATGGGAGCAAGCGGAAGCAGCGTGAGCCTTGCCGGGTGACGGGGACAAGCCAAATCCAACTCCCAGTGTGTGAGACACTCCCCCACTGCCCACCTGTAGAAGTCGGGCACGCAGTACACGTCACCCTGCTCATCCACAGCAAAGCTCTCGGTGCCGATGGCCCGGCTGCACGCAGCGCAGGAGAAGCAGCTGGGATGGTAGCCCTTGCCCAGGGCACGGATGATATGCTCCGTGATCAGCCCCTGGCACTTCGCACATTTCTCCAGCGTGGCCTGGAATTCAGGGAACACATGCCATGAGACACCAGCCCATGCCCCAAGGGATGTTCCAAGGGTGCTGGTTTTCCCTGAAGGAGGATGGGTACCTGGAAGCAGGTGTCACACATGGGGCACCCATCTCTCTGGAAGTAGCGCTGCCCGGCCAGGAGCCGGTGGCACGTGCGGCAGGTGAAGCAGTCAGGGTGGTACTGCTTCCGCATCGCCTCCACCGTCGGCTCCTGGGGCCCCAGCACTTTGTGGCAGAAGGCACAGATGTCTGCAAGAAGCAGGGAGAGTGGTTCGGAGCTGCGTGCCTCAGTTTCCCCAAGTGGGGATGAGCCTGTGCACAGCTGGGTCTCCCCTTACCTCTGGAGCTGTCCCTCTCTGGGTACCCATTTGCATCCTGCCACTGCTGCTTGCCTGCTTGCTCCTGGCAAAATGTGGGCGGCTTCAATTCAGCAGGGCAGGTGGAAGGGGCCTGGCAAGTGGGGAAGGGCAAAGCCATGTTACTTATGCCCTTGCAGGTGGGGAAACTGAGGCACTGGGGGTCTTCACCCTGTTATCCTCACCTGGAGGGTGGCAGGTGCTGCAATGTCCAGTTGCTCCAGTGCCAGACCCAGCGCCTCCGCAGACAAGGGCTGGGGCACTTCAGAGAGGGTGAGGACCGGTGGGGATGAAGGTACAGAGGCCACTGGGTGGGTTTCTGTGGCAACAGACAGATGTGGGGGGTTTAGGGGATCAGTAATGTCCGGTAACACTCCATCATGATAACACCCTGTCACAATAACGCCCCAACAGCTTTGCAGCAGCGCTTGCTGACCTGCCCCAAAAGCAAACGCCATCATGGCCAGAGGGGACAAACAGCACTGATAAGCACCCGGCAATGGAGAGCAAACACAGTCCTTCCCCAGGAGCTGCCAGATCCATCCCGGGATGGGTGCAGGGATTTAGGGAATAACCCCCCCAAAAATACCCCCACATCCCCTTCTGTACGCGCATCCTTTAGCAAAGTATCCCCACAACCTCCTTGGCCCCACCATCATCCTTCCCCACTGCTCGCAGCCCCCCATGGACACCCCTCACCTCCATTGGGCAAGGCAGGGGGTGACAGCAGGATCTGGGGGTGATGGGTGCCAGGGACCTCGGCACCATCCGGCTGTGGCTCCCGTTGGGTTTTCTCCTTGGTGGCCACGTCCCTCCGTGGTGGCACGAGGGTGATGAAAATGGACGAAGCGATTCTCTTCTCTGCTTTCCCCGGCAACATCGCTGAAGCCATGGAAGGGCTGGATCAGGGGTTAATTCTAGGGAAAATAAGAAAAAAGGAGAGTAAAACTCCCGGGCGCACTGGCAGCTCCTGCAGCCGTGTTGCCCTTCGGCATCAACCCGCCTCCCTTCTCCCGGAAAGGGAGAAGGAACCCCGTCCCACGTCACAGCAATAAATGGTCTCGTGCCTGGGAGGACACAGGGTACAGAGTTCCTGGTGAGGCAGCAGCTGGTATCTCCCATTTTCACACCTCTGTGGCCAAATCCCACCTTTTCATAAGCGTTTGAATCCCCTGTATTTCCTCTTATTGCTCCCACTCACCTGTGATTAAACTCCCCATGAACAGCAGGAAATAACCCACCTTTCCTTTTAAAAAACAGAGCTGCAATAGGATTTTGCTTTGGCAACCCCTTTTTTTGAATGTTTCTACATCCCCATTCCCTCCCTCCCTAACTCCAATTCCCTGCCAGTCATTTCCAGCTCAGCACAACCCCCCTTTTATTTCCCCAGGTGGGTAAACTGAGGCGCTGTGCTGTGAATCACCATGTCCCCGACATCGACACATCCCCTGAGCAGCACCCGGCAGCACAGGCAGGATGCACCCTACCCTGAGAAACCCTGCTCAGGAAGGAAAAGGGCTGTTTATCCAACTTCCCAATGGGAAAAGCAGCTGGGGCGAAGCTTCGCCTTCCCAAATGGAATGGTTTGAAGGGGGGGAGCCCTGAGGCTTTAGTCAGGGCGCTGTGTTGGTGAAGTAGGATTCATCCCTGAGGTGAATCGGCAGCTTGAGAAATACCTGTGTGATGAGTTCCCAGTCTCATGCAGCTCCGCTCCCCCAAAATCCCACTCACGGCAGTCAGCACATCCTTTCAGGGGCAGACAGACTCCCCGAGGGGGGGGAAAAGCTTCGGGATGTTCCTGCCGGTGACTTCAGCCTCTGACTCAAGCAGGGAAGGGATTAAAGAGGAAAAAGAACCCCGAGCACTTCGCTCCCTCTTCCCCTCCCTCCCCGCCGGCAAAACCCCGGACGGGCTCCGGCGCTACCGGCCTTCGCCCAACTCCTCACCCACCGGAGCCGCCGCTTTTCCTCCTCCCCAGCAGAGCTGCAGAAAACTGGGGGGGAAAAGAAAATAATAATCATTTAAAAAAACCAACCTAAAAAAGAAAAAAAAAAAATTTCTCCGGGGTTAATGAGAACCATGTGCTCATCGCATTCCTCTTTGTGCCGGGGCTGACGGCATCCCGGCGGCCCCGTGGCGGTACCCCCGGGTCCCCCCCAGCGGGGGGCCACCGGGCTGGTCGAGGCTTGAGGGGGGCATTAATGGGGGGCCGCCTTCCCCATGTAGCTCCATCCTGGTTTGGGGTGGCCAAGGCCACACTGGGAGGGAACAGCCCCAGTTTCCCTAAAATCCCCTGGGATGGGAGCTCAGGTGGGATTGATGGGGATAGGGCCATGTATGGGGTATCCCCACACCCCCCAAAAGTGGGATGGGACACAGCCCTCAAGAGCTGCACCTCAACTCTGTCCCCTGCCCCGGGGACCTGTCAGAGGGTGCCCCGAGGATGCCCAAGGAAAAAGGGATGGGATGGGGGAACACAACGCTTGGTGTCCCTTCTCCCCCCACCCCGAGTGGTGCCACTGTCCTCTTGTCCCCCACCTGGGGGGTGGGCCTTGCAGCCCCCCTGCCATCCCCTGTGTCCCACCATGCAGCCCCACAGCTCCCTGTCCCCTACCTGGGAGTGCCCTGTCTCTTATGGGGCGGTGGCCCCACTGTGTCCCCCTGCCTGGGAGTCCCCCATCCCCTCCCTGGGAGAGTCCCCGTCCCTTCCTTGGGGGTGGCTCTTGGTCCCCTTGTCTCATCCCAGGAAGGCTCTGCAGTCCTTATCCCATCACGTGGGGGGTCCCGTGTCCCATATTGGGGTGTCCCCTCTCCCCTTCCTGGGGTGGTCCCTACCTGAGGTGGCCCCGGTCCCCTACCTGGGGGGTTCGTACCTTGCGGGCGAGGTTCCCTGCCCGGGGGGTTCGCCTGCCCGGGGGTGGCCCTGCAGCCCTTCGGGGGTGACCCTGTCCCCGTCCCCGTCCCTGTCCCCTACCTGGGGAGCCGGTGCGGGTCCCTCCGTGCTCTCCGCGGGCGCGGCGGGGGCAGCGGGAAGGCAGAGCCGCCCGGCATCACCGCCCCTTCCTCCCTCCTCCTCCTCTTCCACCTCCCTTCCTCCTCCCCCCTGCCTGCCCCACAGCCCCGGGCGGAGGCAGAGGGGGGCACGTGTCCTTAGGGTGCCCCGTGCATCCCGACTGTCCCATGCACCCCAAAGTGCTCCATGGGTGCCCCGTCTGTCCTCAGGGTGCCCCACCTACCCCGGGGTGACCTAGGCCCCGCGGGTGCCCTTATATGCTCTGGGATTACCCCCTCCCAGGTGAGAGCCCCACACCCCCTCAGGGCACCCAGCCTCCCGGCGTGCCCCATGAGCCCCCCATACACCCCTGGGGTGCCTGTGTACCCCGATACAGCCTTAATGCCCCCACATACCCCCAGGGTAAGCCCTATCCCCCCAATACTGCCCCAGTTACCCCCCATACAGCTCCATCCCCAAAAAGCCCCATATTTCTTCTATGTACCCCCAGGACACCCATGTGCCCCCCTAGAGCCCCAGGGTGCCCCATATACCCCTATAGAGCCCCTGGTGCCCCCAGACCCCTTCCTGCTCCCCCCCGCATTGGGGGCCCATGCCCAGGCAGCCAGAACCCCCGCTTCCCAAACTGCACCCCACCTTCACAGGGCCTGTTGCCCCCTGGCACAGCACAGCAGGCTGCAGCCGGGGGAAACTGAGGCACAGGGGTACTTCCCAGAGGGTCACCCCACTCTGCCTCAGTTTCCCTTCCCAAGGAGGAGTTCTACCCACCTCCCTCAAAAAGCTGTACCACCACCATCCCAAGTTGCCTCTTCAGCACAACGGGACCTCAGCTTGCTCCGCCCATAGATTTTGCTGGAAAAAACTTTATTTTCTGAGATTTGTAACCCCCTAGAGGCCCTGTGCTGTGACAGTGTGGCCCTGCAGCCAGCGAGGATGGGACACCCATCAGCATCCTGCAGTCCCACTGGGATCAGAGAACAAACCCCAGCAGTGCTGCAACCTTATGGGGTCCCCCCAAAAACCAGGGGCCATGTGAGTCTTCCCCCCGACCTCCTCCATCCCATGGATGCCTTCCAGGAGGCCTTTTTTCCTTAGTCCCCATGGGGGATCTGCAACGGGGGGATTCTGGGGGTGCCCGGTGAAGCCACCCTGAATTTCTGCTGTCTGGTTACACCCCATGGCTCATCGGGACGTCTGCTCCGATCTGGATCCCGATGAACTATCCAAGCGAGGCTGATGGGCAAAATCCTGTGGGAGATGGAAAGAGAGAAGCAGAAAGGTCCCCACCGTGGCCTCGGGGCTGCCGCCAGCCCCTCACCCCCACCCAGCGTCGG
>NW_008237887.1:462873-463526 GCF_000691975.1 Corvus brachyrhynchos
AGGACTCCAGCAGGACCCCGGAGCAGAGCAGACACCAGAGCTCCCCCAGGAACGACACGAAGACGTGCAGGATGTCGGTCCATCGGCCCACGGTGAGGAGGAGGATGAAGAGGCCGCCCATGCGCACCACCACGGTCCGGAACACCAGCCCCCTGCCCGTGCTCTGCCGGGGCTCCTCTGTGAGGACACGGCATTGGGGAGCCACCACAGGGACATTGGGACCTTCCCAGCCCCACAATGGGGACACCAAGCATTCCAGGGGTGATATGGGGTGGCTTCACATATAGCCCATGTACCCGCTATACCTCCAGTACATCCCGTGGACCCCCTATACGGTCCCAGGGCACGCCAGGTACCCCCAGGACATCCCACATACTCTCTATACACCCCCAGTACTCTCTATGAACGCCCAGGATTTATATACATACACCCTCTACAGATCCCCAGGACACCCCATATATCCCCAGAATGCACCGTATACTTCCTACAGACCCCCAGGATGCCCCATATGGGCACTATACACCCCCAGCATGTACTATATATACCACCTATACAGCCTAAGGACACCCTATGTCCCCCCTACATACTCCCAGTACCCCCCATCTGCCCCCTATACAGCCCCAGGTGGCCTCCAGTGGCCCCACACACCCCCA
>NW_008237887.1:463805-466594 GCF_000691975.1 Corvus brachyrhynchos
CCCCCCCCCCCGCCCCCCCCGCCGCCAGCGCCAGGTTCCAGCTCCGGTGCGGAGCCCCCTCCAGCAGGAAGCTGAGGCCGCAGGACACCCCGCAGCCCAGCGAGTACTGGCACAGCAGGTAGAGCTGGCTGCTGCGGGCGCCCTGCAAAGCAGCACGGGGGTCGTGGCATCACGGAATTGGTGAGGTTGGAAAAGACCTCCAAGATCAACGAGTCCAACCGTTCCCCCAGCACTGCCGCGTTCACCACTAAACATGTCCCCAGGTGCCTCATCCAAGCATCTGTTGGACCCTTCCCAGGACGAGGCCTCCAGCACTGCTCTGGGCAGTCTGTGCCAGTGCCTGAGCGCCTTTTCCATGAAGGATTTTTCCCAATATCCAATCTAAACCTCCCCTGGTTCAGCTTGAGGCCATTTTCTCTCATCCTGTCCCTTTTTCCCTGGGACCAGACCCCAACCTCCACTCCTGTCAGGGAGTTGTACAGAGGCAGAAGGTCCCCCCTGAGCCTCCCTTTCTCCAGGCTGAGCCCCTTTCCCAGCTCCCTCAGCCGCTCCTGGTGCTCCAGCCCCTTCCCCAGCTCTGTTCCCATCTCTGGATATGCTGCAGCCCCTCAGTGTCCTCATCACAAAGGTCCCAGAACTGGAGGTGTCCCAGCAGTGCCAGCACCGGGGACAGGCACTGCCCTGGGCCTGTGCCCATACTGGGACCAGCCAGGTGCCATCGGCCTCCTGCCCACTTGGGCACACCTGGCTCAGGTGCAAAGGGACACACGGCCCCCTCCACAGCACAGCCCCTCCATCCCCTGTGGGTGCTGAACAAATCCACGATTTCCCAGCTCCATCCACACCACACCTCACTGTGCCTCAGTTTCCCCCATGCCACCTCACCTTGCCGAGGGAGAGGACGGTGGAGACGGCACGCAGAGAGAACTCCAGCACCACCAGCGCGGCCACACGGGAGCCCACCAGGGCCAGGACACCGGTCAGCACCAGCACGTGCAGTGGCTCCAGCAGCGGCCGCTGCGACGCGATCGCCTCCTTCTCCACCTGCCTCTCCGGATTGCTGGGGACAGCAGGGGAGGAATGCTGAGCCAGGGGGGATGTCACCCAAAATGGGGCGACAGCCTTAGTGACATCCCCCTCTGTGCTTTGCAGCAGAGGCTGCAGGCCCTGCCCTGCACCCCTGGGTGCCAAGAGCCATCCCCCAACAGCAGATCCCAAAATCAGATCCCCAAAACCAACCTCCCTCCCCTGAGGGGACGAAGGACTGGTGCTTACTTCACGCACTGGATGTAGAGATAAACCTTCAGGAGGCTGCAGAGCACCGAGACGGCACAGGCACCCACCAGCCCTGTGGGGAAAGGCAGTAGTGGGTCACTGGTGTTCCCTGGGCTGTCCCCAGGCTGTCCCCGGGCCACCATCGGGGGATCTCACCTTGCAGGAGTCCATCCAGCAGTGCCCAGCCCCACGCCAGCCCGGGCAACGCCGGGAGCCAGGACCCCAGGGAAAACATTTTCAATGGAGAGAAGCCACGGAGTAGCCAGGCCCCGGCTCCAAGGTCCGCGGGGCGGAGGCGGGGAGTGGCCCCCCCCCCCGGCTAGTAAATCATTATTGCGGCAAGCCAGGGCAGCTGGAGCCCCGGCCGGAGGAGATGAGCTCCAGCTGCCCCGTGGAGGTGAAAATTAGGACGAGAAGAGGGATGAGATGCACATGGAGGGGCTCAGGGACCACCAACACCTTTAACTCCCCCCCCACCCCAGCACTGCCATTCTCCTCTCCACCCTAAGGCATTGCAGCATTTCAGGTCCTGTCCCCCCACATCTGCACCACCCCAAAGACCCCGAAACAACGCCAAAAATAGAAAAACCTCTTTATTAACATCGGTGGTGGTGGCAGGAGTCTGTCCTACAGCCCTGGGGGCTGCTAGTGCTGAACCATGTTCCTGAGCTTGTCCCAAAAAAAGAGGCTGAGGACGGTGTGGGGGCCGAGGCGAAGGTAGACGGCACCGATGCCCTTGTACAAGCCCAGCAGCCCCTCTTTGCTGGAAATTTGCAGGATACAATCCAAAAAACCCCGGTAGAGCTTGCCCTGGGGAGAGAGGAGCCAGCTGTGCACCCCTGCCGGATGCAATCCCGGGAAAAGCCGTGTGTCCCCTGTGTCCGGAGTGGCCTTACCGTGCCGTCGGCATCCACCGGCTGGTTGTAGAGACGGGTGCTGATCACGTCAAAAGGTGTCATCGTGACAGCCACGGCCACACCGCTCACCATGCCCCCCGCCAGCACCGCCGCCCAGCTGCCCTTCCTGAACCACTGCGGGAAGCGCCGGCGTCAGCTCTTCCCAACCATAAAGGGGAGCACGGGGGACGGGCGGCGGCCAGATCCGGCACATTTCCCGCTCACCTGGCGCTCGCAGACCCAGTCCTTGGCGGAGGCGAAGGTGGCGAGCTGCACGGCCGAGCCCACGGCCACGCGGGGCACGGCGCCTGTCACCCCCCGCCACAGCCCCACCACCCCGTGCTGCTGGTAGATGCTCCTGAAAGCGCTGGAGATACTCTGGGGAGGAGAGGAAATTGGGGAAAATGGGAATGGTGCATCCCACCTGGCCAAAATTTCCCACCCCTGTTGGTCACTGGTGACACGAAGCCACTATTGGCTTTGGAGAGATCTCAGGGGGTCTGCATTCTCTGGATTCGGTATCGCAGCCCCACGTGCCTGTCACACCCCCTCTGTTCTCGCTCTGTTATTTATAGCATCATTACAGGGCCAAGCGGCCAAACGACAGCTTTAAATTCC
>NW_008237887.1:466623-467155 GCF_000691975.1 Corvus brachyrhynchos
TCCCGGAGCGCACAGACAAGGTGCCACCAAACCCTCTGTGTGCCCCCGCCCCAGCCCTGTCCCCACTCACCTCATGGTTGTGCTGGTGGCCCGCGGCCATGGCCGACAGTGTCTGGGCTTGGAGGTGGGTCTTGACCTTGGGGGGGACAATGCCAGGTGACAAAACCCCCCGGTGCCCTCGCTGGAACCGGCTGTGGTCCCCCCATCTTCTTCTCAGCAGATTTTGAGGGGAAGTTTCAGCCCCTCAAACAGACGTGGGGGACACAGCTGAGTAGCCAAGTGGGAACTCCAGACTTTGAACCCCGTTTTTTCACCCCTCCCACCCAGGGCAAAGGGACCCTGCAAACACCCACTGCTGGAGCTCTGCAACCTCAAAAAACTGGGGAGACCCTCTAAAATGGGAGTGGGGGGAAACCCCCGCAATTTCTTTTAGGGTAACTTCCTTATGGGGGAGTTCTCTGCTGGTTTTCTGAGGGGGATTTGGGGGAGAAAGGAGGGGGATGCAGGGACAGGGCAGCCCCACATTTTTGGG
>NW_008237887.1:468176-470661 GCF_000691975.1 Corvus brachyrhynchos
TGTCCCGCCCCCGCCGAGGATTCCTATTTTTAGCGCTGCGCAGGGACCCCCGGGGACCCGGTTTACTCCATGGCCGCGGCACTTCGGTGGTTACTGAGGGGGAGGACGTGTGAAGCCTCCATGTTCCAAGCTTGTCCGCTGCTAGTGGCTGCCTCGGCCCCAATATTTTCCTCATTCCAGTGGCTGTCCCAGTCCCGATATCCCCCGAACACCCTCGTTTTGATGTCAGAAGTCAAGGAGGGTTTATGAGGACAGTGGGTGGCGCTGGGGGCTGACCCCATGGTTGTTTCTTTCCTGTCTGGACTGGATCTCCCAGATCCAGGGGACTGGGAATAACTCCTGGCTCCAGAGATGAACAAGGACAAAGCATCAAGACTCTGTGCCCTGATGGGTAATTCCTACGAACGTGTCCCACCGCCGGGTTAACGCTGCTGCGGTTGAGCGAGGAGATGGGAGGTGCACGTTCTCCCTCTTTTCATCCAAATATCCCTTTCTCCCCCCACCCCCCACCCGCGCCATTCCACAGGCTCCGAAGTGACGGCCAGGCGCGCCAGCCACTGGTGGCAGAATCTGGCGTAGGGCCAAGGCTGAGTTACCAAGGTCTATTTATTTGGGGAGGGGGAAAGGAAGCAGATGTATGTACATATACATTCAGTCACGTACGTTTCCTCCCACAAAAAGGCCCCGTGAACGTATATTACATGAGAAGGTCTCCAGGTTATTATTATTATTAATATTATTTAAAAGCTGGGGTTGTGCCCCAAAGTGCTCGTTGTGGAGCGCAAGTGGCGAAGGGTCCTTGCTGGCCTCAGGTGCAGTGAGTCGAGGAGATGGGGACGTGTTTGGTGGCAGCCACGTGACAATGTCCCTCATGACACCTGAAGAACGTGGAACTCCATCTCTTCTCCCCCAGTGCACAGGGCCAGCATCCAAACCACAAACCGGCTACTGAGATTTCCTAAAACCATCTTTAAAGCCAAAGATTTGGCCCCATTCCTTCTTCCTTAGCCTCAAAGCTCCTGGACAGGCTGAGAGGGGTTCAGTGGTGTCCGGAGGCCCTGGGCGAGCTCTGCAGGAGAAGGAGGCAGAGCAGTGCCATCCTCGGTGATTGTATGAGCAACAAAACATGCACGGTAGCGATTGAGTGTTCCCACCTCGCCCCTCCGCGCCCCGACCCTGTTCAAAAATGAACAAGTCCTCAGTCCTGCTCCCCACCACAATGGGGATACTCGTCCCAGCCCACCCCGCTCCCACCCTCACCCTCACTACTACTGGGATATTATTCTGTGAAAGGCAAATTATTTGCCCCGTGGCAGCTGGACGAGGAGGAAGGCGCAGGTGGTGAAGCATCCGGCTGCTCCCCAAACCACGCCAGGTGTCCCCGGCTCGGTGGAGAGCGCAGGGTCCATGCTGCAGGCACGGCCCTGGTGGGGACCAAGCGATGGCAGGAGGGTTTGGGGTGCCAGTTGGCCAGATACAGACCCTGGATCCCCAAAAATGGGCCCCCGTGAGCTGTCCTCCCCTGGCCAGGGTTAACACCAGGGGTCCCGCTCGGCCCGTCCCCGGCAGAGGCTGTCACTGCGCTGCCACGCGCTGTTGATGAGGCTCTGGGCGTCCTCACATTTCTTCTTCACGGCAGCATCCAGAATGGCCTTGTGCTGGAGATCGACCTGAAACACGGATGTGGGGCATCAGGAGAGGAACAGACAATGGTCCCTTCTCCCTCTCGCTGTAAAACCACCTCAAATCCACATGGGAAAGTCGCCTGTGTCATGAATATGGTGACAGCAGGGCTGACCCAGGTTCCTCCCACTCCCCTTGCCAGCACTGGATGCTCATGGCTTGTCTTGCCAGGCTCTAAATCCCACATCCTGTGGTTATATGGACCCAGAGGAACTCTGTGGCTCTCCTGCCCTTTGTGGGAAAGCTGGGTTCACCCTACAGGGACAAATTCACCCCTCTGCCCTCCCTCCTGCAATGAGGGTGTGAGGCAGCCACACATGCTCACTTGGTAGATGTTCCTCCACGCGACGTTCAGCGCTGACAGGAACCTCTCCAGTTCTGTAGTGCAACTAAAATAGAGGACCCAGGGGGGCAGGAACTCCTTGCTGTCCTGAGCAAACTCCTAAATACCAAGAGAGAGGCTGGGTGTCAGCACTGGGTGCTCACCCAGCCCCAGGTCAGCGGGTCCCAAAGGCCTGCACTCACCAGGATACAGTACTCCTTGCCGGCCTCTGTGGAGACAGCAGTGATGTCCGTCAGCTCCGCGGTGCCCAGCGAGCGGAAGAAGCTGGTCTGACAGTCCTCGTGGCACGTGAAAGCCTTCTCATCCGTCAGCACCAGGCAGCAGGGAACACACGGCGTCGGGGCAACACCCTGGGGGATCACCTGTGTGGGGCAGGGAAGGGAGGGTGAAACCTGGTATGATGGAGCCCCATCTCCATGGGGCCCCCTGTGGGGAAGGAAACCCTCCTGGCTGAGGAGA
>NW_008237887.1:470721-475988 GCF_000691975.1 Corvus brachyrhynchos
GAGGGGGTCAAAGCACCCATGCTTGGGGCCTGTCCCCGGCTCACCCCTTTGGAGACAGCCTGGCAGAAGTACTGCATCCAGTCTGCCATGTCCTCCTCGTTCTCGGCGCTCAGCTCCAGGGAGGGCCGGTCTGTCAGGATCACCTGGAAGGAGTGGGGCCGGTCGGTGGTGTTGGAGCGCCGGCATCCCCCGCACTGCTCGCCGCTGGGAGAGAGGGGGAGGAGGGAGATGAGCGGGATGGAGGGGCCAGCATGAGCCTGAAAACAGCCTCCAACTGCCCTCCCTGGGCAGCACCTCACCCCTCTTCCCAACAGTCATTTCCCATCTCTGACATCCCCCTGGGATTGCTCCGAGGACCATCTCCAGGCTCTGCACATTGCAGGAGAGCTGGAGGTGAGCACAGTGGGTCTCCCAGCATGGCTCTTAGAGGGTTGTGTCACCCTTCAGAGCCCGAGGCCCCATCCAAGGAAGGAAGTGAGCACATTTCCAGTGGCATGCACTGGAGCCAAAGCAAACGGGCACCTGCCCCCAGGCAGGAGCAGCCAGGATTCCTGCAGCATGGACCAGGTCATGATCCAGCTCAGAAGCCCTCCCTGGACATCCCGGGTAGCTCCTGCTCCCCAGATCCCCACTGAGTCTGGGTGCTGTGTCCTACCAGCCACTTACCCCATATTGATGGAGAGCAGAGGGGTGACGTCCGTGCGATCCGGGTACTGGTACAAGATCCCGTTGCTGCCGTTTGGGAAGATCAGAGGGGGTAACTGCAGTCAGCTCAGCTCTGGTCCCATGCCTTTGGTCCTACAGCCACCCCTGCCCTGCCCTCCACCCACACAGCCCTGTGGGGTCACATTCTTGCTACTGGGCACCCACAACCAGTGGCTTTAGCCACCAAACCAGTGGCTTGGCCCCTTTAGGTGCCAGGATGAGTCCTCTCCACCTCCCACGCAGCTCCCGGACAGCAGACTGCTCCCAGCACCTTCTCCCAACAGCCCCATCTGACCACAGCCCCGGTGCCCACCTGAGCACCACGAAGCAGGGCTTCCACTGCTCCTTGCCCAGGTAGGAGGTCCCCGCCTTGTAGTGCAAGATGCCGTCCTTGGTGACGGCGTTTTCCGCCGAGGAGCAGCTGCTGCTGGCGGGTCCCAGCGCCTCGTCCATGGGGTCTTCCCAGTGAACGAGGCCGTAGAAACGCACAACCACGTTGCAGGCCTGTGAGAACCAGGAGGAGTCAAGGGAGGCTCCCGTGAGCCTTCGTCACCCGCAGCGACGGTGGCGATACCCAAACTCACCTCACACTTGGACTCCTGCGCCACAAACTTGGCGAGCGCCAGTTTCTCCATGGTGGCATCCGTGAGGATACTGGGATATGGGGGCTCCCGGCACCCTTTGATCATGGCTGACTTCAAGGAGACCAGGAAGAACCTGAGAGGAAGGCAGAGATTTCTGACAAGGCTGGGGCAAACAGCCCCTTATCTCTCTCATACACTCTGGTGCCCAAGGGGCTCCCCTTAACCGTGGGCCTCTGGTCTTCCAAAGAATCGCAAAATCAACCTACAGACCAAAGGTGATGGGAGGTTGCAAAGTCTGAACTCCAGAAAGGAGACGGGTGACACTGGGAGGTGGGCACTCATCCCAGAACAGATCCCAGTTATGACCTGATGGTCACCTCCCTGAGGTGACAGCACACACAGGGACCTGGGGACACGCCTTGGAACTGAAGAGTTCGTCCCTACTCATCCCGAGTGACACAAAGGACACGTAGCCTTCATTGCCCAGAGCCCCAAGGCTCAGACTGAGGGATGGGGTGACTGTTTATCCAGGGAAGATACTTAGGTTGTATCCATGCCTGAGGCATTTCCAGCTGTCTGGTGGCATCAAACTAACCCCCAAACCTCCCACTGGTGGCAGGACTGTCATAAAGGGCTGTCTCCGGAGTCTCCCACATTCCTCAAGTTCAAGAATTCCAGAGTTCCATGCTCCGGGTCCCCACTCACTCGGTGAGAGCCACGTCAGCCGTGTCGAGCAGGAATTGCTTCCTCCGGTTGGTGCATACCAGGGTCACTGTCTGCTGATCCAGCCCCACCTGTGCCACACAGGAATGGTTAGGGAAGCCAGGCACGGGATGAGGGGCAACAGAGCAGGGATGACTGGGCTTCTGGCCCCAGGGAGAGGGTTAGTGGTCACTCCGCTGCCCATGCAAAGATGGGAGCAAGGTGGGCACCCACAGAGGTGGCATTGGTGGCATCACTTCAACTCTCCCAGTCTCAAAGGTTCACTGCCCAGAACACTCCCCATGGACACAAACACACCCCATGGACACAAACACACCCCACTGTGATGCTCCTGGCACCTTCACCCTTGGACAGGCGAGAACTGACTCCCGACTCGCCTCTGGCTGCCCCTGGCCACCCGCCCCGGCCGGGCTCACCGAGATGTAATCCAGCTCATTGTAGGACACGGCCTCCTCCACCATGTACGGCTTCTCCGCTGCCCCTGGCACAGACACAGAGAGCCACGTGAAGGGGGGCACAGGACCCCCTTTGCAGCAGCAGCGATGGACCTGCAAACCGAGCCATGTCCCAGGCAGCACGGAGCCACGGGACACGTGTCCCAGGGCTCCTTGGGGAACAAGTCAATCGGAGCTCCCTACTGTAACCAGGGGACACAAGGGAACTGGCAGTGAAGGCAGCGAGCTGTGGTGGCCTAATCCATGGATAAGCCACAGATGAAGACCCCCTCCCTGCCACTGAGCCCAGGGGCTGTCAGGGTGACATACCTTTCCTGATGAGGTACACATAGCAATCTGTCAGCAGGACGTAGATCAGCTGCAGGTTCCCTTCCATGTGCCCCGTGCTCATTCGGATCATCTGCATGGAAAGAAAAGAGCGCTCAGCCCTGGGCTGATGCAGGCACAGAGCTGGTCCTTCGATCGATGGAGATCCCTTACCCTGAACAACTGCTCCTCGTTCTCCCGAAAGACATGGATCATCAGCAGGAGGAGATGGTTGTTATCCACCCTGTGGAGAGAGACAGCAGAGGATGGACATGGTTGTGAGGCCGGGTGAGTCCAGGAAGGGCAATCCCCTTCCTTGTTGAACATGCCCATGATTTGGGCACTTGTTAGCTCCCCAAGACCTTTTCTTCCTGACCCTTTGTGCCTCCTCTTCATCCTGGAGAAGGATGGGCTTTGCCCCCAAACCAAGGACAAAGGGGAAAGGCGTCAACTTGAGCTCAAGATTGTTTGGAAGATGGTCTCCCTGCTGAGCAAACCCATCCTCACCTGAACTCGGAGGGATGGGTCAGCTCCGAGGGGCTGCCCTGCCCTTCCTCCACCCCAGAGTCCTCAGCACTGCTCGGGGAAGGGCTGGGCTGCTCCTTCTTGGGCTCACAGAGAGCCGGGGGGTTGGTGGTTTCTGTCTGGCTTGTTTGAGGTTCATCACTCGTCCTTTCAGGCTCCTCTACTGCCCCAACTGCTTCTCCCTCTCTGCTTTCTTCTTCTTCAGGAGCCTCAGGGCTACCAGAAACATGTGGCGGTTGGCCAGGCCCTGGAGGGTCATGGTGGCCACCACCTGGTGCAGCAGCGTTTGGACTCTCGACGGTAAATCGGTAGAAGTCCATGGGGGCTGAAATCCCCTCGCTAAAGTCGCCAGAGGACGATCCATCTGGGGTCTCCCCTGGCGTGCCGGTCCGAAAGGGCTGCCCGGGGGGCTCCAGGGCGGCGTTCCAGCCCCCGGGGTCCAGCTGCCCGTTGAGCCTGTCCATGACCTTGCTCAGGGGCTGCCCCACGCTCTCCATGGACGTGTCCTTCATCTCGGGGATGCGCAGGGCCAGCGGGCCGAGGGCGGCGCGCTCCCCGCCCTCCTCCGGCCCACCCGGGGCAGCGGGGCCCTCGTCCCTCGGCGGCTCCTCCCTGTCACTGAACCCGTTGACGCCGCTGTCCCCACTGGCCTCGAGCGCTGCGGGTGCTGGGCTGTTCACTGCCTCCTCAGGCTTCACCTTCTTCTTCTTGCCTGTCTTCTTCTTCTTGGCCAATCTGTGAGAGAGAAGAACGTCACTCACTGTGCCTGTTTAGACTCTGAAATACGCAGGGGGTCCAACCCTTTCCCAACGACATTCCTTTGCAGTTTTCCCTATTGCAGAGAAATCCTTCTATCGAGAACCTTGCTCAGTGTGCAGCTGTATAGAGCCCCCATCTCTGTGCTGCTTTTCAGGAGACACAAGGTATGGACACTTTTTCCTACCTATCTCAAAAAGAGGCATCACTGCTGACACAGCACCTTGAGCTTTCTTTCAGCTGTAAAGGGATCACAAATGGTTGTGGAGCTCAAGTGATGTGGGAGAAATCCCTGGTTGAGATCAAGAAGCTGGGAAGGGAGGACGTCTCTAGAAGTGGGAATGCCGTGTCCCCGCCTGCCAGAAGAGGGAGATGCAGGCTGGAGCACACCGGGATGTGCTGAGGAAGTGTTCCGGCACCCACGGCACCCAAACGGCTGCCAGGTCACCCCTGCTTGGGAAGCGAGCCCAGTGCTCTCCTTCCCTGTGCCTGCCATGTGGGATGATGTGCAAAACCCAGCTCCTCTGCTCCTTCCCCAGGAAAACTGGGCACGAGAACAAAGCACAGCCCTGCTGGGCGGGTTTGGGGTGTCCCCATCACTGGGTGTGAGCAGACAGAGCCTTGAGCTCTTTGTCTGGATTGAGGGCTGGGAGGGATCCCTGGGGATCTCCTCTGCAGGAGTCATATGCCCAAACACCGGCCGGGAGCTCTGCAGAGGCATCTCTTGTGACAGGTTTGGCCACAGCTCATTGACAAAAGAGGAGGAGGGACGTGATGGGAGAGAAGATTCAAGCCCCAGAGCTGCTGCAAAGCTGCCACCAGCTGGAGAGAGCTCCACATAAAAGCTCATGGATTACTCTGAGCCCTCTGACACACACATTGGCAGGGAAAGGGGGTGATGTGGAGTCAGCACAAGGACCCGAGCCCAGCCCCACAGGGCTGAATAAAGGCTGCAGCACAAACATCATCCTTGCTGGGATAGAAGAGGTGGCACATCCTCAACATCTACCACCCCTTCTCAGGCCAGCAGCTCTGTCCCTACCTGATGACCTCCAGCTCCGTGCAGCTCTCAGACTGGTCCGTTCCTTCGGGGGTGGCCTCTGCCTTGTCCCGGGAGGCCGCGTGCACCGGCGTGGTGTCGGCAGAGGACGGCGCCTCGGCCCTGTCCTCGTTGAAGGGGTTGTGGCGCTGCGTGGGGCTCCTCACCGCGGCC